>NC_135671.1:35193420-35500094 GCF_964188315.1 Podarcis muralis
TTGTGGGCTTTTCATGTTGCGGACGGGCCTCCGGAACGGATCCTGTTCGCAACCAGAGGTACCACTGTACTTAGTTTACAAAAAATTCTTATAAAATCCATTGACCGCTTTTTCCTTTCAAGCCTCAGTGGGCAGCAAGTGTTTTGGGGGGGGGGCACGGCATGTAGGTGCAGGAGAGGAAGAGGGGGGGTTGTGTGCTGGCTTCATTGTGGTTGGCAAAGGCCTACCACCACCCTTCTGCCAGGGAACTGCAGCCCAGTTCTATGTACACATTCAGCACTTTCTTCCACATGCCACAAGCCTACTCGAGAGGAAAAACTTAGGCTCGAGTGCCCCGATTTCCCCAATTAATTTCTGAGACACGCAAGGGGAGCCTTTGCTCCTCCTCCCTGCCGGCCATGCTGCCTGGGGAGAGGGAGTCTGTCGACAACACCTGGAGCTGACCCCTTACAACCTGAGGCGCGTATGCCCTGGATGCACCTCCAGGATCCTGCACCCCAAGCCAGATCTCTTGATGACATCACCAGGGATCCCGGGCCACGCCCATCACACGGGACACCCTTCAAAATACTGCCATTCCAGATGGCCCGCTTGAAATCGCTTCCGCAGCCAGTTGTGCCCGACCCCAACTTTCTCCCTTCCCCGCCCCGCCCCTCCTCTTACAGCCCCACGGTCCAAAGAGGCGCCTCCCCATAGCCAGCCACCCTCTCCAGCTCCCCTACCTGCCCCACAACAAAGGCACAAAACTCTGGCCAGGGTGCATCTTCCCACCAGGTGCAAAGAGCGAAAGCAAAACCACCTCCCAATTCGACGAAGGCAGAGCCCCCTCCCGCCCCTGCGCTTTCCTCCTCGGGGGCCTGGGAGCCCCCACCCCATATGCGCCCCCCCCCCCCCGCCAGGCTCGCCGCTCACTTTCAGCTGCATGACTCTTGGCGGAAGTTCAGGATAGGGGCCTCCCTGAGCGGAGAGCAGGCGGAAGGCCTCCCCAGCCAGGGCAGGGCTATGGGGAGCCCGCAGCTCGGGCCTGAGCCCAGCACCGCCTGGCGGCCCACGCAGGTTGGGGACGAGAAAGGAGAGTCGGAAGTAAGAGGACGGGCCCCTGGCGCCGCCCTCTGTGCATGTGCAGAAAGCGGCGCGGGGAGCGCGGCGACCACTCACCCGCCCGCGGCTGCCCTCCTCGCCGCCGCCGCCTCCCTCGCCGGCCTCCGCCGCCCGCGCGGGCGCTCCGCTCGCCCTCCATTGCGCACGCCGCCGCCGCCGCCACTGCCGCCGCGGGAGGGAAGGCAGGAGCGCGGAGCGGAGGGAGGAGGAGGCGGAGGAGCGCGGGGCTGTAAGTCAGCATGACTAAGCAAGAGAGGGAAGCGGCCGCCCCGCTTCACAATAAGAGTCCCCCTCCGGCCAGAGCCGCGCAGCTCGCCCGGGCGCGCCTGGATTGGCCGAGGGAGGCGCGGGGAGGGCGCGCAGGGAGGGCGGAGAATCGAGCCTGGGCAGAGGCGGGAGGGGAGGTGGGAAGGAAGGAAGGAAGGAAGGAGGACACGGGGCGGGGGGCGACAAGCAGCTGCTCCATAGCTGTCAACTTTCCCCTTTTCTTGCGAGGAATCCTATTCGGAATAAGGGAATTTCCCTTTTAAACGTTGACAGCTATGAGCTGCTCCCCGCGCGCAGCCCTGAAAACATGCGCAAGTAGCAACACGCTCCGTTGCCGCCCGGAGGTCTTGCTCCCCGGGAAATAGGCGTAGGATCGCAGCCTTCGGTGCAAGCAGACGCGATGCGCTCTGCCTTTGCTTCTAGCTGCGAGGTGTAATCAGGCGCGTGTCTTACTTTCCCTTTCTCTCCCCTGCTGCTCCGGATGGACCCCCCCCCCCCCGCGCCCGACTAGCCCTCGAGCAGATTTCGAGGGTGCCAGCGGGGAAGGAGGCAGTTAGGTTGCGCACGCGGAAGGGCGCAGCGCTCGCGGAACAGCTTTGGAACCATAGGAGCCGAGGTCCTTTCGCTTCCTCCAATAAAATATTTGAGGTGGTCTGCCGGCCCAAATTTTATGGGCATTGCCCATGGGCGTAGCCAGTGTTTATGTTAGGGGGGCAGGACTTTTGCTAGTGGGGGCAGAACCGAGCTATCTGCGACTCAGTCAGTCATTTACTAAGTATATTTATTTACTTACTTGATTTAGGGGGGCAACTGCCACCTGCACCCCGCTGGCCAGAGAAGTAGCCAAGTGATCTTGCGTCCCTGGCAGAACTGTCCAGATTATGCCCTCCCCCATTCAATTCACCCTCTATTTAAAACATTATGAGGCAATAATCAATATTTTTATTTATAGACATATTTGTGGACATATTTTCCAGCCGATTTTGCGCCCCTCCCCTCGACTATACCCCTGGCTGGGGCCCACCTCACCACCCCATAGCTACAGTGCTGCCCCGGGCTATGACTTTATTAAATTTTATTCAAGTTGGCACCCCTGCTTGCAGCATATGGGCAGGATTGACCTAAAGAGCGCTGCAGGAGGGCACCCCCTCCCCTTTTGCTCCCCATTCCCAAATCATCTCAGAGGGTATATGGCAGGCGGGCGTGGGGGGGAGGAGAGCAGAGTCTTTCTACCTGACAAGCACTGGTGGGACATTAGATTTGGGTTGATAACACATTGTGCATGCTGTTAGACAGCAAAGGTCACTGGACAGTTTATGATAATGAAAATGGTAGTCCCAACTACAGTATAAGCAATAAAATATCCTCGTAACAGCAACGAATAATCTTGCAGAAGCACCAAGAAGTAAATAGGATTTAGATTGTAAAAGGAAGTTTTTCAAAAGGCCCAAGGAGATAAAAAGTTCTTCACCTGGGGCTGGAAGGTACCAGGTGAGCCTCTGTGGGGATGCCATTCCAGAAATTAAAGGTAATGGGACCCCTAACCATTAGGTCCAGTCATGGCCGACTCTCGGGTTGCGGCGCTCATCTCGCCTTATTGGCTTCCAGGTTGTAGCCAGCATGACTAAGCCGCTTCTGGCGAACCAGAAAAGCGCACGGAAACGCTGTTTACCTTCCCGCCGGAGTGGTACCTATTTATCTACTTGCACTTTGACGTGCTTTCGAACTGCTAGGTTGGCAGGAGCAGGGACCGAGGAACGGGAGCTCACCCCGTCGCGGGGATTCGAACCGCCGACCTTCTGATTGGCAAGTCCTAGGCTCTGTGGTTTAACCCACAGCGCCACCCGCGTCACTTCCAGAAATTAGGAAGGCCTATAAAGATCCATTGCCTCAAGAGTCAGGTTTTTTGCCACCTTAGCAGTGCTTGAAAGCAGCAGGTCTATTATTTTCATGGTGATTTGATGGTGAGTGGAGGTGGGGGTGTCACTTAAAAAAATAGCAGTTACAAGAGCATCCTTGGTCTGACTCACAAGTGGGTGTGCATTCACCTTTTCTCCCAAAATTCCATTCACTCCCCCTCACTTTCTCTTGAGTCCACTTTCTCTTTCCTGCCTTCCCCCAGATGGCCTGTTTCACTCCCTGCCCCTCTCAGTGTCCTGGGTTGCTCCCCTTCTTACTCTCAGTTGCTTCATTTTTCGCTCAGGTGCCAATCTGAGCCTTAAAAGGGACATTGAGCTGGAAAAGGAAGTGGGAAAGAAAGAGTGCTGCTCTTCCCACTTCCTCCTCCACCTCTATGTGCTTTTTTTTGGGGGGGGGGGAAGTCACCCATGTGCAGCAGGGAAGGGTTGATGGCCAGACTTCACACAGGCACCAGGACAAGTTCTTCAAGCTGCCATTGTGCCCACTTGCACCACAAAGGTGACCCCAGCTTTCTGGAGTCAAAGCTGGAATATTATGTCTTCACCTGTGCACATCTCCTGATGCCAGGCACCCAGACACCCAAGAGGAGTTAACTAAAATGTGGCCTTTTCCCCTTCCCTGCTCATTACAGGGGTACCTTGGGTTAAGAACTTAATTCGTTCTGGGTGTCTGTTCTTAACCCGAGACTGTTCTTAACCTGTCACACCACTTTAGCTAATGGGGCCTCCTGCTGCTGCCACACCACCGCTTCCCAATTTCTGTTCTCATCCTGAAGCAAAGTTCTTAACCCGAGGTACTATTTCTGGGTTAGCGGAGTCTGTAACCTGAAGCGTATGTAACCTGAAGCGTCTGTAACCCGAGGTACCACTGTACACATTTTTGTTAATTTGGGACATTTCTTAGCCTGCTCTGCAGCCAAAGGGTCTGTTGGAGTAGCTAACAAAAGATTTAAAAGCAACAGGACTTCAATAAAACTGGTACAATTAAGAAGAGGAGGGGATGAAGTTAAATGAGTAATCCTCAGCATATTCACTCAGAATCAAGTTTCACTATGCCGTTAGGCTTCTAGGCAAGTGGGCAGCCTAAAAATCTGCACCTCTTTTTAAAAAAGGGGTGCCATTGAAACTTGGCACCAAAAATAAATCAAATTCAGCAGCAGGCAAGCGTCCCTAGGGAGGGCATTCCGTAGCTGGGGTGTCACAGCTAAAAATGCCCTCCAAGTGGCAATAGTTGGTTCAAGCACTACCCTCAAATCACAAACCTGACCTTCAGAGAGCAACACTGCTCTAACCACCTAGGTAGACAAACCTGCCTACCGACAGCACTTCCATCTTATAGGCATTGAGCTTCTGTTTGTTGGCCTTCATGCAACCTGTTACTGTCCCCACTGGTCCAGCACATTATCCAGATTAGCCAGGATTTGACGAAAAGGAGAAGCAGAGCCCTGACGACACGTTACCCCCAAATACACAGATGGCCTAAATGTAAATCTTAAAACAGCATGAGGGACAAAGCAGTCCTGCAGAATGTATCGAAAACCTCTGAGAAGTCCAGAAGAAAAAACATCTGAATCAGGTTTGACAGAGGCCTGGTAACCCTTGTCGCTGGAGTTGAAATGGAGTGGATATGATCAACTTTCTCATGTTCATTTTCAGTGTCTAGCCCCGTCTTTCTCACACAAGGGCACATCAGGATTGCTTCAGCCAGCTAGAAGAAGAATTGAAATTGTGGTTCTTCATGGGACTCAGTATAGTAGTTGATTACCCACAATGCCCAAATCCTTTTATAGGGATGATACAGTAAAATGTTTGTCTAACTGACTGAAGTCCTGGGGCAGGTTACAATGATAAAAATAGATGGTTATACATTAGGGAGAATGATTTACCAGGAACGTGGCACCGGAGAACAGAAAGTGCCCCGTGTAATAATTACGAGATCCTGTGCTACTGAGTCACAGAGAAGTCTTTGGTGTTCAGGGGAAAGAAGCAAGTCATCGGTGTTGCATTGCTCAGCTTCCCTTTGCCAAACCTCTGGCATCCTTCAGGACAAAGAAGTGAGAGTCCTCCACTGGCAAGGAAGGTTAAAGTCCTCTACCCAAAGCAAGGAGGGCATGTCTGTGTGCCTGGTGCCATATATGTGTCTCGTAAATCCCGCAGGGAGCATCGAATCTGGCAAATTAGTGGGCCGCTGGTCTGATCCTTACGTTTTTAATCGCAAAAGCAGAGTCAGATTTGATTATATAGGGTTGTATATAACTATGTTCTTCTCAGAGCCACATAAATTAATAATAATAATAATAATAATTTTATTATTTCCCCAGCCACTCTGGGTGGCTTACAGCACATAAAGAATGGCAAAACATTAGAGAAACTTTTTTACTGATACAGGGTTCCCTTCAGATGTCTTCTAAAAGTCAGATAGTTGATTATTTCATTGACATCTGATGGGAGAAGTGACATGGGGGTGTGTGTGTGTTGTGAACACTTTCAAACATACAGAGCACTTTGTGAAGAGGACCAGAAAGGCTTTATATCCCAGGGCAGAGCTCTTCAAGTTAGCTAAGGGAGTTGCGTGTGATACTACTTACTCAGTGCAGTACAGTATGTGCTTGGTTTGATGGAAGTGTCCCCTGAGAGAAAGAAACACAGAAATTGTAAGGTGTGCAAGTAATTAATGTGATTACTCTAAATAAGGGACAGTTCATATAACACCGGTCCTGAAAAACCTGCATTGGCTCCCAGTACATTTCCGAGCACAATGCAAAGTGTTGGTGCTGACCTTCAAAGCCTTAACGGCCTCAGCCCAGTATACCTGAAGGAGCGTCTCCACCCCCATCATTCAGCCTGGACACTGATGTCCAGTGCCGAGGGCCTTCTGGCGGTTCCGTCAATGCGAGAAGTGAGGTTACAGGGACACAGGGCATTCTTGGTGGTGGCACCCGCCCTGTGGAAAGCCCTCCCATCAGATGTCAAGGAAATAACTCTCCTACTTTTAGAAGATATTTGAAGGCAGCCCTGTTTAGGGAAGTTTTTAATGTTTGAAGTTTTATTCTGTTTTTAATGTTCTGTTGAAAGCTGCCCAGAGTGGCTGGGAAAACCCAGCCAGATGGGCAGGGTAGAGATACAGTGGTGCCTCGCAAGACGAAATTAATCCGTTCCGCGAGTCTCTTCGTCTTGTGAAGCACGGCTATTAGTGGCTTTGTGGCTATTAGCGGCTTAGCGGCTATTAACGGCTTAGCGGCTTAGCGGCTATTAACAGCTTAGCGGCTTTAAGAAAAAGGAAACAAACTCGCAAGAACTCGCAAGACGTTTTGTCTTGCGAAGCAAGACCATAGGGAAATTTGTCTTGCGGAACGACTCAAAAAACGGAAAACCCTTTCGTCTAGCGAGTTTTTCGTCTTGCGAGGCATTCGTCTTGCGGGGCACCACTGTAATAAATTATTATTATTATTGATTCAGGTAGGTAGCCATGTTGGTCTGACGCAGTCAAAAATAAATTAAAAATATTTTAGCACCTTGGAGACCAACTAAGTTTGTTCTGGGTATAAATTTTCATGTGCATGCACACTTCTTCAGATACTTCTGACAATTCTTCAGGTATCTGAAGAAGTGTGCATGCACACGAAAGCTTATACCCAGAACAAACTTAATTGGTCTCTAAGGTGCTACTCGACAAAATAATAATAATAATAATAATAATAATAATAATAATAATAATTGTTTGGCCAGTTTTCAGTGAATGTTTATAGTATGTGGAGTAGAGCCTAGGAGGCATTTACACTGCAATTTATTAAACTGAGTTTTCACATTTATCTGAGAACGATTGTGTTACATCAGTTGGCTGTCTACGTTGCATTGAATGACTGAGGTTGCAAACTTATGCCATTGGGCTCAGCGGAAATTTCTCCCAGGTAAACATACATAGAAAATATACATGCAGTTCAATCTGTCGTCCCAAGGCAGGCTCTTAGGACTCACTTTCACTCCCTTCCCTCTGGATTAACAGGAGAATCATTTGCATATCAACTGGGGGAGGGGTAAGGCTCCTTTAGTAAAACAGGGGCTTACTCCCAGGCAAGTGAATATAGCACTGCAGCAAATTTCCCACAATCCAGAATGCGGTGTTCTGCAAACACGATCGCTCTGCCTCCTGCATATGCACTCTTGTTTTGATTGTATGGCTGTATTAAATCCTTTTAACACATTATCTTGTGTGATCCGTTTGATTGCTGTTTTATGTTAATTCTGTAAACTGTCCAGCAGAGGGCAGGCCAGAGGAACAGATTGACTTCATGCCGCTGTGTTCTAAAAGTATGGAAGCGGCTGCATCCGTTTTCTACACACCATGTATCGTTTTATAATCTTGTATCGTAGCCCCACAGCTGACTCCCCTGCCCCTCTCTAGACTGAAACTCCCCAGTGCTAACCCCCATTGTTGGGGAATATGCTTCAAGCTCCAGAGCTGTAAAACTGTTTGAATATTGTATTTTTATATTGTTGCAACTGGAGCGAGTCAGAAATCAAACATACATAAAAAAAAAAAAAATACTTCTTGGTTGATTTATATCAAGCCAATTATGACAGTGACACAGTTCTGAGGCAGCTTTTTTCAATCCCCTATCAAACACTTAAGTTTTTGCCCCGATTCAACATTTTTGTTGAGTTACTTTACTGTAATAAATTGTACAAAACTTCAGGGTTCCTTCATAAACACGCTACCTGAATGGCCCCAGAATCCATTTGGGCCCTGGAGATAGAGGATGGGAGTGTTCATCCTTTCCCCCTCTAAACCTGAATCATTTCCCTGATCCAACCCACCTCATCCACTGCTATTTGTCCTGCAGAAGAAAACAGGAAGAGCGCTCAGTTCCGACCATCTATCATTTGAATGCTTTTGTTGAAATTCCTGCATCGCAGAGGGGTGGGCTGGATGACCCTCAGGTTCCCTTCCAACTCAACGGTTCTATGATTCCATGATTCACAGGACAACAGTTTAACATCCACCCCTCTCCTTTCATAAGCTGGAGGGTTGGGGATGATTACAAATCTGCTAGTGATTCTAGGAGCCACCAGAAACTTTGTTGTTTTTGCTACAATGCAACTGACTAAATACAATTAGTCAGAAAGCAGCAAATAAAGGGTCTTATTTAAAATGTTACAATTACAAAGACACTCCACGAGGATGGCAGGAGCAGCGTGCCATGCCCTGAACTAGTTCAAACAACCCGCTCAGTCTTCAGGAACCATGGCTGTTCAATAGCCCATTGTTGCACGAAGTCTCCAGAAGATGGCAGCATGCAGGTAAGACATTGCCCCTTTTCTGGAAAGAGGAGATTTTACCTTATCTCTTCCTTGGTAGCCTCCAGAATAAATCACAGCAATGCACCAGAGAGTGATGTTTTCGAAGAAGACTGCAGAAACAATGTCTGCTGCTCACCACCTAATGGCACACAGCTGTCCTGATTTGCAGCATCACCAGTTGCCAATTAGCATCCAGACCCAATTCAAGATGCTGAACCATGAAGACCTTGCATTGCCCAAGACTGCCTCTCTTATTTCAAGAAGTGGCACTTAGCCTTTGCAGCGTAGGCTGGGTGCTTTCACTCTGTGAAGGACAGTCATGTTATGGGTAGCTGAACCTGATACTACTATTGGTCCATGGCTGTGTGGCAACCCTCTGTTGTCTTTTCCTGCTGAAGGGGTCAAAAAGCCCATCTTTCTAAGGGCCTTTGGCTGCTGGATTTGTTAATTGCTGATTTCCTGCATGTTCTATTAATTGCAACAAATAGTTATTTTATTTTTTGGTGTTTTATATAGTTAGATTTTTGTTTTTACATTCTAGCTGTGTGTGTGTGTGTGTGTCAAAACAGATCATAGTGGCTTGTAATCAGGATAGCCAGAGAGTGCCATGTTCAAGACAGACACGAAAAGGGGACGAGTTTGTGAGAAGAGTGAAAACCCCACGGGACGAGGCACAGCATTAAAGTCAGAAGTCCCTGGAGCTGTGGCGAGTGTGTCGATATTGCAATTCAAGAGCCTTTGAAGATGGCATCACGTCTCACCTGGGAAGAGTTGGCAGTCCTTGGGATTGAATTAAAATAGTGCCTGCGGGGCTCCTTGGCTCCTGTCCAGGGCTAGCCCAAGACACTTTACTGCCCAAGGCAAAGCAACAGATCCCTCCCCTGTCCCCACATCTCCAGGGCCACGGCATCCACACCAATAGAACATTAGAGTTTGCTGCCCTCTTAAAGGTAAAGGGACCCCTGACCATTAAGTCCAGTCGCAGACGACTCTGGGGTTGCGGTGCTCATCTCGCTTTATTGGCCGCGGGAGCCGGCGTACAGCTTTCGGGACACCTGGCCAGCATGACTAAGCCACTTCTGGCGAAAACAGAGCAGCGCACGGAAACACTGTTTACCTTCCTGCTGGAGCGGTACCTATTTATCTACTTGCACTTTGGCGTGCTTTCGAACTGCTAGGTTGGCAGGAACAGGGACAGAGCAACGGGAGCTCAGCCTGTCGCGGGGATTCGATCCCAGACCTTCTGATCGGCAAGCCCTAGGCTCTGTGGTTTAACCCACAGCGCCACCCACGTCCCTGCTGCCCTCTTACGCCACCCACAATGAGATGCCTATAGCAGATGCCTTAGTCTGCTCAATGGTAGGCTGGAACTGGCTTTCTTCCCTTCTCCTTTTGGCCTCCGGGGGATTGAAAAAACACTCACACCTCTTATAGCCTTGCAGAGAAGGCAGGTCACAGGCACAAAGACTCCCTTTCTCCTGGTTTATTGTGAGCTCGGCTGCTGAACGGTTTTGGTAACATTCGAGAGAGAACATTGCAACAGCTGATTAACGACACTGCAAGGAAAAATGACAATTCTACAATTTCCAATGTGTCTATATTACACCATAAATACACAGACAGGAGAAACGGGCAGGGGCAGGGCCTGCGTCCCAGAGCTCTCGAGGAGAGAATGCAGCTGGAGAGTCTCTCAGAGACCTCATTGCTCTCCACAAATGCACTCCCAGCGCAGGTCCTACGGCAGGAGTTTGGGGAGAGAAACCGAGGCAGGGCCGGGAGGGAAAGGAAAGGGTGAGGGGTATTGTTTGTAAGGTTCTTTTACTCTTTTTAGAATAATTTACAATCTGCTTATTCACAACTATGTACAGTCCAAACCTGACCCAACAAACTCATGGAACAGAACTGCATACAAAAATAAAAGCTATACACAAATCAGAAAGAAAGAATTCCTCTCTCTTTCCTTTTTTGTTTTTTCTTCAGTTGAGGCTTCAAGAAAGAAAAGTGAAAAAATACAAAGAAAATGGCTACAGTACTGTGTTCAGAAATGGCCATGTTCTCCTTGGGTAGGGAAGGAGATGCCCTACACTGGCTTTTGAGCAGAGACCAGGGGCTGCAGCGGCTGGCAGGTGTTCTAGGGGCTGGCTGCCTTGCAAGAGCTAGCCCATCTCTCCACCCCAGTTGTCCCCCTGCCCACTACTGTGCTTGGGTTGGGACAGTTCTGGAAGGCTCCTTGCCGCCTGCCTGAACCTATGTACTAGGAGAACTGGCCAAACAGAAGTCAATGCAAAGTGGGTGGGATGGAGACTTTGCAAAAGAGGAGACATGGCTTTGGTTCGAAAGCTCAGCGTGGTGATGGGAATGGGACCTCACTTGTTATTGCTTCACCACTTTACATGGAGGGGAGAGATTAGGGTAGGCACATGCCAGCCCTGAATGGCCACGTAAGACAGGCTAAAGGGGATCCCAGTCCTGGCTCAGGTCCACTCACTCAAGTCTCACATTGTCAAAAGGCCAATCCGCTCACAATTCACTTGTGCTGCCGCTCTCCCACTTTCCTCTCCCTCTGCCTCCAGAAAGAGGGGTTGGGCCCTCTAGCCAGTGGGGGAGTGACCCCCCAGAATCCAGCCAGCCAAGGACTAGGCTACAGCTTCCCCAAGTGGGCAGAGGCACAAGAAAAGAGGACCCACAATGTTTGTTTCCCGCGGTTCTTAGGACTGGATTCCCTAGCACTGCTTGTCCATGCAAATATCTGATGTCCCCGGAGCTAAGGAGAACGTCCACCCAGGGGGAAGGGCAAGGCATTTTGTGGATGGAGAAAAGTTCACCCTCTTCATACCAGGACAATGATGCAGGATACTAGCAAATTATACTCCGCTGGCTGGTTAAGGCAAAGAATAAAAGCAGCCAAAAAGATCTCCTTTTGATATTCCACAGAGCAGATTCTTTTCTTTTCTCTCATGGTGATTTCTGGTGAAAGGGTGAGGCAGAAGGTCCTGCATCTCTAGGAGAACTGTCAGGAGGCGGCCCGGGCTCCTTGTTCTGTGCCCAATAATAGAGCAGGGGAAGAGATCGTCAGGGGAGCAGCATTTGGCATGGAGATCTGTATAGCAAGCTCAGCCCCGTGGAGGGAAAGAAAAGCACATTTCAGACCCCCTTCCTCTGGCCAGTTTCATGCATGTGGCAAAGCTGCCTCTGTATTTCACTTCAAGGCAAGTGACCTTAAAGTAAGAAACCTGCATACTGCTGAGACTCCTCTTTTGGCTGGATTTTCTGTCGACCTGATTGAGCTCTGAGAGATGGAGCTGCTCTGGAACCAGACCCAGGGTCTGAAAAAAGCTATTGGCTTATGTCACAGCAGTGCGAGAATGGTGTGGGGTTTCTGGGCACATGTAAACACATAGTTTTCCTAGGAAGGTGGTGGTCTGAGGTGGATCCTCACCTCTGGAACCAAGAGTGTTAGAGCCTCTAGCCTTTGAACTTAATAAAGCCCCCCCCCCACCCCAGCATACAAACTTCACAAGTCAATCTATGTGATCCAGCCACATTACACTGCATTGCACAGAAATAAAGATTTGGGTTTCATTCATACAGACTCTGCTTGTATCAAGCCTCCTGTGAGAAAAATATGTGCCTAGAGGCACATGCAAATTGTTTGTTTGTTTGTGGTCAGTACACTTGCATTTCCTAGTTGACAAACCTGTAAGCAGGAAGAGGGGTACTGCAGTTTAGAGATTCATCAACTAACAAATCACAGGTTTTCAGACATAAAGATGGTAGTAACCTGCAAATTAGTCCTTAAATAATCATCACTGAAAAACACAAGTCTCTCCTCTTATTATTGGGTTAGGAAGGATGCAAACCAACCCCCCTCTCTCCATCCCATCCCCATTACTGGGAGAGGAATACTCACCCCTGAGGTCCCCTATGGAGCTGTCTGGGCAAGTTGGCCAGTTACAACCATTCAATCCTGGCCATATTGCCTTTTCTCTCTTTTTTTTGTGCAAAATGATAAACGGAGGAAGACTTGGCTATTTGGAAACTCAGATAAAATGTTTTGCTTATTTGATTTCTTGTTCCCTTTTGTTTTCTTTAAAAGCAATGTCTTCTCCCATTTGCTTCTGGGAGAATGTTATGGCGTCACAGGCAAAAAAAAAAAAAAAAGGAACTCCCCACCTGCAAACCATTATTATTATTATTAATTTTTTTTAAAAAGTGCATCGGAAAGAAAGAAAGAAAGAAAGAAAGAAAGAAAGAAAGAAAGGAGGCAAAGTCCTTTCTTCTTACCAGTCCGATCAAATCAAAATAAACTCACAAAAATAAATTAGCAGTAGCTTAAAAAAATAAGTTACAAAAATCAAAGTTATTAGAACTCCCCCCCCCCAAAAAAAATCCCCAATGTTTTGAACACCCTGTTTTCCAGCTAGGAGGGTTATGCTGTGATGGGCAAAGGAATAAAGGCACCAAACGATCCAGGAGGGCATGTCTGAAGCAAGGGAGCCAGATGAACAGAAGGGGCATGGGTGAAAATTATTACTGGTTTTTGGCATTGAAGCCCTGCAGCGTCTCTGCTTTGTTTTACTACAAATGGCTTAAAATACTATTATTATTATTATTATTATTATTATTATTATTATTATTCCTCCTGCTTGGCCTTTGCCACCACTTCATACATGCTTTTCATCACCATCGCCCTCCTTCTGTTCCTGATGGCACCCGTCTTTTTTTTTTTTTAAGCAGCAAAGGAAAATAATAAAAACCCACTCGGCAACAACGGAGAAGAAAGGAAGAAAAAGAAAGCAAAATTAAAGGTAAGATTATTTCTGGAGTGCTTGGGCCGCTCACTGAAGCAGCAGGGCTACTGCCCCTTGCTTGAGCCAACCTGGTTCTACAGTTGCTGTGTATATTTCCCTTTTTTTCTTGTTGATTTTCTTTTTATAAAAAATACAATAAAAATAAAAAATGAGTTTTTTCGTTGTTGTTTTTTTATCCCTGCCCCTCCCTCATGAAAACTTTCGTGTGTGTGGGTTTTTTTGCTTTTTCAGTTGTCCCTTCCCCAAAGTCATGATGTGCCGGGAGACGTGTCGTTCACTGTGTCGTCCGTTAGTCTGTCCTGCCCTTCCTGGGACTCGTGTTGCTGCTCCTCTGCGGCTGTGTAGTAGCTATTGTCCTCGTCGCCGGGGCTGCTGTGGTCCTTTTCAGACTGCTCTGAGTCCTCCCCCTCTTCCTCCAGAGTCAGCTCAAACTGGAATTTCTCCAGGCAGGCTTCATCGTCCTTCTCCGTGTCGTCCGGAGGGGGAGAGGGGCTCTGGGGGATCATGCTGTGGTACCAGTCCCTGTTGTCCTCGAGGGTGTCCAAAATGTCTTGTGCATCTGGGTGCACCAGGTCCGCCCACGTCTCCCACAGCGGGTGCACGATGTAGTCAATGAAGCCCACCTGAAACACAACCGGGGGCAGGGAAAAAGAGGGTTGGTAACAGAACAGTGAGCAGTATTGCTGTTAGGTACTGAGTTGAATAGGATCCAAAATGCAGCAGTCTGATTGGTCCTAGAACAATAGGAACCAGAACGCAGCAGTCTGATTGGTCCACAGGAGCCACCCAATCCAGCTCCAGGTGGAAGTGAATCCGCAACCTGATTGGCCCCCAGGAGAATCCCGGAATTAGCCAATCATGTGGGGCGTATTGTGTAAATAATGTATATATAGCAGACATTCTGGGGGAACTTCCATTCCTCCTCACCACTATGAGCTGAATAAAGAGCATGAAATCCACTCTCGACTCCGGGTATATTTCAATTGCCAACTGCAGTCCCTTAAGGGACACCCATGAACTCATCCTGTGCTTCCTCAGGCCACAGAAAAAAGGCCTGGGTGCTTTTGTAACAGGTACATTGTGGGGGGCTTGAGCTAAGGGCCCAGGAAGCTAAGGGGGCTTGAGGCAGCCTGACAGAGGAGGCCACACCAGGCTATGTGGTCCCACAGTCTGACAGCATACAGCAGCTTCTTTTTGCTTAAAACAGCAGTTTCTTACAGGGAAAAGGCAGGTTTCTGGCAATGGATCCTCTGTACCAACTCATGGCCGACGATTCCTTGCACAAAAAAGCACTTGCCTGTAAAAGACTCAGCTATGTATCCTGAAAGCCATAAGCTGCTGGCTCACAGTCACAGGAAAGAAGCTCGCTTTCATCCCAGTGCCAGATTCCTGCTTTCTTCCAATGGACATGGCAGCCCCTCCTTTCTCCTGTAATGGATCTGGGGTTTCCTTTCTCCTTCTGGACTGGCTACGTTTACTCCCTACTTTCTCCCGGCCCCCCCAACTTCTGGTGAAGTTGTATTTTTGCTGAAACTCAGGGATGGGAGCACGATGATGCTCCAAAGATAAAGTGGGTTTTTGGCAGCAGCCATCCCATGCCTGAATTTTCCTAGCCTTGGGACCCCTCTGTGCCTCCCTGGAACATTATCCCACTTGGCCATCACGCACCTGCGATTTCTCCACGGAGGCCGTGTGCTTGTCGCACATGGGGCTGATCTCCATGCCCCGCTCCCGCTCTTTGTCCCCCTGCCGGAAGAACTCTTCCATGATCCGGTCTGTCCATTGCCGATAGAGCTCCAGCGGCTTCGTGGGGTTGCTCAAATCCGCACAGTGAACCATGTTCCGCAGGACCTGGTTGTAGCCAGAAAGCGCAAGGACAGTCAGAGAGAGGCAAGAATGCGGAAGCAGCTCCTTCCCGATTCTCAATAATAATAATAATAATAATAATATTTTATTTATATCCCGCCCTCCCCAGCCAAAGCCGGGCTTAGAGCATCTAACAACAATAAAAGTAACACGGCATTCTAAAATCAATTCATTTTAAAATCAGTTCAAAATCAAATTAATGGCAACCATTGGGCTAGAGTTCTGTGAGGATTACCAAAGGATGGGGTCAGACTGTGCCTTGGCCAAAGGCCTGGTGGAACAGCTCTGTCTTGCAGGACCTGCAGAAAGATATCAGGTCCCGCAGGGCCCTAGTCTCTTGTGACAGAGCGTTCCACCGGATCGGGGCCACAGCCGAAAAATCCCTGGCTCTGGTTGAAGCCAGCCTAACCTCCCTGTGGCCCAGGAACTCCAAGATGTTTTTGTTTGAAGACCGTAAGGTCCTCCGTGGGACATACCAGGAGAGGTGGTCCCGTAGGTCCGAGGGTCCTAGGCGGCTGAACACCAAACCCTTGGGAAGCAAAACGGTGAGTTGTGTGTCTGCATGTGTGCAGAGGGAGAAAAGACCTAGACGGAATCAGCCCCCCTCTGGTCTCAGAGCCTAAGGAGGTTGGCGAGTGGGAAACCTAGGAAAATGACTGTGCAAATGAAGCAAAGGCTCTGGCTGTCCAACCCATGTGGCAAATTTCCTGCGCCACCACAGCAGTAAGGCCCTCTTGGTCTGCTACTTGGCGTGGGCAACACCAGCGCAGAGGGCCCAAAGGAGGGTCTGCAGCTTATTCAGTTGTCAGGTGACAAAAGGAGCCAATGGGATTTCTAAGGTCTGGGGGGTGGGAAGTGAACGCCATCATTGTCGTCACTACTGCCAGGAAGATACAAGGAGCCACAGATTGCCCAGTCACCTGAAAGGAGGGGCTCCAGCCCCAGGGACACAATTATGCATGTGTTTGTATGCCCAGGCTGTTTTTCCCTGCAGGATCTTTAAGGCAGGTAAAAGGTAAAGGACCCCTGGCCGTTTAAGTCCAGCCAAAGGTGACTATGGGGTTGCGGCGCACATCTCGCTTTCAGGCCGAGGTAGCCAGCGTTTGTCTGCAGAAAGCTTTCCGGGACATGTGGCCAGCAGGACTAAACTGCTACTGGCACAACGGGACACCGGAACAGAAGCCAGAGTGCACGGAAATGCCGTTTATCTTCCTGCTGCAGTGGCACCTTTTTATCTACTTGTGCTGGTATGCTTTCTAACTTTAAGGAGGAGAAGCTGAAGCACAGGACCTTTTCCCAGTCTTAACTGTGTTTTCAGTGTGTGTGTTTAAAATTTTTAATATTGTATGTATTGTGTGTTTATATTTTCTTTTTTCGAAGGCTTCCTTGAAAGGCTGTTTTTAGGCAGCAGGCCAACAATTTAAATAAAACAATGTCATCCGTCCACCTTCCCGCCCTAGCCTCAGATGCTGGACTGGCTCAATAGCTTGAGCAACACATCTGAGAGCAAGCTGCTGCCAGGCGACCCTTGCAACTGCTTCCCAGCTTCCTTGTGGCCCTTTTATCTGAATGCCAGTTCCGGGACCAGCTGCCCTTTGCCTCCCAGCCTGCCACTGGGGTGGGGACTGACCTCCTTCCTGCTTATCCTGGGCAGGGCTGTGCCTCTGGACAAGAGGACCTGAGCATCCTTTCCCAATCTGTAGCATGCAGGACTTCATCCAGCCTTGCCCACCTGTATTCTGTCAGTGTAGTTGTCCAGCAGAAGCACCCCTGAGCTGGTCACTTTCTTGGTCTCCACCATCGTCTTGAGGTCGGCCAAGAGGCTCATATGTTTGGACATGTCGGTAGCCAGGACCTGCAGAAGTAGAAGCCATAATTTTTGATAACGGAAGGGGATCTCACTTTCATGGGCTCCATGCCTTTGTTCGTGCTCCATCCTTCCTCCCAGGGAATTTAGGCTCCTGTGCAGACAGACAGCAACCCAATGTAGTTTTCTTTCATCTAGCCCAGAGGTTTTCGACCTTTTTGAGTCCACGGCTCCCTTGACCAACCTTCTTTCTGCAGCACCCCAGTGGGGCTCAGGAGCCCAGTTCTGTCACCCGTCGCCTGCAGAGCTGGCAGCCTCTTGTCCTTTTTCGAACACCCTCCCTTGTGGAGGGTTCCCTCAGCCCCTCCTCTCCTCTCCCGTCTCCTTGGGAGTCCTCAGGGCAGCCACTGCTGCTCATGGTCTCTGAGCTGCGCCCCCTGCCCCAAAGAGAGGTGACTCCTCACACTGCCCCACAGGGGGCTAGGACTTCCCAACAAGGGCTGGCTGGACTCCCTCACCTGCTGGCTGCTTACTCTGAGGCCACCTCAGCTCCTGGTAACCAGCACCCCCTGGCCAGCCCCAGAGGCACCATTCACCTGTGGAGCTTGGAGTCGGGGCTGCTGCAGCAAACAGCTATGGGAGCCTTTGGGAGGCAGAGTCATAAGAGGGCATCAGAAGAGGGAGGGAAGGAAAGAGGGACAGAGGCCAGCGTTGCCCACAGCACCCCTGACCATCATTCAAGGCATCCCAGGGTGCCACGGCACACTGGTTGAAAACCACTGGCCTAGCCCCTCCATGAAGCCTAGTGACTGTGGGACTGCCACTCTCTAGGAGGGCTTCCACAGTCCTCTCCTTAGTGCTCTTGAGGTTGTTCTACCATATCTGTTCTGAGGAGAGACAGGCTGAAGAAACACCAGAGCTGTCAGCTGATGAAACCATTTTTAGATTACTTAATCAGGGACCTTTTAACTGATTATTTTAATCAACTAAATTTACATGAGTTTGAACATTATCATAACGCCAATGAGCTAATCTCTCGTCCCTCCCCACCTTCAGGATTTTCTCTGAAACAACAGAAGCAACCTTAAAGCTCCTCCTAAACCAGGCTGGGACTGTGGGGTTCTGCATATCCTGGCATTTAAGCAAATCTTGCAAAAAGTCTGCTTCGTCTGTCATCACCCACCCGGAACAGTTGGCAAGAAAATGACTCTTTTGCAAGCAATGCATCTTAGTCCACTTGGCTCTATCTCAAATATTAGACAGAGCCAGTGTGCCTGTTTGGGGCTCATGGGAGACGGGACCGGATGTTGGGCCTGCAGGGCATCAACACAGCAGGCAGCTGCCAAGGATGCCTGTGCTCTAGTTGCTCTGATAACACCATCCCTCCAACCCACAAACCAAGCCTTTTCCGACAGGGGTTGCCACGTACTCATCAGCAGGGTCCTGCTATGAGTGGGCCCTGTGGCGCCCAGAGCAGTCTACAAAGTGGATGGCTGATCTAGAAAAAGGAAGGATGGATGAGAAGGGAAGGAGGACCCCCAGAAAGAGGGGACTTCGTTCTGCCTGGCAAGCTGCAATGCTTGGGCTAATGGCACATGTGCCGTCATGCGACACGGATTTCCACCCACCCTATTTTTACTGCCAGGGAGAGGGAGGCTGCTTGCTGGTTTTTCTGCCTCAGCCTTGGACGCTGCGTATCTGAACTCTGGGCGTTGGTGACATTTGGGGATGTGCCTTAGGCAGCGATGTGCCTTGTGCTACCATGGTCAATATGTCAGAGTCACGGTATGCCACTGTTTCAAATTATATAGTCCTGCTTTTGGGGACCAGAGCAGAGGGGAGCAACACAGAAGCCAGCGAGACGGGAGGCAGTTTCTGCACTAAGACAGAGGATCAGCCTTGCCACCCATTCCTCAAATCCCAGGTCACATTTTCCTGCTTGAGGTGCAACTACAATTTCCTCCTGTGTTGGTCTTTGCATACAACTGCTGCCATGACATGTGTACAATGGGCAGCAAAGGAATGACAGGAGACAAATCAAAATTATTCTGCTCATTAGAAGGTCCACCAGCTTAGTACTTCAGACAGAAAGCCCGAGAGGGATGATGTCCCTTCATACCTCTGCTTTTAAACAACTGAATTCCCCAAGGCAAAAAACGAGGAATGGAACCTCGAACTGGGAGACCCAGCCCAGGATTGGAGTAGGGGAAATGCAGGCTTGTTCTTGGAAGCAGCCAATGGCTCTCCTTTCTGAGGCTCACCATGTCGATGACCATCTTCCGCAAAGTCTGTCGCTGCCTCTTGCTCAGGTTCTGGAAAATATCGCAGTTCTCTTCCTGCAGCAGCTTGAAACCCACCGCCAGGTGATGGTTCTCCAGGACTGACTCGTCGTTGTACATCAGCGCCAGCTCCGAATCTGCCAAGGAGGATCACGTTAGTCGGTGTCACGGAGAACAGGAACGTATATTTCATTTTAGTTGCTGACATCAGCATATGGCTTACAGGATAAAAAAACAAATGAAATAAAAATGAAACCATCAAACAATCTGAAAATGCCTGGAGCAGCAGAAAGGAATCATGAAACAAAACGCAGCAATAAACCACAACACTCTTCAAAACCAAGGTTTGTTGAATACATATAGTCTGGGAGGCATGTGGCTCTCTAGGGGTGAGGGGGGCGAGTTCCACAACCTAGGCACCACAGCTCTGTCTGGTGTCACCAACAACTGTACTGCCACCACGAACAAGGCCTCTGCTGACTAAATCAACAGGCAGCTGGATTTGTAAATTCAATCCCTGAGGTCCCGGAACATATTACTTCCGGGTTTCTCTGCTCGCGCATGCGCTCAAAATGACATCACACACATGCGTGGAAGCTGTGAAACATGACCCATGCAGTCGCGCATTACGTTTGCTTCAGGATGCGAACGGGGCTCCAGTACGGATCCCGTTCGCATCCAGAGGTACCACTGTATATGCTATTCCAGAACAAAGAGGCCACTTAAGTCCTACAGAAGCGAAACATCTACAGAAGGAGGAAGAGCAGAACAACAACCCGCAAGAATATTCTGCCCTCGAATAACCCAGGAAGGCAGCACTTTTTAGTTATGCACCTCCCTGTAATTTTACAGGAGTTCCTTGCCCCCTTATCCACAATGGATTTGAAGAGCAACTTCTTTTCTGATGTTTGGAAACTACTGTCAAGGACTTTGTGATGCTCCCAGAAGTCCCTCATGTCCCCAGGAAGTCCTGCAGCTACTTTGCCAAGCCCAGACTTTTCTTAAAACACCTGCCGCCACCACAATCTCTTAAAGAAAACAGTAAGGCTTTCTCTTTATATCATTACACAAGTATTTTTTTTTTATGTTGCAAAATTATAAACTGCTTAACAGGCTGAGGTTATCGAAGTAGCGTACAATGAGGTAAAGACCATGTCTACAAACTCTAAAAACAATAAAACAATTCCTAGAGATGTACAATTAATATTTCATAAATGATGGGGTCACTCTTCAGGAAAAGCCTTCTCAAACATGACAAAACAAAATTATCTATGCTAGACACGTGGGGTGAGATATATTTACCTGATAATCCATCCGGACAGGAACACAGACAGTTAAACGTGAACATATATTTAATTAAAGAGCAAAACAATCAGAACAAATAGTCCTTCTATACTGAAGTCTTACAGGTCTAGTTTTCTGACCTAACCCAACTGCCTATCTTTCCACAACAGCTATCTGAATTCCTTTAAATATATACTTTATTATCTCCCTCACCTCATTTCTTCCTCACAGCCGCATTGTCCACCCAAACCGACATTCCCAGACACCCTTCTGGTGTAATCCATTTTAAGTCAACCCATAGTCCTGTTTCACTCCCCTGCTGTCAGTCATTCCTCTACAAGCTCTTCTATCACAAACCCACCCCTAGCAACTTCTATTTGGGATAAGTAAGTCTTCTTCCTTCCTTCAGCTCAGGGATAGGAGACCTTGGGCCCTCTAGACCAGGCATCCCCAACCTGTGGCCCTCCAGATGTTGTAGCCTACAACTCCCATGATCCCTAGCTAACAGGACCAGCGGTCAGGGATGATGGGAATTGTAGTCCAAAAACATCTGGAGGGCTGAAGGTTGGGGATGCCTGCTCTAGACATTGCTGAACTATCAGTCCCAGCAAGCAAGGCCAACAAGCAAGGCTGGTGGGAGTTGTCATTCAGCAACATCTTGATGGTGGACCAAAGGTTCCTCACCCCTGATGTAGCTTGCCAGTGCTGAAAAGAGGCTCACAATGAATCCAACATTTATTTATTTCTATATGGCATTTAGGGCAGGATTCACTTAACCAGCCCCATCCATGGAAACCCCTGGAGCAATGTACAGGGAGAGGAGAGCAGGGGTGGAAGGAAATAATTTCATCTGCCAAGCAGCAATGCAAGTAAAAGCAGAATGATTGGAAGAGTGTGGAACTCAACCCCCCCCCACAAAAAAATTATCTGCTTAATAAAAAGTATCTACCTGGATTCCATTTAGCATTGTTACACTAATGAAGTTACATAATCCTCTTAAGTATGATAAAGATCTGCTTTTGTTCGGTATTAAGTTGTCTACTGCACCAGTCAAGGCCCCCTGACAATTTGGGGAATGTCTGGAGCATGGACAAAAATTTGGGACAGTGGGATTATGAAAGGCTTTTGATGGCAAAATAAGGCAAGGCCCCAGTTTTATACCCACGACAATCCCTGTTTACTTCTTTCTGGTGGTGATCGCTATCAGGGGGTTCCACTTGCATGAGGGTAAGGAGGGAAGACAGTAAGTTCGAACTGGAAATTTGTTTGCTATCAGTATTGAAAGAGATGAGCTAATTCCTCTTTAGAGTGTCCCCCTCCCTGGGCCCATGGCTGTGTCTGAGTGGGAGAAATTGCTTCAGTCCCCAGGGCATCTTCCATATCTGATTTGCCTGGCTAGCTTTTGGTAACCCTGACATCTTTCCCCCTTTGCATCCCTTCTAGTTTTCTATCACGTGTTTTGAGAAGGGTGCACAATATGAAGGTCACCGGGAAATTCAGCTGGACTAATTCCCTCCCCTCCCGGGCAGAGCTGGGAAAAGAGGGCGAGTGGCAGCCTGGAGAAGAAGGGCAACGCTGAAAATTACCTTATACAGAATCAGGGCCACGATTCCATCTCTCTCAGCACCATCCACGATGGCTGAGGCTTTCAGTGTTTCCAGTGAGAACCTATCCCTGCCCTGCCTGGGAATTCTGGGGATCGGGGCTACGGCCTTTCACAAGCGACTGCTCTCCCTCCCCCCTCTGAAAGTTTAGCAGTGGGACTCTCAGAAGGAGGCCATGCACGTGTGTAGATTGTGCACACACAGGAGCATACCTGAGAGGGCCTCACCTGTCCATCTTAGAGTGCTCTATGCCAGGTCCCCTCATTTCAGGAAGCAAGAGCATTCTCTGCAGTGGTGGTTGTTTTAAAACCATACAAAACAGACACTCGTGGCAAAGATCCATTTATCTGGCTGCAAAAGCCCATCAGAACAAACACATCTTCACTGCCATGTGATGCTCAGGATGTATTCCTGACCCCCACAGAGCCAATTCCAGGGACCTTGTGCAGGACTTCCACTGATGGGGCTTCTTAGGTGCATCTCGAACACTCGTTGCCCCAATTCCACGAGGCAGCATCTCTTTGGATCTGCCTTTACTCCCCGCTCCTGAAAATTTGCAAATTTTCTTGGGTTTTGAGGAAAGAGCGTTTGCGACATTTTAAATCTAGAATAAAAATCGGCACAGCACCTTGGGCAAGTTTGCAAGCATGTGTGCAGGTGTCAGGTCTGAACTGGGCTTCCCTGTAAGGAAGATGGGGTGCTGTTGCTGCTGCCAGCCTCACTTTCTCCCCCAACCTGTTTCTTGTTCTCTCGCAAAGCATCAGAGTTCCCCCCTCCCGTGCCTAATTTTACTTTGCCGGCACACGTCCTCTCAGGTTACCTAGACAACAGGGACACCCTCTCCCACCCATTGTCTGATTGGAGAAAGGACTGTGCTTGCGGCAGCACAAAGTAAGGTGGAGGAGGAGGAGCTGGCGACTCGAAGGAAAGCGCATGTTCGTGTTTTAGCTGAGCGGAGACAGGCTGCATTATCCCACCATCTGGGTACAGTGAAGAGTGGAAACACTCTTAAGTGTCACATGCAGAGATCTCAAGACGGTTACAGCCTGCATTGAGTAGCACACCCTACCCAAAGCACCACAAGTTCCAGAGCTGACCTTAGCAAGGTGTGTCTGGATATGGCCCTATGGTATTCGTATGAACACCTTTGCACAAGAATGCAAGTTTGCAAGTATTTCTCTGAGCGAGGTGAAAATAACTAAACCAGAAGCAGACAGGGTTTGTGTGTCAAAACTGTCTGCTGCTGAATCCATCTGGAGAGAAACAATGAAGCTCGTGACAGAAAAACAGTACTTCTGTCTTGTCAGGATTCAGCCTCAATCTGTTAGCCACCATCCATCCTCCAACCACCTCCAGACACTCACACAGGACCTTCACTGACTTCACTGGTTCTGATTTGAAAGAGAGGTAGAGCTGGGTATCATCCGCATACACAAGTCTCTCTTTTCTTGCAACAACCCTATAGCAACATTGTCAGAAGAAAAGCAGTTCAGCCGCAGGCATGATAAGGTGACATTACAAGGTGCATGCAAAAGAGGCACATTCAAATCCTTTTCCGTCCAAGATCTCCTCCATAAATGACACACATGCGTACCCCTCCCCCTCTCCCCACCCACTCATGTCCCCCCCACGACACCCCTTTGCCCCCCAACTCCCTGTGCTACTCACTGGTATTGATCAAGAACTGGTTGGAGACACCAGGGTGGTCCACATCATGGATGGCAGCAGCAAATATTGCAGCCAGGATCTCAAGGTCAGTGAAGACAGCCTGCAAAGGACAGAGGGAGAAGCTGCTACAGGTATGGTGTTTCTGTCCTGCTTCGTGGAGGAAGCTGGTGATTCGCTAACAAGGAGAGATGCATTGTTATGAAAGGGGCCCACTGCTAGCAGAGAGCAAGGCTAGATCCCAAACCCCAAAGATTTGTGTCTTGCCGCCATGTGAGGTAAACCACTGAAGCTTACAGGCCAGAGCATTTCCTGGGCAGTATCAGGCCCCCGATGCACATGCAACTCTAATCGGATGCCTACCTCCTCTCCCCATTCTACCTGGGGAAAAGACCCTGGCATCCAAAAATTCCTCATATCCCAGGCTGGCCAGCCATTGTGGTAGACTGGTACAGAGCAGAGGTAGCTAACCTTTGGTGATACAAATCTTGCTGAACTACAAATCCCATCAACCCTGACTATTGACAGTGCCAACTGGGGCTGATGGGAGATGGAATCCAACAACATCTGGAAAGCCATAGAGGTTTTAACTCATGGGTTAAGTCATGGTTTCGGATGTAAAAACAGAAATAATAATAATAATAATAATAATAATAATAATAATAATAATAATAATGGGGCTAATTTTTCTAGCCTCTCAAAAGGAAGCATTGCCTATTGCTTATTATCATCCTTACCATTTCTATTGCTATGGTGTTTTGCAACACACATGAAGTTATAAGAATTGCCTGTCTAGATCAGAGTAGAGGTCCATCTGGGAAGCTCCTAACAGGGGCATGATTGGGAGAGTGCGCCACCCCCCTGTTGTGGCCCCCCAGCACCAGGAATGGTGCACTATATTGACTCTTCTGGGTGTTTAAACACTGTGCCCTCCGTAATGCTCCACAGCGACAAGAATTAGGCAGGCAGCAGGTTTGCAAACATACTGTAATCTCTTGCATTTGCTAATAAGTCTTGCAATACTTATTGGAGCTCTGTGGCCAATAATCTGTCTTGTCTGCTCCAAATCGATATGCGAATGTCTGCTGCCCTCCTTCCATCTGCAGCTCCTGGCCACGTGCAAGTTTCCTCTCTGCTTCCTTTCTGCCCTAGTTTTCCTTTCCGATTCCTGGCTCTTGCCTTCTCCTCTCCCTCTCATTCTGCTGCAGCTTGCTTCTCCCACACCACCAGACTTAGGCCCCTACTTCATTTTTATCCATCCTCTCCTTGGATCTTCTGCCAGTATCTAAAATCAGAGCAGTTCAGCCAATGGCAGCCAGAGCCTCTCCAGGCCACAGACATCCACCCCGAGGCTGGCAGGAGTGGAGACAATCAGCCAGTGGATTCACCACTTAATACACCGGAATCCAGATGTTTTGAATCCTCGTAGCCCTGTGAAACATTAGGCTGGGAAATAGTGACTTGTTTAAAGGGTATTTGGGCCTAAGCACAGATTCCTCAAAGGCCAGGTCTGCCAAGTCCAAGTGAAGCACTACAGTCCCTGTGCTTATGACACAATCCTCGGCTACAGGCACCCAGTGAGCAATCTCCCCCACCCCCAAATAGGCAGGCAGGTGGACTGCCCAACCACCGCACAAACACACTCACACAATTCACCGGCTACGGAAGACAAACCCTTACATCTAAGGCAGGTGTAGACAGAAGAACGTGAGTGGACTGCGTGACGTCAGCAGCATGGAGGCTGTTGTGATAAGCCACGTCGGCGTGATAGTGGTCTTCTAGCGTCATGATGTAGGTGACTAATGTGTCCACGGGGATCTTGAAAGTTTTCAGCAAGTCTCTTTCCTGGGTGGGGTGGAATAAGAGGAGTGAAGCGTTTGCTGGGAAAGTCTGGCATCAGCCCCCACCTAAAAAAGGTTGCTCAAATGAGTGCCGTTATCTTTCTCTTTCCCGTAGTGGAAAAGATAAAAGCGAGGGACAGAAACTTGTGGAACCTCGAGCAGCCATTACAATACACCAAGAGAGGATGAGCGAAAGGCTTCTGCCCACACACCGAGCTAGAGATCTCTCTTCCGTCTGCCAGAGCCCCCTCCCAGACATCACCATTCAACGTAGATTAAAGAATATTAAGTACTCTACAGAAAGAAAGCAAAAGGAGAAAAGGGGCCCTCCCTCTGACTGACAATCTCATGGGAACATTAATCAGAAATAGATCTGCCTTTTCTCATCTTAGGCAGTCTATTCGATCCAGTCCCACAGGGGGCAGGAGGGGGGGGCTAGCTTGGACCCACTGGATCACAAGTTGGCACTGCTACCATCAAGTTGTGGCAACGGGCTCCAATCCTGGCCTCTTTGCTGTGCCAGCTGCCCACTTCTGCCCTGGCCAGAGCAAGTGGTTGGGCTGTGGATCAAGCCCCACTGCTGCTGGCCAGATGTAGGATTGTAGGCTAGCGATCTTATTTATTGTGGCAAAAGCATTTGTAGGATGGAGACACTCTGTCAATGCAATGGACCCAGGAGGCTCAAGTCCATAGAAGTTTATAGTAAATATATTTACTAATGTTTGATGGCGCCACCAGGAGCCCCAACCTGCAACTCAGCCAGATCTCTCCTTAAATGTCCCCTCTGAGGACAGGGAGAGGACTTGGAAGTATCATCCACCAGGAGACAAAACAATTTGACTCAGGAAAAACAGCCAAGTCTCAAACAAGCTGCAAAAAGGGCACCTCTTACACTGAAAGTGCTCAGGGAGATGAAATCATTAAACGAAAGAACTCTCCCGAAATTGACACAGACCCTGCAAAAAGTGTTCGCCCCTTCACTTTTTGTGGAATCCTCCTTGTTTTTTTGACTTGCTTCTTGTATACAACTCCACATGTATTGAAGTGATACAGAATAATGAATCTAAAACTGACCTAGAAAGGCACACCTCAAGCTTCAGCTTCATAAACAAGTCTTTGTATATTGCGGCAATATTGCAGCCCAAGCCAGTAGGAGGGGATGAGGACACGGGACGAGGACACGGCAGTGGAAGCACACGTACCTGGAATATCGTATACATGATGCAGCTGAGCGACCGATTGTTGGTGTACTCGGCGACCCGGAAGATGTTAAGGCCCCACTTGTTTAGGTGTTCCAGTTCCTGTAAGAGCGTAGTGGGAGGAAAGTTGGTACACTTTTGCCACAATGGGTTTCAAGGGGGAAGGAGGTCACGAGAGCAGAGATGTGGAACAAGTGAAGAGAGCAAACCCCACAGTGTGTTCTCCCTGGCAGTCCAGCTGGAGCCTGAGCCGCCATTCCACACCGGGGACATCACCAAAGGCAAGACTGAAAACCATGTCACCAAGGAGACTAGGAACACTGCCCTCGCAGCTGCTCCAGAACACCCAACATGGCTTCAATCTAAGAGGCCATTTAGGGGCCTGGAAGCCAGGCAGTGTTTACATCAGTCCTGCCCAACCTGGTGCCCTCCAGGCATTGCTCAACTGCAACACCCATTCATCCCAGACCACCGGCCAGGATGGCTGGGGCTCCAAAACATCTGGAGCTCACTAGGGTGGGAAGCCTGGTTTAGCTCATCTGTTTTGAGTACAGTCACCAGTAACACTAAGATTTAGAGAGACAGAAGCAGCAAGGTTTTGCCAATAAGGTTTTGTTTTTTTTAATTACTGCATGCAGCTGGCTTAGAAATCAAACCTGTGAGCAGCAGAGCTTCTTCTAAAGCTTCGTGGCTCACGAGAATTTAAAAATGGAACAAAAAATTCATAGGTCCACCATGATCCTTTCTTCTCATTCTGTCAGTCTGAAGACAGCTCCTTAGTACTCCATGATTACGTATGCTGTGATTAAATTATGCAAACTACTTAAACAGGAATTTTCTGCTAAGGCAGTGGTTTGCAAATCCCTCCCCGCTGTGTGGACCACCTGAATGTTGCTGAGGGTCTTAGCTGGCCCATTGATCCTTTTTCTGCCTGTTGCAGTAATTGCAATGGACTTGAGCTAGATGCCGAATGATTTTAAGTTCCATTTTAATCGCTTCTTTTATTTCTTACACTGTACTTTATCGTATGAAAATCTGAATCCCATAAAATTCATATTGTAATACAATAAAATACAATATAAAAGAAATAATAAAAATATAATTTTAAATCAAGATGAATATTTAGTGCAGGCATGCTGCAGACCACTTGGATGAAGCTCACGGACCAGAGTCTGAGAACCACCTGCACCAAGAGAAACATTTCTTCTTTTTACATTTCAGTAAATATTCCCTGCTGCTATAAAAGGACATTATTGGACCACTTCCTTCGGCCAACAGCACTGTATTTGTGTTAAGGGTGTTGCTGAGCTGCACACTCTGGAGCTTGACTTTTAAAGATGCCAAATCCAACTTTTTGTCTTGGTTACTCATAGGGTGTGGCTACTGGTTTAACACCATCCTTCCAAAAAGCGAACACTTTCTTGCAAATATAGCAGATGCGCTGAGTTGCCCCCAAGAATGGTGTGTGTGTGTGTGTGACCTGGCCAGGGCGACTTGTCCGCCAGCACACACCCCCCCCCCAGCCAGCCACCTTACATTCATGAAAGTGACACACCAGGGTGAAGACACTTCGCCCTGGTGTGTCCTTTTGAGGATCGCTGTGGAATTTGGGGGGCAGCCCCCCCCTTGAAAATATTGGCAGACCTCACCGCCCCCTGATGGTGCCCCTGAAATATAGGCACGGTAATTTCAGAAACAGTGGCTTCGGTTGCCTTTGCAGTATTGAGATAGCACTAAGATTATTCTGATACCATGAGGTAGATTGTAATTTGTACAACCCTGTTTTAATTTTTTAAGTGCATAAAGAGTGTTTTCTGTGGTGCTCTCCATATTTTGCGAGACTGCAACTCCTATCATCCCTGATCTTTGGCTATGCTGGCTTCTGCAGCAGCTGTGAGTCCAACCACACTGCCTATCCCTTTGAAGGTTTATGACTACACATATACTGTATTTGTACTTACTGCTTCTGACTATACTGTTATGGCCTCCAGCCAAGACAAAATAATAAACTTGAATTAGTCCATGAGACGTGCCTAAGCACTGGGTGCACACCGCCACGCAATGAGGTGGCCATCCTAGTGTAAATTAAGGACATATTTGGTGGAACTGTCCTAAGATTGTGAATTCCTGGCAAGAGGTATTGACTGAGTCTGGACATGACATTCCCGGCTTCCAAGCGCTGAGGCTGCCTGCTTCCGCCTTGTGCCCTTTCCTCGGGCTGCAGCTTCAGCAGGTCAACCCAGGTCATTTTAAACCACTGTTACTCATTAGATCAAAAACAGACAACACCTCCCAGTTTTGGACGTAGCAGACAACTGCAGCTGAAGAGACCGAGATTGAAAGAAGGAAACCAGCACATGAATGGGAAGCGGCGAGTGAAATGCTCGTAACTGGCTTTATGAATTATGGCTGATTAAGCCAAGAATGTTACTTCCAAGCAAATCCTTTACATCATTTATAAAGGTAAAGAGCTGCGTCGTCTTGGGCTGATGAAATAGAAAGCAAGTCCCAACTGACACCAACTGGCTAGGAATGTGCAAACTCAGTGGTGGTAAGCCTCTCTGGTCAAGTGTGCCACAAGTCAAGCCCAAAATATGAGGAAATACGAGGCCTCGATAGAAAGTGCTGCACATGCAGATCTGCATGCTTTGATGACCCCTGTCCTTTTTGCCTCTAGCCCAGGGATCAGCAAGGTTTACCTTGCCCGGGCCGGTTCACTCCAGCGGAGATCCCTCTGTGGGCCGGAATGCACGTGCGCCCATGTTTTCCAGCATCTGCACAGAATCAATTTCCAGCGTCTGCGCAGACGTGGTTTCCAGTGCCACGGAAGCAAGTCCCTGCGCTGTGCTGGTTTAGCGCCGCGCGCGGGACTCGCCTAGCGGGCAGCTTGGTTTGGGGGGCGGTTAAACAACCCCCGTGGGCTGCTTGTGGCCCATGGGTCTTAGGTTGCTGACCTCTGCTCTAGCCCATTGAGCCTGGGAGTAAGATGCAGGACAGTGCTGGAGAGGCAAGGAAGAATACAGACATACACTCTTGTCCAGGCATATTGCAACCTCTCACTTCCTGCACCTGTTCTGCCGTGACCATCTATTGTCTAGCTGCCACTAAACTGGCTGTTTGGGGGGGGGGGGAATGGAGCACTCAAAAACTGGGCAGTAGATTATCAAGGGGGGTAGTTGGAATGTCACATCCATTAACAAATTAACTACGTACAGTAGGCATGCAGGTGATGGAGAAATATTGGCTCAAAGACAAAGCAATTAGTTTTATTCTTGGTCAATGGAGAGAGCTCCCATGTCTTCTCTATACTACAAAAGGCAAGAAAGTACTGTTGCCATATGCCTGGAATTTCCCAGACATATCTGGCATGCTGCAGCCAGAAGCAGTGCCCAGGAGGAAATGACTAAAAATGTCCGGGGAAATGTGGACGTATGGCAACCCATGTCGGCAGTGTTGTTTTTGGTGATTTCCCTTAAAAACAGTTCAATAACTTCTTTGCTAATTTGCCAAAAAACGCTCAACAACTTTGCCAAAAACGAAGCTCTGGATTTTCACTGTTTGAAATATGGCAGCCCTCGTACTGTTGGTTCTGGAACCAGAACAGAGCAAAACTGGATTCAAAGAAAGTCCTGCCAGAGTCTGTGATCTGTGACCCACAATCCCCATCAAAGCTAGATATACCCTTTGACTTTCCACACCAGCCGATGCCCATAATATGGGTGCCAGCTTCCTGTTGCCACAAATCTCACCTTACTGAGCGGCTCTTCCTGGTCAGTTTTGACCCCAAAGCGGGGAATACTGGAATTGGTCAGGCTGGAACTGTGCATGAGTTTCTTGACTCCGCTGATCTGGCACATGGGTTGCTGCTTCTTCTTCTTCTCCCGCTCTTTCTGTGTTGGGGATGGAATCTCCACATCGTTCTGCTTGTCTGAGGATGAAAAAAGACTGCATCTGAGAGAGAGAAAGAGGACAAGGGCGAAAGACTGAAGGTGCCACTGTTTGACCTACGCAAGAATCTCTCTGGGCAAATGTGCACCAAGGGGTTACATGACGTGGGTGCAGTTCTGCTCCATCTCTCCAAAACAAAACAGTGCCTACATCAGGCAGAGATTCATCGCTAGCTCACATATTCCAGCCTGAGCTCCTGGAGGCAAAAAGGCCAGTAGTCCCATTCTTCAGTGCCCTGCACAGAAGCCAGGATAGTTCAAGAAAGGATGGGTGGTCTATGGATGCTGGGTTAAAGACTGTACATGGGCAATAATTTCTCAAGGGACTTGGGAGGAGGTATTGTAGAGCCTTCAGTTACAGAATCATAGAATTCTAGAGTTGGAAGGGACCCTGGCAATCATCTATTCTAGTCCAACTGCATGCAGTACAGGAATCTCAACTGAAGTGTCCATGACAGATACTTAAAAACCTCCACGGAAGGAGAGTCCATCACCTTCCGAGGGAGACCCTTCCACTGCTGAACAGCTCTTACTGTCAGAAAGATCTTCCTGAGTTTTAATTGGAATTTCCTTTCTTGTACCTTGAAGCCATTGTGGTGCACACAGTTAGTCCTGCCCCACTGTGGTCATACCGATTTAGCAGGTTTTTTCAGAGCTTTGAGTTGTGCTCAGGAAAAGCATAAGCAACTCCCGAGAAGTATAACCAGTGGTGCTGCAATAAAAGTGTGCATGCTTTGGTCTGATTGCTGAAGGTACCTATTGGATAGTATCAATGTCGGAAGCAGCATGGTAACTATTTTTATGAGAGTGCTGCTGCCATTATGAATAGTAAAATACTGAACTTAAGGAGAAAACTGTGGTTCAAGCAAATCCTGTTCACCAATTATAGCGCCCCCAAGGTGTGTGTGGGGGAGCAATGCCATTGGAGGGCCATGCAGCCTCCGTAGTGAGGACTGCTTGTGCTTAGCTTTGGCTGGTTTGCCAGCAACGGCAGTTCCTGAACCGTGCTCCGATTATTTCATGGTTTGATTATGGCACGGTGCCCCATGAAAAGCTTCAGTCAAAGATGGTTTGGAAACTGCAGCTGGTTCAGAACGTTGCTGCAAGGTGGGATCATATTATACTGATCCTGAGAGCGCTTTAATTTTCTGCCGGTGTGCTACCTAGTGCAATTCAAGTTGTTGGTATAAATGCATAAAACCCTGAATAGGTTAGAACTCAAGTGCTTGAAGGAATGCCTTCCCCCTTACCAACCAACCAGTGCTGTAAGATCTGTAGGCCATGACAGAGCAGGGCTTTCTCAGTGGTGGCACCCTGCCTATGAGAGTCTTTCCCTGTACAGATCTGGTGGTCCACCACACTATTTTAATTCAGGCAACAGCTATTTATTTATGCAGGGTTTCTGTCCATCATGGGAGTGACCCTACTGATACAGCTGCATCACTAGTTGCTATATGGCATTGATTACTATACTGTGTTGTAGATTATGGTTTTAACTTTGTTTTTAATGCTGTACTTTGTGGAATCTGATAAACCCCCTGGGCTCCATGTGAGGAAGCGAAGAATGCAATAAACAGGTAATGCTGATGACTAAATTAGTGAAAGATAAGCAACACAACTCTCCACTCTAGCCCCACCCATACAAAAATGTGTCACCACACATTGATTCAAGTCTCCAAATGCTCCCTAACCATCTCTCTCTCTCTTTGTGCAGCAAATCTAGCCTATTTTAAAAAATAATAATAATAACATTTTTTATTTATACCCCGCCCTCCCTGGCCAGAACCTAGCTCAGGGCAGCTAACACCAATAAAACTACAGTAAAAATATAATGGGGGAGGGGAACCCAATTTAAAATACAGATTAAAATACAATTTAAAATGCAGCCTCATTTTAAAAGTAACCCATGGATCAAAACCATAAGGGGAGGGAAACATAAGGGCCAGACTGAGTCCAAACCAAAGGCCAGGAGGAACAGCTCTGTCTTGCAGGCCCTGCGGAAAGATGTCAGGTCCCGCAGGGCCCAAGTCTCTTATGACAGAGTGCTCCACCAAGTCGGGGCCAGTACTGAAAAGGCCCTGGCCCTAGTTGAGACCAATCTAACCACCTTGCGACCTGGGACCTCCAAAAATGTTATCATTTGTGGACCTTAAGGTCCTCCGCAGGGCATACCAGGAGAGGTGGTCCCGTAGGTACGTGGGTCCTAGGCCGCAAGGCAGTAATCCCCCATCAAACCCGCCCCAACCCCCCAATTCCATCCATTCCTTGAAATCTATTACCTGTGGACGAGGTATCATGCATTTGCATTCAGCCAGGACTAGAGGGCTCCACTGATCTTTTCAGGAAATGTGCACACTGGAGCTTCAAGGGATGGGGGCAAGGATGTAGTGATTCGGGGGCTGTAGGCCTCTAAGAAGGCTGTGGGGCAGTTTTGTGGAGAGACTCACCCTCAGGAGTGCAGGGCCTCGTTCCCCCACCTTCTTCAAGGACCGTCTCCAGGGGCAAGAAGTCACGGGTGGGGGGCACCCACTGGGAGAAGAGAGGAGGTGGTGGGGACAGCCTGCCCAGGGGTAGGTGGCGAGCCGTGGGTGAGCCCAGCGGGGGCAGGAAGTGGGGAGGGCGCAGGGTGAGGGGGAAGTGAGAGCGGGTCACATCATGGCAGGGCAGAGCTATGCCCCAATTATACCTGCGGGAGAAGCAGCGGCAGGGGGGCCTCATGGTCGAGTGGGGAGGGGGGCAAGAGGCCTGGGGCCAGCAGTGCACAAGCCATCGCTGCATTCTAGAGTCGGTTGCTAAGAAGCAGGATTGTGACGCCTCAGAGCACCCAGCCAACCAGCAGGCACTGGGGCTTTCTCGGGAGGGCAAAGCAGAACCCTTTGTGGAGACACCTCCGTTGCTCTCCAGGGCCCTTCTTCATCCCAAACGCTTCCAAAAGATGCAGGGCTCCCAGACCCCTTCAAGCTCAGCTGAGCACAAAATCAGAAGTGGCTTTTTACCAAGACTGGAAGAATGTGAGGACATCTCTCGCGGAAAGAGAGATAGTGGCCCAGAACCTCCCATAGCCGATTTGCTAATGGAGCCACCTTTTATGCAGACAGGGCAAGAGGTCAGATTCAACCCCATCTTCCACAACAGGACAGCCTACTGGGTGACCAAGAGCATCCTGGGATTTGCTTGTGAGCTGGACATAATAGACTCTACGGGCTGCCTCCAGTATGGTGAGTGCTCCTTGACTTGCAGGCCTATTTTGCCTGAATGGTACAATCAGCTTACAGAAAGCAGACTCACAAAGAGGCACAGGCAGAGATGGGAACAGAAGAGGTTCCTCTCTTTTCCTCACCCCAACTTCAGTCATACCTCGGGTTAAATATGCTTCAGGTTGAGCGTTTTCAGGTTATGCTCCACGGCGACCCGGAAGTAACGAAGCACGTTACTTCCGGGTTTCGCTGCTCACACATGACAGATGCGGCAAATCGTGACCCGCACACACACGTTCGCTTCAGGATGCGAAGGGGGCTCCGAAATGGATCCCGTTTGCATCCAGAGGTACCACTGTAGTAGATCCCTCTCCCAACTCTGAGCCAGGAAGAACTCAGAAGTCCTGGCTATTTCCTACAACGTAATCCCACGCCTGTTTCCACACAGCCAAGCATGGGATCCAAATATCCCAGCGGTTCCCAGACGCAGTTCTATTCTGTCCTGCTAGATGCAACTTCCTCTGCCAATATCAGAAACCACCCAGGGTTTTCTTCTGCTCTGTAGGGTAGGACTCGAACCAATGGCTTCAAGTTGCAAGAAAGGAGATTCCGACTAAACATCAGGAAGAACTTTCTGACGGTAAGAGCTGTTCAGCAGTGGAACGAACTCCCTCGAGTGGTGGTGGGCACTGCTTCCTTGAAGGTTTTTAAGCAGAGCTGGATGGCTAGCTGTCACAAATGCTTTAGCTGAGATTCCTGCACTGCATGGGGTTGAACTAGATGATCCTTGGTGTCCCTTCCAACTCTTTGATTCTGTGAGTCTCCTTGCAGCAGCTCTATGCCAGCAAAAATAGTCTGGGCTCTGGGCCAACCAGCTAAATACCAATAGCCTAGATTTGATCTCTCTTTCTTTGATCTCGCTCACCTTTTGCACCTCAGCAGCCTTTACTGCCCCACCACCTGACCTGGGCAGGACATGCCGCAGTTGCTTATGTGGAGGAAGAGCGAGTGTGAATTCTGGCCCCAGCACAACTTGCCGCTGGCCTCAGCCCTCAGCCCAAGTTCCGGCTCCCTCACAAGGCTCCCATTGAAGGGGCCGTTTGCATCAACATTTGCTTAAGGCTGGGTATTTGCATCTGCTGACGTCAATGGAGGCCTGGCTTCTTGGGAACTCAGTTAATGGAGGCACCCGGGAGTTTGCCTTGAATGTCCTCAGCTACCGACTGCCTTTTTCTGGCTCTGGGGAGCGTGTGGGTCTGTCGAAGAGAGATACAGGGAGGAATCTCCAACTCAGCAAGTGCCCGAATGACCACATATACTTGAATGCATTGTCTAGACACTGTTTTTCTTATGTCAACAGTGTACACCACAGAATGTGAGGTGCGCAGCATGGATTTGTGTCCCATATATGTGCCTGAAGTGCCTCACAGTCCAATCCTACGCTCCTTATCCATGGATTTCAGGGTGCTTTAATCAGAGTAAATGGTTTAGGCTCCAATCCTACACTCGTTTGCCAGTGAGTTAAGTCCCACTGAACCCAAAGGGCCTTACTTCTGAGTGGAAATATCTAAACTTCCACTGTTAATCTGCAAGTGGAAAGAGCGCAGCATTAGCTTGTCCAGCCTCACATGGCATGGCCCAGCCCTCAAACGCAGGAATCTGGATCCTTGGACAGGAGGCAGTAGAGCCCATTGTCAAATAGGAGGCACAGCCCTCAAGGGTGCTGGTTCCAGCTCTTACACCTAGAGTTGTCCAACAGCTGAACTTCAGTGTGCAGGACAAATAATCTGAAACTGGAAATGGACATGTAACCTTGGTGTAAGGTGGGGTTATGCACTGCCTACAGAAGGCTAAGCTTACTAGGAAAGCTCAGCCACACCTAACCGGGAAACAAAAAAGCACTGAAGCAAAAAGTTTAAACAAGATAATGCAAAAGAAACAAACAGAACCGTGATGGAAGTGATATTGAAAAGGGAGGGGGAAAAGAGGTGCGCCAAAGTTTCACTCTCACATATTTAAGGTGAGAGGGGGTCTTTTGGAGATCCTGCAATTTCCAGCAGTACTTTTCTCAAGGTGGTGAACATGGTTCTCCTCCTCCCCATTTCATTCTCACAACTATCCTGTGAGGTAGGTTAGGCTAAGTGATGGTGACTGGCCCAAGGTCACCCGGCGGGCTTCATGCCTGCGTGGGGATTCGAACCCTGCTCTCCCAGGTCCTAGTCTGACACTCTTAACACTCCAACCACTACGCCACACTGGCTCTGAGCTGTTGAACTGTAACACTGGACAGCATAGTAGTAAGTCTCTTGGAGGCAAATTTGAATGTGGACGTCCTCTGGCCCCTTTACATTACTTTCAACTGTGTGTGTGCTTGAATATGCAATTCCAGCCACATTCTCACCGTAGTCTTGGGGAACTATGTGAAAATGGAACTAGAAGTATCTTCATCCCACTCCCCACCCATTCAATGCCTCACTGATCATCAAAAAGGGGGTTCTTGGGGGATTATGTATGTGAACAGACAGTGGACCCTTGGGTTACGTTACCTTCGGGTAATGTAACTTTTGGGTTGCAAATGTGGCAAACCCGGAAGTGTATACTTCTGGGTTTCGTCGCACGCTCATGTGCAGAAGCACTCTGCACACTTCGCGCATGCGCAGAAGCGCTCTATCACGCCGTGTGTGCATAAGCAGACCTCTAGATGCGGACTTTTCAGGGTACAAATGGACCCCCGGAACAAATTAAGTTCATATCCGGAGGGTCCACTGCATTCATAAAACTTCACCTCTGCATTTGAGCTCAACTCTAAGGAAAATAATGTAATATTAAGATACAGTGGTACCTTGCAAGACGAATGCCTCGCAAGACAAAAAACTCGCAAGACGAAAGGGTTTTGGGTTTTTTGAGTTGCTTCACAAGACGATTTTCCCTATGGGCTTGCTTCGCAAGACGGAAACGTCTTGCAAGTTTGTTTCCTTTTTCTTAACACCGTTAATACAGTTGCGACTTTACTTTGAGGAGCAACTCATAGCACGCGGTGTGGTAGCCTTTTTTGAGGTTTTTGAAGACTTTGGTGATTTTTGAAGCTTTTCCAAAACTTTCCCGAAACTGTGCTTCGCAAGACGAAAAAAATCGCAAGACGAAAAAACTCGCGGAACGAATTAATTTCGTCTTGCGAGGCACCACTGTATATCCCTGAAGAGATGCCTAACAAATTTTGGGTTAGTTCATTGTTAGACTCCAACAGGTAATATGAGAGCCATTTTTAGATTACAGCTAAGCTATGCAGACAGACCTAAATACATTTTAATCAGAGCCTATGACAATGGACTGGAGAGATTAAAAATCCTACAGGCTTTATGGCAAAGCTCTGAACTTTCCATTTCAGATTCAATTCCTCTTTTATCAGAAACCTTAAAGAAATGTACAACTTTAATGTTTGCCATGGGATTTTAGATTTAAATTAATTATTTTTCCATGCAGGCCAGACAATATATGTTTATATCTCAGAACAAACCCCCCCCCCCCATGCCATGCACACACTTTTTAAACAGTTTAAAGAACTCTAATAATCCTGAGAGCCAAATTGTGTAATGGTGGAAAATTATACTAGGCGTTAATATATTATTATTATTGGGTTTTTTTTTCTTTCAGGGCCTCAACAGTCAAAAGGCACCTTTGCACTCACCTAAGAAGGTGTTGGAAATATATTCAGAGACCTGGTTTCCAGAGCGGCTCATTTCAGAGAAGTGGGTTAGTTCACGGTTCAGCATTCTTTTGAACTGTCAGACAGAGGGGGAAAGAGAGAAGAGGAAGGAGTTAACATGGGTTTTCTGTCACATACACAGGTATGAACAGGTCATGCAATTGTGTGTCACTGTATACGACTTACAGGACAGTCTGAATTTGAATATGTATGCATACATAGGCTTTGAGAAAGAGAACAACGGCAAAAGAAGACGTTATTGGATCAGAACAAAGCGCCCATCTAGTCCAACATTTGATTGGCACAGGGGCCAACAAGATTCACATGGCAAGTCCAGAAGCAAGACATGAATACAACTGCCTCTGACGGCAAACATCATGGCCAGATGATGGCAGCCACATGGTCCAGGAATACCTGTGAGCCACTACTTGTGAGTAAATGTGTGAGAGAATAAACATGTGTGCCACATCTTGAATCATGTGTGTTCTTCTAGTCCAGGGGTGGGTAACCTTTGGTCCAGTTGCTGTTAGGACACCAGTTCCCAACATTTCTGGCCATCCTGGGTGGGGCTGATGGGAGCTGGAGTCCACCAACATTGGGGTGGGTGGGTGTTAATAATAGGTTCCTCACCACATTGCAATGGATTTCAAACTGTCTTCCTAGGAATTACAGCATTTCTAAGGGGGCTTCCTACTGAGAAAACTGCAAATAAGCTTGTTTTCCACTTCCAATCATCTCCTGCTCACTGACCATGCTAGACTTCAGCTGGGTTCAACTGGCCTGGCCAGTTCTCTTGTCTGAATAGGATGTGTGCACCCAATAACATGCACTGGAACCCTTTGTAACACATTCAGGGATTCACTGGCAGACAAACCTACATTAGGGTAAGAACCTTGACAATTGACACTCTTAGTAACACACATTACCATTGGCCATGCATATATTTTCATGTGCGTACACAAGCATGCATGTAGTTGTATTCAGACTTTTCCCACGTGTGGAGATGCTATTGTGTAGATGTGGAGGTACAGGGTCTCAGCTGCACAAGAACGCTTGTGCAAGCATGTGATGCACTGATACACAGTCATGAGAACTCACAGACTTCTGTTAATACTGTTGCAAAAGTTGGGTGCCACTCCCAATCTCTGCCAAGCCATGGCAAGATTCCAGGGAGGTTCCAGGGTCTGTGCTTGTTTGAGATGCAAGACACAGCAGAGGCTGTCACAGCCTTAAGATATATGGTTTATTCACATATATATACTTTTAATCTGCGTGGAGTTTAGGAACTCAGCTACAGTAGTAAAGAAACAGTTATTTGAATGCGCTATAAATATGTAACACCAGATGGCGCCAGAGAACAGGAAATTTTAAAACACAGTTTTCCATAGAGATTTTTCCCCTTTTGTTATAATGATCTAATTTTTGACTTATTTATAGCGGGGGTTTTTCCTGTGTCTAGATCCACCCCAAATCTTACAGCATGGCCATTCAAGAGGGGCTTGTTCCCCACAGCAGTACAGCAGCTGATTCCAGGGCATTTCTCTCTACTTGCCTTCATCCAGCCAGCCCGTCCAAGATCATTCTGGCCTTTTCCCCAGCTGTTGTGCCAAAGGCTCCAGACTCTTCCTGTGACATCATGCCCAGTTACCCTGGCAACTTTCCGAATCCCCAGTCTCTGTTCACACCTCTTCTCTTGTCTTGCCAATGGCCCTGCATTGTTTCTTAAAGGCCCTAGCTTGGCCATGTTGTTCTGCATAGGCTAGTCCAGGAATTCCTCCACAACTTGTATTTTCCCTTCATATCCCAAATAATCAAAATCCTACCATTTATTAATTTCTACTATTCACGAATAGACCCTGTTACCTCATATCTGTAACAATACAATACAAATACAATAACAATACAAAGGACCTGCCATACCCATGGACAGATGTTTCTTTAGCCCAAATGCAACCCAGAGTATGGAAAACTGACTTGCAAATGCGTGCGGACTCTCAAAACAGCTCAGGTTCAAGAGGGTTTCACGAGTGAAGCCCCAATCTATTGTGGCACAGGGACATCATTTACACAGAGGACAGGGAGGTCATCTCATCCACCGACCCATCCATGCCTCACCCACCAGCTGGCGTTTCAACCCATATGCAATCATTGCACATGTATAATTCCTTAGGGTCATCCGCATGTTTGACCAGCCTCATAAACTGAGTAGCTGTAATGGAAATGGCTCCTGATATTGAGAACGCACACCAAAGGCACAAATTCCCTAGTTTCAATAAAAGAAATTCAATTGTTTTTAATCCATGTTGATAACATAGCTGTCTCTTTATTATGAATTTTTTAAAAAAAAACAACAACAACCCAACAACAAACACCCATAGTTTAGATCAGTGGTGGGGAACCTGTGGCCCTCTGGATGCACGTGGACTGCAATTTGCAGCATCCCTGAACACTGACCACGCTGTCAGAAGTTGGAGTCCACCAACATCTGGAAGGCCACAAGTTCCCCACATTTGGTCCAGATGGATACACCAAATGTCAGATGATGTGGTAGCAGGTTTTCATACCCAGCATTGAAAAAAAGTGTGGTGAGCTCATTGGACATCAAAATCTTTGAAGTGGTTTTTTGTGTGTGTTTTTTTGGGTGGGTGGGTGGGTGGGGGGGCAGACAGACACATTGTCTGGTAATCCTGCATCAGACCTACTTCATTTCATCTTATCATTTCTAGAGCCTTGGTACCCCTTGGTGGTCTGAAGCTTAATCCCTTCCTGCAACCAGCACTACAAAACTCAGCACCAAGGATTTGGGGCAAAGGGACTGGCTTTCCCAGTTTGGTGCCTGACATTGCTGTCATTTCCAAACCCACTTTGTCCTTGAAAAAACTCCCGGATGCTGCTCCCTGGCAGAAGGGTTGAGGTGACTCATCAGCTCGTCAGCCAAGACATGGGTAATGCTACAGACCGCCCAGCTGCAGCAGCCTCAGGAAGAAACCAAAGGGAAAAACCACCTTCCAGGAGGACTTCCACAGTGCTGCTTCAGCTGTTCTTGATTAGGGGTCAGGATGCTATTATGTGGAAGTGCAATCCAAGGCCTGCTCTTCTCTGATCCAGGACAAAAAACCAAACCCCTTCTTCCTTCGCTTGGACTCACCCAGGCATGCAAAAGCTCTGCAGACGGATGCTCTTGCGCTGTCCCTGCCAATCCGCCAAACAGGGCTTTTCTTCAGCTGCAAATCACCAGAACTCAGTTCCGGCACCTCTCAGGTGGGTGCCATTGCCATGATAAGAGAACAAGGGAGGCATTGATGGTGAGTTCCGGCACCTCTTTTTCTAGAAAAACAGCGCTGCCCACACATACCCAGCTAGAGCCTGCATGGAAATTCTGTCCTTCATTGCTATTCCTCTTATACCCTGCCCCTCCTCCTGATTCAAACTTGCCCTTTCCTTGGTACAGGGTGCTTGAGAGGTCAACATGCTTCTCTGTGCCTCCTGGGAAAAGGGCAGAATACAAACTCGGACAAATGATCCAAATCGCTGCTTCTTACTTGTGTGAAGATGCAATACAGCGGGCACTCAGGTTGTGAACGTGATCTGTGCGGGAATCACGTTCGCAACCCACAGTGGTCTCAACCCGCAGCGCCGTGTCTGCGCGCGCGCCGGTTGCGATTCTGCGCACGTGCAATGCACGATTTAGCACTGCTGTGCACGCGCAAAAACCCGGAAGTAACCCGTTCCGTTACTTCCATGTTTGGCACGGTGTGCAACCCGAAATCATGCACCCCAAAGCATCTGTAACCCGAGTTATGACCGTAGTGGCATGTTTGAGCATTGCTAACACGGCTCTTAAGGAGCAAGCCAAGAACACTGGGTTAGTGTATTTCAGGCACATCCAACTCCCAAGAGACTGTGATCTACTCACATTATAAAAATACTGGCTGTGATCTACCCATTGTTATTGACAGGCAAAGTTGTTGGGCTTTTTTAAAGGGAGCCAAAGCTGGGGGGGGGGGGGGGAGATTTACCGCGATCTACCACAGACGTCTAGTGATCTACCGGTAGATCACGATCTACCTGTTGGACATGCCTGGTGTATTTGATTCCTGAAGAGCAGCTGCTTCAAGTTAGGCTGATCTCCCCAAAGCCCTGTGGCTGATGAGGACAACTTGCCTATGCAACTTGCCAAGCTAGCTTCCCAAGAGCAGTATATGGTGGAAGGAGGTGTGTGTGTGTGTGTGTGTGTGTCTGTGTGTGCTGATTTCCTGCCTTCTTCCAAGACGCTTTTCACACCACTGGTTGTCTGCTACCACAGCCAAGTAGAAAAATGAGTAGCTGCCACCTAGGCATGTGCTTAGCCTGAGAGTACCAAGAGTTAAACCAGCCAGGGACCGTCACAAGTACAATCTTCTCCCTCCTCCCACATCTTTCTCAAATGTTTAGCCAGACTTTCTCCCCCTGCATAAGGGAAGCTGGCCAGCAACAATACATCGTGTCTGGAGTGGAGTCAGCTGAATGTAGCTTCAACCAGATCCATGGGCATAGCCAGGATTTTTGTTGGGGGAGGGAAGTTGAGCTTTTGGGGGGAAATCGCCCCCCAAAGTTGCTGAGCTGTTTTTGAGAGATTGCCTCAAATGTTGTTGAGCTTCTGGTGGTGGTGGTGGAGAACCTTAGTTTTTAAAGCATTATTAATGCCTTTTGATACTTTTTGAGGATTCCCCCCCCACCCTGACTACACCCAAGACCAGATCCTGCCTTGAAGCAGGTACATAAAAGAGCTGCCAGTGTTTAGGACCGGAAAGTGTTTTGGGAGGCACACTTCCTTGCCTTCCCTTTTATCATTTGCTAGCAAACCACCTATCGTTACGAGAGACAAGGCGGATGAGGGCAGAGGGGTTGATGTAGGTTTCTGCATGTTCTGTGCACAAGCACATGCTGAAACCTCTGTGGGAGCCCTGTGCATGAAGGCCACGCCACCCTACAGTGGGGTAGAAGGCAGATTTTCCTTTCGCACACAGCACTGGTCTCCCATAGGTGTGAACAGCATTCATACACTTATAGGAGAGAAAGAAGGGAATGAACTTTAGGAGTTGGAGTTAAATTAGCTCTCCGAAACTGGAAACTCTATTCACTACATTTCCTTACCCCCCCAACCCCCCCCCCCTCTTTTATAAGTCATTAAGATTTCTTTCAGGGTATCCCATGAGGACTGGGAGAAGCAGACTTGCCAGACTGCTCAGCAGATGAAAGGCTGGGCTAAACTTGAACTACAAAACATCAGTGTAAAGCCAGAAAGTAATTTTCCCCCCTCTTACATGCTCACTCCCACCAAATGAAGATAAGAAGGTGATTGCATTAACTTGCTTTCACCCACACCACTTAAAGCACTTACAAGCCTCTTTCCTGAGCCTGGTGTGCTTGTGTAAAAGACAGAAATGCAGTTTTAAATATGTGAGTGTATTAAGCTTTTAAAAATCAATTGATGACCATCTGAGAAGGTGGATTAAAAACCCTCATTTTAGCCTGTGCATCACCTGTGAACAGAAGCGTTCCATCTGGAGCGTATTTTTAGTTCTCTGCTTGCATGTCAACATTTAAAGCAGGAAAAGCATTAGCTTGCAAACAGTGGTAGTGAATTAACTGAAGAAAGGATAGATTCCCAAGTGATAATTAAAGTACTTTAAAATGCACGTGCCATTTGGGCTTTATACTCCCTCACGGTATGATTATTCTCCAGCATGAAACAAAGGTCAAAATTGCACCACCACCGCCAAATGCCCACTGCTCTCAAAATCTATTAGGGCGCTGGCCATCATGACAACATGGGCATAGACGGGGGGAGGCAGGTGAGCAGCAACTGCCCCCCAGCAAATAAATCAATAAAAATACTTATCTAATGGAAGTTCTGCCCCCTAACCTGAAGTCTGCCGCTCCCCAACATAAATGCTGGCTACGCCCATGCATGACAATGTACCATATACAAAGTAGGACCCTCGTACCTACGGGACCGCCTCTCCCGGTATGCCCCACGGAGGACCTTAAGGTCCATAAATAGCAACACCCTAGAGGTCCCGGGCCCTAAGGAAGTCAGATTAGCCACAACCAGAGCCAGGGCCTTTTCAACACTGGCTCCGGCCTGGTGGAACGCTCTGTCTCATGAGACCAGGGCCCTGCGGGATCCGATTTCTTCTGCAGGGCCTGTAAGACAGAGTTGTTCCGCCTGGCCTTTGGCTTGGATTCTATTTGATTCCCTCCCCCTCTTTCTTTTTTCATTTCTCCTCCTGTGAAGAGGCTGCATTTTAATGTTTTAATGTTGTATTTTAATTCTTGTTTTTTTAAGTTGTATTTTAATCAACTTGTTTTATTATTGGTTGTTAGCCGCCCTAAGCCTGGTCTTGGCTGAGGAGGGCGGGGTATAAATAAAATTTATTATTATTATTATTATTATTATTATTATTATTATTAGGGCAGAGGGCTTGGGGTGGGGAGCCCCAGATCTGCTGTAGATCCTCCAACCATGTCTTGTAGAGCCAGCATTTCTTAACATTCACTCACTTAGCTCCACCCTTGTTTTGAAGCTGGACATCACCTGTAAGAGTAGGCTTCAGATATTTCCTAGCCCATCCTCCTTTCACATAGGGTTCCCTGTCCCTCTGGTGCAACAACTATTATGGGTGGCTATAAATGACATTTCCTTAAGTACTTAATGCCCAAGACATGTCTCTCGCCACTGGGTTGTTTGTACTGTCCAAGTAAGGAGGTTTTAAGGAGATATTTCTATTCCATAACAGTGGCCGTGTTCTTCCCTCCACACACACTGGACCAGGCACCCTAGACAAATGGCATCCTGTTTCATGGAATACAACCTTGATAGGTTAAAAGGTAAAGGGACCCCTGACCGTTAGGTCCAGTCGCGGACGACTCTGGGGTTACGCCGCTCAACTTGCTTTATTGGCCAAGGGAGCTTCCGGGTCATGCGGCCAGCATGACTAAGCCGCTTCTGGCAAACCAGAGCAGCGCACATAAACGCCGTTTACCTTCCCACCGGAGCGGTACCTATTTATCTACTTGCACTTTGACGTGCTTTCGAACTGCTAGGTTGCCAGGAGCAGGGACCGAGCAACGCGAGCTCACCCTGTCGCGGGGATTTGAACCGCCGACCTTCTGATCGGCAAGTCCTAGGCTCTGTGGTTTAACCCACAGCGCCACCTGCATACAACCATGATAGGTTACCACTTGCTAAATTGTGGCCTAGTGCTTCCAAATAGCAGGTGATATAGTCAAATTATGCCTGGGCTGTATCATGTCAGATGAAAGGCAATGGAATAGCAAGAGATACACATGCAATAGATAAAATTCCTAGGAAACAGCAAATTAGCATGCCAGGAAGCAGGATCCTAGCTCACCTTTCCCTCTGACTTGCCAATTTTATATGTGCAGGATTGTCCGCCCCCGTGGGGAACTTTTCTGTTGTGTGAAACGTCCACCTGCAGTCTAAAGTGGTATGGTCCACAGCACAGGTTTACCAGTTCAATTGCTCTTCATGAGAACTTGGGCCTGTGCTTCAGTCTCTTACCAGAGGCTGCTAATAGCTCAGTCCACCTTCAAGAACGAGTGTTTGTGGCCGTGCTCAGAGACGGAAGTGGGGGCAGTGTTTGTGGGCAGTCCCAAGTTTTCACAAGATGGAGTTCTTACTTGTGTGAGAACTTACACCAGCGTGTCAAGAAGCTCCTTCCCCACTTCTCTTGGCTGTAAGGTCAGCCTGACACATTTTAATCACCTAGGGGTGTCCCATTTTCCCTTGCCATGCTAGTGTATGCTGAGGCCCAGTTTCTCTGGCCTCTTCCATTCCAAGCCTACAGGCTCATTCTCTCTCCACCCCCTGCCCCAGGATCACGTGTCCCAAACATCTTCCTCAATTGCTTTGATTTCGTCTTTTTCTCCCCTCAGCAAAGCTACCAGTCCCTCCCCTCCTGCTTTCCATCACACATTTCCTCAAAGCTGCATATAGCGGAACCACAAAAGGGGGGGTGGGAAGAGAAGAGACATGAAAAGGGGAACAGAAGTGGCATCCTCGTCATCTCTGGCAGCCAATCCACTGCGCCTCAGAGCTATCTCCATAGCAACAAGAGTCTCCTTAGCAACTGCCCCCATTTCCAGACCAGAGGACCGGGTCTCTGGGAAATCCTCCAAACACAAGACAAAGTGGAGGATAGAATCCCTTGGATTTAACCCATTATCTTTATATTATGTTAAACACATATGCCCCTACTGAACTTTGGGGGAAATAGTCTCTTCAGATGCCCAAAATTCAGGCAGGCCCTCGCAATCTGAGGCAGAGGAAGAAAAGCTTCCATTTCCCCTCTCTGCCCCCAAGCTGAAGGCTCTTTCCACCTAGGTAGGATTAACAACATCCTCTCTTTTTCCTTCTGTGCTGCTCCCACATCTGCCTCATTCATATGCAGGCAGGCAGGTTTGTGGTATGGCAAGAAGGCCAGATGGCTGCTGTTGTGTCTCCCACCCAGTTCTGGGCACCACAGTTTAAAAAGGGCACTGACAAGCTGGAATGTGTGCAGAGAAAGGTGACCAAGATGATCAAGGGTCTGGAAGCCAAGCCTTATGAGGAATGGTTGAAAGAGCCGGGGATGCTTAGCCTGGAAAAGGGGAGACTGAGAGGAGATATCTTCAAATATCTAAAGGGCTGTCACGTGGAGCTTGTTTTCTCCTGCTCTGGAGGGTAGGACCTGAACCGATGGCTTCAATTTACAAGAAAGGAGATTCCAACTAAACACCAGGAAGAACTTTCTGACAGTAAGGGCTGTTCAGCAGTCCAACAGACTCCTACGAGAGGTGGTGGACTCTCCTTCCTTGCAGGTTTCTAAGCAGAGCTTGGATAGCCAACTGTCATGTACGATCTAGTAGAGATTCCTGCATTGCAGGGGGTTGGAATGGTTCAAATCATCTGGCCCTTCCTTCCACCCCATTCTTTGTTTTCCTAAGTGGGTTAGACCCCTGCAATACCATGACTGCACTTTCATAAATTGTGGGTTAACAACGCACTCGGCTGTAGAGTTGCTCCAGGGCAGTGTGGGGAAATTTAAAATGGCAGGTTGTAGCTGAGAACCAAAGGGACTCGGATTAAGCGTCAGGGCCCCTGACAAGGTCCTGCATAAGGGGGTCAGTTGCTGACCCTGGGCCTGAACCTGGCAGTACAAATATCTGACGTATCTGAAGACTGGCCACGCTTGAATATACCAAGAGTACGAGACTTAGTTAGGCATGTGCATGGGGGTGAGGGGTGTTATTATCACACCCCACTTTTTTGGAAATGACAACACTGGTTTTTAGAACTTGCTCAACACAGAAAAGAGGCTTGTGGAGGTCAAGGTAAATGAGAAACACAACTGAAGCAGAAACATGACCCCTAGCTTTGAGGATACCACTGGTTTGGATGTGAAGTTTGTTTTGCTCCTAATCAACCATGATTTGTAGCTAAGGTTTGCTCCTGGCCTCCTGACAGTGGTTTGTTGAGAGTGGAAAAAAACATAATGTTTTGTGTTCAGACATAAACCAGGGATTATGGTTTTTCCTTTTATGGGCTAGTGGGGAGGAGACACTCGAATCTGGTTTTTACCAGGAGTACACCTTTTACTGGGATGCAGGTGGCGCTGTGGGTTAAACCACAGAGCCTAGGACTTGCTGATCAGAAGGTTGTTGGTTCAAATCCCTGCGACAGGGTGAGCTCTCGTTGATCAGTCCCTGCTCCTGCCAACCTAGCAGTTCGAAAGCACATCAAAATGCAAATAGATAAATAGGTACTGCTCCAGCGGGAAGGTAAATGGTGTTTCTGTGCGCTGCTCTGGTTCGCCAGAAGCGGCTTATTCATGCTGGCCACATGACCCGGAAGCTGTACGCCGGCTCCCTCAGCCAATAAAGCGAGATGAGCGCCGCAACCCCAGAGTCGGTCACGACTGGACCTAATGGTCAGGGATCCCTTTACCTTTACTTTACACCTTTAGATTGAAACCATGCTGTGGGAAATAGGCTGCTGACTGAAGCCTGAATGCTTTCTGTCTTGATGAAGAAGGAAAGCAGCAACACTTCACAGATAAAGACAAAAAGTCAGTATAATAAAGGATCACTTAGACAATCTGAATTATTTTAATTCAGCAGAGTTAAGACAGCATTTTAACCAAGGAACTCCAGAGGCAGAGGATTCTACACCCCATTGAGGGTGGCAGACTGATCTCTGTTATAAGGAGCAACCTATGGGGAAGCTCTCCTGTACAAGCCCCACTGAAATGAACAGGAAGAACTGCACAGTAATGCTCTTGCACACTTCCCATTCATGCCAATGCAAACATCCTGACAGATTGCGTCCCATATTAATTAGAGAAGGGAGTGTGGGTGGAGGTAGCTAACAGTTGAGTTTTCTACCTCAGGCATCAAAACGAATTAGAAACTTAGTAGGCAAATCTCAGAAATAATAGCTGCCATACTTGAAAATTCATGGGAAACATATCTGGCCCTTCAGGTTGGAAGAGAAGTACAACAACATGTATCTTTTTAAAGGGGGAAGGGAGAACAACTTTTGGAATTATGCACCTGCAAGCATCAATGCTGGGAAAGATATTAGAATAAGTTCATAAACATTTTGAAGAAAATGGGGTATGAACAACCAGCTTACAACTTTTTCTTGTTGTTAAAGTACAGATCCTACACCATCCTAACTTCCTGCTTTGAAAAATAAATGATTTAGCAGGCAAGGAACACCTGGCAGGTACATATTGGCGCAAGGCTTTGGAGGCCTTAGTCCTTCATGAGAGCCATGCATGGAAGTCTGGAATATATGAACTAGAAGAAGCTATCTTAAAATGAATATGCAAATTGGTGGAGAAATCACATATGGCTCAAGATCAGGTTGGAATGAGGCTTGATACGAGTACAGCTATCAGTTCTGTAAATGACACAAATTTGTGGTGAACGACAGTCTAGAGTGGGGATGGAGGATGTGTGGCCCTTCAGCTGTTGCTAGATTCCAGCTTCCATCAGTCCCAGACAGCACAGCCAAGGGTCAGGGCTTGGCTCCACTGCCCCAGCCTAGAGGATAAGTTAAAAATTGAAAGTTCTCAAAAACTGAAGAGCTGGGCACACAGACATGAAATGAAGCTTTTCCAAGGACAAATGCAAAGTGTTCCGTATAGGTACGAAAAACAAAATGCACCATTGTAAGAGAGGAATCTGACTAGGAAGCAACATTTCTGATAAGGTTGTAAGAGTCACATTTGATAACAAAATGAACCTGAGTCAGCTGAGGCCAGTAAACCCTCATCAGAATCAAGTGGTCATGCTTACTGTACATACCAAACTACCAAGAGAGGGAGAAGCGCTCAGCATGGCTTTCTCATCAACATCTTTATTTTGTAGAAGTCTATTCAAAAACACAACCACTCACTCTGGCGCTGCCTGAAGTAATCAAGTCCAGGAAAAAACCTGTACAATTTGATGCTGCTGAAAGTATAAACCAAAGTGGAGTTTTGTGAAATACAAAGTGCCAATGCCCTCCTTATAGGCTCTGTTCATAACAGCACTATTTCCAAGACTAGGGAAGCTCTAATACTGGTATTTTCAATGCTGGTATGATTTTATTTGAAGGTCTCTGCTCTGGGCATGACTCAAGAAAGTTACTGATGAGCCGGAAAGGTAAGTCTTGCAAGAAAGGACTGAAAGAACTAGGTATGAAAGAACTAGAGAAAATCAAATCAAATACAATTAAAATATTAGTAATTGTCTCCCAATGCTAGAAAGGTAGGTTGGGGATTGATTCTGCATTTTCTAGTATGTTAATGAGGTTTACTTCTAAGTGAACAGGTTCAGGATTGTATTATTATGGCATTAAGCAGGCAGTCCATTCAAATCCCACTCCTGCCACATTTAAGCTGTTTGGGGGAGGAAGGAAACGCCTGACTCAAAGGCAACAACCATTAAAAAGTAATTGGTGAGGGTGAAGGGTGGAATACATATGTGGGAGATGTACTGCTATTCCCACCCTCCTTGTTTTTAAAAAGCTTTGGGCACAAAAAAGGGAAGTGCTCAGTCTATACAAAGGGATTTCCAAGGATGCTCAAACTGGCAAGCATCAACAGCCAAGTCTGGGAGAAGCCCTTTTCTGTTTCATCTCTGTGGGGATATTCCTGGAAGTCTTAAAGTCAAGTGGGAAAGCTGATTGCCTCTATGTATTGTGGGGGGACTGATCTAGAGTCTTCTCTTGAGCATTACTTTCCAATGCAATTCTCTTTTACAGGTTGAGTACCACTTAAGACGGCAACATGTGCCTGAGAAGGGCAGTTATGTCATTAGTGACATCACCAGCACTATAAAGTGAAAGATTCCATCAATGGTGTCTCCGGAAAATTTTATACATCACTTGGGAAGACAGGCAAACTAATGCCAGCATACTGGAAGAAGCAAAGATAACCAGTGTTGAAGCAATGATTCTTCAACATCAACTTCATAGGACTGGTCATGTTGTGTGGATGCCTGATTGTCGTCTTCCAAAGCAACTACTCTATTCCAAACTTAAAAATGGAAAGCATAATGCTGGTGGTCAACAAAAGAGGTTTAAAGACTGTCTCAAGGCAATTTTTAAAAAATGTAGTATAAACACCAACAATTGGAAACACTTGACTGCAAGCACTCCAACTGGAGAACAGCCTTTACCAAATGTGTCATGGACTTTAAAGACACTCAAACTCAGGACGCAAGGAAGAAACATGCTAAGAGGAAGGCACGCTTGGCAAATCCACACCGTGATCAACTCCCACCTGGAAACCTATGTCCCCACTGTGGAAGGACGTGTGGATCCAGAATTGGCCTCCACAGTCTCATTGTTAAAATCGTGTTTATGGAAGACAATCTTACTCAGCTACGAGTGATAGCAAAAGAAGAAAATATGCAGTATGTACCCCCTTCCCCTGCTGCTGCCCCAGATGCTTATGCAGCCACATCCTAGAGAACACTCCAAAACACAACAAAATCTGGAAAGATAATCTCAATTTCCCAATATACCACACTTTTCCAATATATTGCGGATCTAGAGCTAGGCAAATTGCGGTTCCTCTGAAACAGAAGCTCTTCCTTAAGAGTCAATATCTAGGTCCCATGTACCAAATAGGCAAAGCTGTGCTTCTGCTGCCCTATAAAACGATCATTTAGAAAGCTTCTTAAGCAAAACACTATGAAATACAGCTTACTCATTGTCTTCTCTGGAGAAAAAAATGCTATGACTTATTAAGAGAGGAAAGGCATATGTAGCCAATTTCTGAAATCACCCAACCTTGGAATGCCAGAAGTGTCCAGGGCAGCCTCCTTCAACCTGGTGCTTTTCCAGATGTTGCTGGACTAGAACTCCCATTACCCCTGACCACTGGGTCATGTTGGCTAGTGGGAGTCCAACACATCTGGAGGGCACCAGATTTGTGTAAGCTGGAGAGCAGAGGTGGGCAGACTATCCTCTTTCTTTTTAACAAGATCCCCCAACTGAAGCCAAGTATTTGCAAAGTGGTTCAGCGGGGCAAACGTAAAGTTCAGAATTAAAGAAGGGTAAAAGGATGCCTCTGAGCACATGCTTGTCCCAGGAATTTGCTTTTGTCTCAGTCTTCTCACACAAAACCCCACTCCAAGTGTTCTTCATTTCAGCAGTCAAAGAGAGAGACTTATAGTTGTTGCTACGGTTGAACAGAAACCTTCACTGATTTACAAGTTACCCAGAGATCAACTCTTGTCCATCCCTGGTGTAGAGCCCAGTATCTCAGAGTAGATCAGAGCAGGCTGAAACACCTGGCACATCTGGTTTGCATGGGTAGCAAGTGACGAAGGTGCATTCCTGGCCCCAGCAATCAGAGAATAGCATCCAGTATTCTTTAGTGTCCAGGCAGCCCAGGACATCGTGCTGTCCAAACAGCTATGCCAACACCATGACTACCAAACGTTGCCCTCTGTCTCTTGGGAATATTTCAGAGGTCAACATCCTGTCTGAGGGCAAGGGGGTTGGATAAGGTGCACGCAACATCCCAGTTCAATGTAAACTACCCACAGTGGGCCATCTTGTAATCAGGGGTGCTGGGTATATGGGGCGCAAGGGGCTCCAGCCCTCCAATATTTGGGGGCAGGGGTCTGTGCCACCCCCAATATTTAGGAGGCCACCAGGTGGGGGCTGGGAAGAGGGAGGGCAATCATTGCCTTCACTCGTCCCAGCTTCCACCTGGCAGCCCAGGAACCCAGGAGCCGGGCAGCAGCTTGGGCGAGCAAGTGTAAAGAACGCCTTCCACACATGTGTCAGGCGGTATAACACGATGTGTCAAGTGGCCGCACCCCCTCAATGTGAAGGAGCAAGTCGGTGCCCTTCCTTGCAATTATTAATTTATTAAATAGCTCTCATGGGAGAGTGTTGTTTGTGAATAGAAGGCAAAGGAACACTAGTCCCCAAACATCGATGGTGTGTAAAGAGAGAAGGGTGCCAACACCAACAAGCCTATATCGCATCCCAAATCTCTGGCTTGGCAGATGAGGGGAAATGCTCTGTGCCAATCCAAGCCTTTGGCATGGTTCCTCTCTACTACCGTTACTATCGCCCACCATCAGAACAGGTGGTGATCTGAGCTCAGTTCCAGCCTATCCTCTATCAAGCTGGCCCTGCAGTAGGAGCAGACAGCCTTAAAGGAAGTGTGCATGCCTGTGCATGCAGGTACACACTCTCTCTTCAAGAGCCCAAACCACAGAGTGGTTGGTTGGCATCCGCCTGTCTCAGGAGACCATGTAAGGGTATGCCTCTGGATGAAGAGATATGGGGCCTGCTGTAGCTACTGTCTCCCATGTTGTTTTTGCTGCATTAGCAGCACTGAAGTGACCTCCCGGGGTGCAAGCCTGGGCAGTGTGTAGGAAGGTCCCAGGCTGCCCAGATGACAAGACTCTCAGCCTTGCTGGTGTGGTCCAAAGGAAAGCAGAGCAATATGTTGAGCACCAGCTTGGCTGCAGGAGTTGCTGGAAGGAGGCACACAAGGCACCATCCAACTGCCTTAGGGACTCCACTCCGGACTGGTGTAGGGTTTACTCCTTGGCCCTTTCTTCTCCCAAAGATGTCCCAGGAGACAGCAAGTATAGGTTTTTCCTCATGGTTTACTTCTGAAGCCTTTCTCACAAATGAGGATGGCCACAAGGCTGTGGAGGTTTAGGATCAGAGTTTTCCTTCTCCTAGAAGACCTACTGAGGCTCCAATACTTTGGCCACCTCATGAGAAGAGAAGACTCCCTGGAAAAGACCCTGATGTTGGGAAAGATGGAGGGCACAAGGAGAAGGGGACGACAGAGGATGAGGTGGTTGGACAGTGTTCTCGAAGCTACAAACATGAGCCTGACCAAACTGCGGGAGGCAGTGGAAGACGGGAGTGCCTGGCATGCTCTGCTCCATGGGGTCACAAAGAGTCGGACACGACTAAACGACTAAACAACAAGAAGACCTGCCTTCCCAGGATGATGTGCCCCACCTGCCCCTCATTTCTTTCTTCGGCATATGCGGAAACCGCCTTCTTGACCATTAGACTCATTATGGGTCTCATCAGCTCAATGCACCGGAGCCTGTCTTCGCATGCAGGGGATAGACAAGTCCCCAACTCACCCAACTCACTGAGGGTTTAACACCCATGGCTATGGTCACCTGGTTTAGCTTGCCAGTCGAAGCCATTTCCTGGGGAAGGGCGCTGTCAGTTTCTAGGAGGAACAGCTGAGAGCTGAATGCAGGGTGGGCACCCAGGGTGGCCAAACTACTCCAGAAGGAGCATGATGTGTCCCCCACCAGAGATACTGCCCCTCCCCTAACACCCCACTGCATAGAGTGGGATGCTAGGAACTGGGAGTCAGGAGCAGTTAAGTTATGGTTACCAGATTTTTTTCAATGAATCCGGGGACACCTTTTTTTTTTTTTTTTTTTTTTTTTTGAAGCTGAGTAGCAACAGGGAGTCAGTAGTGGGGATGGTGAGGCAAAAGACCCTGGGCCCAAGCACACATGCATATGGTATAAAGGTGCAAAGCCATTCTTTCGCACCCTGTGAAACATAAAAAAACTGGGCAATGGCTGCCTCCCCCAATCTGTCAGAACAAAGGGGGAAGGGGGCAGGAGATCGAGGAAGGCTTGAGAGTCATGGGCGGGTGGCCATTGTCCTGTTTTTAAAAAACTCTGCGCATTTATGTTTCACAGGGTGCAAAAGAAGGGCTTTGCACCTTGCCCAGCAGAGAAACCATGCGCCTTGCACCCCTCCTGGGCAATGGCCACCCGCCCGCAACTCCCGAGCCTCCCCCATCACTCAAAACAAAGGGGGAAGGGAGCAGGAGATCTGTACCACCGGACGTCCCCGGTTCCCCTTCGGCAGTGGCGGCAGCAGCAGCAGTCAGCAGCCCGGAGCCAGCCAGAGCCAACTGCGCTACTAGGCTGGCTCCGGGCTGCTGAGGCTGCTGCTGCCACGTTTCCCGGGGACAGATTTGCAAACCTGGGGACATTCCAGGGATGTAATTTGTCCGGGGACAGATTTGCAAATCCGGGGACTGTCCCCAGGAACCGGGGACGTCTGGTAACCCTAAGTTAAGTCAGCTGGGCATCCAAAGTTTAGTTACAGTGGTACCTCTGGCTGCGAATGAGATCCGTTCCGGAGCCCCGTTCGCAACATGAGCAGAACGCAACCCACGTCTGCACATGCACGGATCACAATTTGCCGCTTCTGCGCATGTGTGTGACATCATTTTGAGCATCCGCGCATGCGCGAGCTGCAAAACCCGGAAGTAACCCTTTCCGGTACTTCTGGGTCACCGCGGGACGCAACCTGAAAAGATTTAACCTGAAGCAAACATAACAAGAGGTATGACGGTATTTGAAGGTTCTGTGCTGCCACACTAGAAGACCGCAAGTTTTTAATTTTATAAGAAGCTAGCAACGGCTCAGCAGTTCCCCCTGAAACAATGCTCTTCTTCCCTCCCCCCACATTCTGGTTATCATGCTGCAACTTGAATTGGGCCCTGAGTGACTAAACTGCAAAAACTAAGCAGTGCCCTGGTTAAGTTTTGACAGATAATTAGAAAGACCTGCAGCATCTCCCTTTATGAACACAGCAGTTGTATTTCTCCTCCCCTCATCACCACATATACAACCATCCCCTCCCCTCCCCTCTGAACCCCCCCAATCTGAGGAACGCTGAAAAAAACAAAAAGGAAACACGGCTGCATTCTGCAAAGACTTCCACACCACATGGAGTCCAATGCACATGAAGAAGGCATAAAATAACGGAGACACATAGCATACTGTATGCCTTTCCCACATGACTGTATGCCTTGACCCTCAGACAGGTATATACAGGGAGGTAGGAGCAGGGAGGGAAAACTCCCAGACAGAATAAGAGAGCACACAGCTTATGTTGGGTTCTGCAGTCTGGTGGTGCTCATAGCAAGCTAGGTCAAAATGTACAGTAGAAAAACACAGTCCACTGTTACAGATAGGTAGCCGTGTTGGTCTGCCATAGTCAAAACAAAAAAAATTCCTTCCAGTAGCACCTTAAAGACCAACTAAGTTAGTTCTTGGTATGAGCTTTCGTGTGCATGCACACTTCTTCAGACATTGTGTTAGAGGAAGAGAGGGATCTGGGGTTGGGTGGGGGGAAAACCTTGGTGTACACACTACCTGCAGATCAGCAAGTAGAAGCAGTCTTGAGAGGCCAATTTGATAAAAAGGAGTTGACACACACATAGAAGGGGACTTAGAGGTCAAAAGCAAGCAGGAGTTTTAAGAGGTTATTGATAAGTATGTTGGCACTGACACTTCTCCCCGTCCCCCTATTTCTGGGGTGGGAAGAGATTTTGCTATAAACCAACGAACTAGCGTGGTATATTGGGTTGGCCTCCAACCTCATGGAGGTCAAATCCAGCGGCAACGCTGCAATTTTTCTGTTTTGGTATAAAGGGGCAGGGTTTCCAAAGAAAGGAGAGAAGGAAGGAAGGAAGGAGAAGAAGCAGTGGGAGAATTGAGAGAAAGACAGATATATACCGTTAAAAATTAAAAGCAAGTCCACGTCCCATATTACGACTTCATGGTAAAAGACAGGTTCCAGCTATGGGATGCTGGAGACCAGTGGTGAAGTAGATGAAATGTTGAAAGAGCAGAGGATACTACAGGAGCTCACAACAAGCCGTAGCTGTTGGTGGGTGGGGGTCCTCACTTGACCCCCCCCCACTGCCTGTGCCACTGCTGCTTAGAGGGTGGAAGTAGAGGGGGCGAAGCAAGGTGGCAACGGGGTCAGTGAGGGGCAAATGCATTGGCAAAGCCAACCTGGTGCTCCTGCTGGTGTGTTGCTACCAGAGGTCACCACCCACTCCCACGAGGAAATGGATGTATAGACCCTGTTCTGAAACAGGCAAGTGGCTTTTTGTGATAAAAGGGGGCTCTTTTAAAGATTTCTAGACCTCTTCACTTAAACCTTGAAATTGGAAGCAGAAGGCTTGGGCATGTAACCAGAAGTGTGGCTCTTAACAGAGTGCACCAGACAAGAGCTCAGCATTTCCAGCTCTGCTACAGACTCAGTGGCTAGAGCGTCTGCTTTGCATGTAGAAGATCTCAGGTTCAACCCTCGTCATCTCTGGGTAGGGCTGGGAAAGATTCCCTATTTAAAATGCTGTTGCCCTAAAATGATGGAGCAATGGTCTGGGTTTGAGTGTAAGTTGTGGTTGTGAGCTTGTGAAATGTCCCGAGAACTAGGGAGAGATGGACAGAACTATTTCTTTCAGTTTATTGTCGAACGTTTCAGCTACCACAGAATGGCAGGGGACACCTTCACACTTGCTGTCTTAAAAAAACACTGTTTTCAATTTCTTGAAAGAACTGAGCATTGCTGAAACCAGGCCACAAAACATGCCATGCTCCATTGGATTCTTACTTTGGTGTCAAAATCAGCACCAGATCTAAGGGGAGGTTTTGGTTTTTCTTCTGGAGAGTCTGAACCCCTAATCATTGTGACTCAAGAGGAGCCGGAGTTTTTGTTGGGGGGTGGGATATTCGTCATTAGCAATTCATCTGAAGCAGACAAGAACTGATGCCCAGTTAGGGAGGAAGGGGGACCTGTGGCCAGTAGCAGTGTTAGAAATTAGCCAGGCATATTTTGTGACTGGCATAGGTTCAACTGTGACCACATGCAGATCTCTGGTTGCCAGATTGGCAACTGACAACTCCATCTGACTGCCTCCTCCAGCTTTCTTAAGCAGGTAAGCAAAAGAGCATATTTATTGAATTATATCACACCTTTTTCTTCGAGGAGTATATGGTTCCCCCTCTTCCTCAGTTTATCCCTACAGTGACCCTGTTAGGAAGGCTGTGACTGGTCCATGGTCACCCAGTGAGTTTCATGACTGAGTGGGGATTCGAACCCTGATCTCTCAGTTAATAGTCCGACACTCTAACCACTAGACCACACTGGCTTCCTAGAGTTCTGCTATGGGGCAGCTATATGAATTCAGTAGGTAAATAAATATGGGGAAATAAAGATGTCACTTAGGGAAGAATCAGAAATGTTTTCTTTGAAGCTTGAATTTATTTTATTCTGGATTGTTTTAATTTATTGTAAACCACTTTTGAGATTTTTTTTATTTGAAATATGAAGTGGTATAGAAATGAAATGAATAACAACAACAACAACAACAACAACAACAACAATCCACTCCAAAAAAGGGCACCTAGACATTCTGTTGTGGCGACCGTAATCTAGTTTTAAGGTGCCATTTGGTAATTAGTTTATACACCTGAGTTCCTAACATTGGCCAGTAGTCAGTGACATTGTAGTCCAACAACACCAAGAGGGCTATGGGCTCTTCATCTGTGTATTGGGATCTGCCCACTCTACCAGCATTCCCTACCACACTGGCTTCATAGAACTGTAAAGTTGGAAGGGAACCCTGAGGGTCATCTAGTCCAACTCCCTGCAACGCAGGGGTCCTTTTGTCCAACATGGGGCTAGAACCCACAACCCTAAGATCAAGAGTCTCATGCTCTACCGACCTAGATATCCCAGCAGGCTTGTTTACATCAAAGCTCTGTTTGCTCTCCACTATCTTACCTCCTTTCTGCAGCAGCTGCCATGTAAAGACAGTGTGTCAAGAGCAAGGGGAAATGGGAATTAAAAAGGCCCCAGCGAGGGCCAGTGTTGGCTCCTGGGTTGTCTGGAGGGCTAGCATTCAAACTGTAGCTTAGCCATGGACTTGAGCAAGTCCCCCTTTTAGCTTCAGGGACCCCCTTTTAGCCAACCAATAAGAAGTTGACCTACATCAGGTGACTTGTTACAAGGAGAAACAAGGGGGTGTCTTCTGCCACCACCCATAAAATGGTACACATGTGAAATGCAGTTTTGCAAATACTCCTACCCAAGTCTACACACGTGCACACGCATACAGACTTCTGGCAACGTGCATTTTCATGCAAACCCACCATCCCAGCAAGGGTCATGGTCACATCCCATGAAAGCACACAGTTTCACTGACAACCTTTGGTTCCCCTGAGGCACATGTGCAGGTACTCAAAGCCACATAGCCTCCTTCCTAGACTCAAACACCATTCTTAGGGTGACCTCTACAAAGGCACAATGACATTCAACCCCCAAAGACCAACAGCTTTCGTCACGTAAGTGGCTACCTCTCAGAACCTACGCACAAGTCCCTGTGCAAAGTGCACACTCTCTATTTCCAAGCCACAAATGCAAGAAAAGACACTGTCTGAAATTCACATCCAGTGAAACTGAGTAAGTTAATCAAGCCATGGGAAATGAACAGCTTCCATGCACACCAGCATTCCTTGTGACCTCTACAAGCACACTTGACACGCAGTCCTGAAAATCCACAATTCTGCAGGGCAAGGCAGTGTTTCTAAAAAGCTGCATAACCTGAAATAAACAAAACGGATACAGAGTCCCATAAGCGCCTGCAGTTCCACAGACCTACACACTCACAAGGAGGCACCACCCAAAACCCCATGTTCCAGAGGCAGGGATGTTCTTCAGGTAGCTGACCATGCCCTGCTCCATTGAGCTGGTCCATGCGACACATATAGACACAGGGCAGGAGACACATGATGTCAGGTCTCTCTTCCAAGGCTCACAAAATCAGGGCATCAGAGTCTACCAAGGCTGCACATCTCTCTAGCCACGGGGAGAACGGACAGTGCAGAAGTAGCGACAGCCCTAATGTTGACATTGTAGGCAGGCAGGAAGGACACAGGCCTCCTCCAATATCTCTTGGCAGACACAGTACTCCACGCTCCCGGGACCGGGCTGTTGCAAGCAGCACTCCCAACTAGTCATGCCCATCTCTGACCTTGTCAGGATGCAGACTGCATTAGGACCCTTCCAGCATTTCTCCTGCTACTCTTAGCAACATTATGCAGGCAACAAAGCTTTGGCTACCAGACGTCTCTTGGTCGCCCTCAAACCTGCCTCAGCAAGCCACCCCAGTTGCCCGTGTGGTGGTGGGGTATCAGATATTGTCCATTGCAAAGTTCTCTCCCCCACCCCACCCCCACAAAAACACATACTTCCCCCAATTTCATCCCTCCACACCCACCCACCCCAGGTATATCCAGATTACCTGGTCCCACCAGCCAACCAGCCATGGTTTCGCACAGGTCTCACAGAAAAAATCCACTAAGGGCATCTTCCGTTCTCCGCCAGTGGGCGGCAGAGGCTCTCTGGGTTACCCACCGACGTGGTCTTCCCTCTTTCCAGGTGAGCGGCCGATCTGTGGTGCCCCCTTTCCTTGGTGTTGGTAGGAAAGGAAGGGGTTAATCCCACAGAGCTGTTCCTTCCATGAGCGCGTTGGGGCCTGGCATGGCTCTTGCTGGCCAACCCGCCCCGCACAAGGACCCTCACATCTCTGCTGCTCCTCACTGATGCCCCCACAAGGGGACCGTGGACCGGGTAGATGGGCAAGGCCTGAGAAAACCCCACCGTCTCTGGCTGTACTGCAGATGAGGAGGGAAATACCCACAGTGCAACGCTGCTGCTCCGGCTACAAGCAAAACACACAGCCCCTCTCTTCGGTGCACGGGAGGGAGAGGCAAAAAAAATAAGTCCAGCCACTGGTGAAGAAGAGAGAGAGGCTGAAGACGGCAGCAGGAGGAGTCACTGCAAAGAGGAACGGTCTCTTCCAGGTGGAGCCGGCTGGAGATTCCCAGCCACTTCTGGGTACCACATGGCAGCCACCCAGTTAACAAGGCAGGGGCTGCATTGGTAGGAGGCACGTCCTCATCATCTCCTCCTGGGTGCGAGGGCAGCGGTCACCACGGAGACGGTACCTCCTTGTACGGCTCAGCCTCAGCTGCATCCCCAGCTTGGCGTTTGTGTGCAAGTGTGTGCGCGCTCTTCTCTCACTGCAGCACTGGGTAGATGGGAAATGATGTCAGGTGGCGATGAGAGAGAGAGAGGCGGCGGCTGGGGGGGTGGGAGGGAGTGGAAGTGAAATGAGGGAAGAGGCGGGGAAGGGGGGAGGTGGTTACCGAAGGAGCACCTCAGAAAGAGCTGGCTAAACAAACTGGGCAAACGAGGGACCTGCGAGGGGGAAGGGAGAGGAAGCTCCGGAGCTCTGAGCATCGAAGGAGAAAAGCTTCTGCGGCTCTCGCCTCCCCTCCTTTGCAGCAACAACAGAGAACGCCTGGCGGGCTTGGCGGAAGACTTCACCAAAGGTGACCGGGTAACCCAGCTCTGCTGGTGGAGGAAACGAGGCAGAAAGGAACACACATGGACTCTCGGAGGGCTGCCTGGCTGCAGTTCCCAGGCAGGGGCTGCAAACTGAACAGCAAGATGCTCCAGCTCGCAGTGGGATGGGCAGCAGGACTCTGCCCCCTCCCCGCCCAACGTCAGCAGGGGGCAAGGGGCCAGCCAGCTGCGGCCAGTGACCCACCATTCTGCTTTTTCATCCTGATCCGTAGCCACCTCAGTCTGACATTCATGGCTCGCAGGAATTTTATCTCAAGCTTTGAGAAAGGTGAGGGACTTAAGAAAACTGCCCTGGTGGGGATGGGAGGGGGGTGGAGGGAGGGGAAAGCTAAGAGTACTGGGTCCAGTCGCAGCAACAGCCTGTTTTATCAGCTTCTCCACTCTTTCATGTTTGCATTCGCACAACCGTCTAGATCTATTCTGGTTAAGTGTGTCAAAACCTCCTGACAACCAGGACTTCTAGCCTTCAATCGTCGCTGGCTTGGTTTTGCTTCCTATATATCTAGGCAGCTGTCCTGGCATTTTTGTGTGTTTGGGAGGGAAGAAATTGCCACGGTATCCCAAGTGCATGAAACACTGTCCCTCCCTTGCAAACACACCTGGGAATGTGAAGCTGGTGCAGGACCAGGAGACTGCCTGAAGGGCTATTATGGGATAGAAGAAATACCTGCAGGGGCGAATGAGTTCTTGCTCCCCGCTTGCATGCACATATCCCAAGAGCACCCCCACCCCACCCCCAATACTAGCGGCGGGCATTCTATTTTTTCTGTTCATGCACCTGAGCTATGTTTGAGTGCCTTTGCTTTCAGTGTTAGGCCTGCTGCTACCCACAACTCGAGGGCACCCTGCCCTTGGGGCTCCACATTCCAGACGTGGCAACAAAAAACCCCCACAGAGGCAGGACAAGAGGCCCTTCAGAGGGACGGTCTGCTCTTCCTTCTCGCTGTTGGAGCAGGACAATCTGAGCACAAGGATGGGAAGACCCCAACTCAGCCTACACAGAGCTGCTGCCATGCGCCATGAATACAAAACACGATTGCATACACCCACTGCCATACAGTGGGCAGAAAGTACACTTTAACCAGGAGCAGCAAACCTGCTCCTCTTTCAGAAAAGGCTGGTCAGAACGTTACCCTGTCCTCAACACCCTCTTTGCTAGCTCTCTCCCTTGCTCTTTTCAGGGGAAAACAACCTCTTATACGGTATCCAGAGCTTTAGGTGAGCAGGCTGTGACCCATTTTCAACATAAACCTACCAGCTAGAATAAATGCTGGTTCACTTAAGCACAGGCATGCATCTCTCTGCGGAATGAGGACGCGGAACCTACAGAGGTTTACTTCCTGAAACATGGCCATTCCAAACATTTTTGCTGCCCCAAGCAATTGCACCATGGTCTACACGAGGGGAACCTAGAATTCACTGCAATTTCACAAAAAGAATGCTGGGAAATAATTCTCAGATCAGGGGGGTTGTGAATTGGCACCGCCTGTGCAACACTGTGAGGGATTCTTGGAGCTCACACCTGAAACACTCCTTGCACAAGCCACACTGAAACAAATGGGAGTTGTGATGGGGAACTGTCCAAAGAGTTGTGACCCGTGCCTAGATGGACATAAGGAGGAGCATTGCCTGAGCAAAGTTGACACTTCAAATGTCAGGCTGGGATGATTACTTGCAAGTAATAATACAGTGGTACCTCGGGTTACATACACTTCAGGTTACATACGCTTCAAGTTACAGACTCTGCTAACCCAGAAATAGTACCTCAGGTTAAGAACTTTGCTTCAGGATGAGAACAGAAATCGTGCTCCAGTGGCGCGGTGGCAGCAGGAGGCCCCATTAGCTAAAGTGACACTTCAGGTTAAGAACAGACCTCCGGAACGAATTAAGTACTTAACCTGAGGTACCACTGTAATACTTTGCATTTATAGTGGATTTTTGAAACGTTTGAAGGTTTTGCCACGTATCATCTCTCAGTTGTTCTTGCAACAGTCGTATTAAGTTAGGTTACCATTACAGTGGTACCTCAGGTTAAGTACTTAATTCGTTCCAGAAGTCCGTTCTTAACCTGAAACTGTTCTTAACCTGAGGTACCACTTTAGCTAATGGGGCCTCCCGCTGCCGCACAATTTCTGTTCTCATCCTGAAACAAAGTTCTTAACCTGAGGTACTATTTCTGGGTTAGCGGAGTCTGTAACCTGAAGCGTATGTAACCTGAAGCATATGTAGCCCAAGGTACCACTGTATTATCAACAAACTGGAGACCGAGGCTGAGAAATAGTGGCTCACAGGGCGGTACCCTAACTTGCCATATTAAGCAGTAAGATTGCCAGAGTCCTCTTAATCAGAGAATCCTATAAGACAGGTCCATCCAGCTCCCAAGAGACTGCGATCTGCTCCCAGTGTACAAAAACTGGCAGTGATCTACCAGTTGTCATTGAGGATTGTCCAGAGTTGTTGAGCTTCTTTTGGGGAGAGCAAAGTTGTTGTGCTTTTCTTAAGGGAGAATGACATGCTTCACTCATCTTACACTCCGCTCATCTCACACTCATCTCACACTCAACGTATTCCACATCACAATGAGAAAACAACAAACTCCAGCCACTAGATGTGACGGAGGGACAGAGAGAGGGGGGCGGAAAAATTAATTCAGAAGTTATTCTAAGCCCACAATCAATAAGGATCCCGTGATCTACCAGGATCATCAGGGGATCTACCTGTTGACCAATTGAACATGTCTGCTATAAGATGAGCCCTGCTGGATCAAGCCAAATACCCATATAGTCTAGCCTACAAACAGGACATGAGTGCACTGCCACTCTCTCATTAAGAATACAAGAAGCTGCTAGATCTTGGTTCAGCATCCTCTCTCACAGTAGCTGGCCAGACCGGAAGCCTGCAGGCAGGACTTCCACTCTTCCCACTTGTGATGGCTAGCAACTGGTATTTAGAGTCAGCAGAGGGAGCTCCAGTCTGCAGTTCCGAGACTGGAACTTTTCCTCCCAAGTAGATTCCAGTAGGCACCTTCTGCGTCAATCTATTTAACTTCTAACTTTAAAACAAAACAAAGCAACAACAACAACACCACAAATGCTCCTCCAGCTCCTTCTCTTACGAAAGAAGCAGCATTGCTGGAAAGCTGAAATTCTGTGTCAAGCAGCCAGCTGGAGACCTTCCTCCCTTAGTCTGGCCAGTGGCGACTCTTCAGAAGTCCATGCTGAAGCCTGCTGCACAATAGGGTAAACGGTGGACTCTTGGGCCAAGCCAGACCTGACTCAAGTGATCTGCTACTAGGATCACATAAGGTTTTCATTTTGCTAATTACTGCATGACTGCACACTTCAGTCCCAGGGCAACAGTCTGAAGGCACATGAGATCACCAACTTGAAGAACCTCAGCAGGCCTTGGTCCAGTCATTGCTTGGATGAGGGGCTCCATGAGGGAAGAAGGTATGAATGAATGAGACTGCTCTGAAGATGGGAAAGTGGTGATACAGGAGAGGGGTTTAACGCTAATCCCCAATGCTATAACACCCCCCCCCCCACACACACATTAAGGAGCTAGCAGATCCAGTGGGGTTGGGGAGAGAAACACAGATATATGCTGTTCTTGTGTCCCCCATCTCTCACACCCCACATGCGTTCGGCATCCGGTTCGGTCCTTTTCACAATTAATTCCCGATTGCAAGCACAAACTTCTTAAGACAGGAAGTGGCAAAGAGAAAGGGAGTGGGGCCTTGGGGAGAACAGACCTTTGGGAATATATAAAAGGCGCATGACATAGTTAGCTAAACAGGTGGGTTTGGTCAATGCTTGGATGAGAGACTCCCTGGGAATTCTGTGTACATAATCCGGAGTTTCACAAAAGACAATACAAGATATAGATAAAAGGGAGAGTACACCAACTGCAGCGGCGATTCTCAGGCTGATTATCTCGAAACATAAAGCAAACACACAACTAAACACACACACACCAGACTATGAGCTCACTCATCTGGATTCATCCATTTGTATCTAGAAACGACCACCTTTCTCCTGTAGGACGTATCCTGCAAAGCAGCACCTGTCCATTTCTCAGCCAAGCAGCTCTCCACTTTGCATTTCCCTGCCCTGCAAGTCCCCTTAGCTCTCCCCCAAGTGAGAATCTCCCGGCCACGAGACACTTCGCAACCCACTTTCATGTAGCGCTTCGCAACAGTCTTTAAAACCACATCTGCCCTACTCAGCGAAGACTCAAACAGCAGGAGCAGCATAATAGTTCTTGTGGCCCAGAAAACAAAGAACTAAGCCATGCACAAACCAGAGGCAGAAACCTTTTTGCTTGTCAACGGTTGCTAATGTATGATTCCATCTCTCTCCATCCATAGCTATAGCCTTATCATTAATACACTGCCCTGTACAGTACAGATATGACCATCTTAATAAATAAGACTGAAATTTATTGCATTGCAATTTAAGGACCAAGACAGGTAGGGGTGTTTGTGTTTGGGTGTTTGCTACGTATGTCTGATTTGGCCTACAGAATACAATAATTCCAGTGGATATATTTTTTTAAAAAAATATCTCTTAGTCCTCAGAGAAATTTCTGGAGGGGGCTTTGCTGGGACAGACCTGCTCTTAATCTGCCCCCAGGCAGTATGAATTGTGCTCAACTAGATCAACTGCGGCTGCCAATTTGACCCAAGAGTTTTGCCCTTTTTGTTCCCAAATGCAATCCCATAAAGATGCAGGGCTGAGAGCATGCAGATCCTGGCCCCCAGGGCAGCCAGGCCCCTAAAGCGTTGCAGCAACCAAAAGCAACAGGGGAAAAAGGCATCACTTGCGCCACTATTGTGCAAGTGGGCATGGCTGACCAATGGAAACAGAGAACAATGGCACTCCGCGCTGCAGCAAAGGGAGGTGCTGGCACCATTCTGGAAACCAGGGTGGCAGCCATAGAACAGGCCAAGCAAGCTCTGAGCCCTACCTTGTTGGATGCCATCTCACTAACAGAGCGGTACGTCTGAATGGTCTCCAGCTGGTCAAGGCACCAGTCTAGCTCTTCCAAGGTCTCTTTGGCCATCTGCTGGTATGTTTCTTCTGCAAGAGAGTCGGGTAAGAAAACAGCCAGTCAGGTTTAAGTGATGGAGAAGCATGAAGTTCACCCTTGGCCAGTTCTGTTCCTCTTGCCTCACCTGCAGACAGCTTAGGAAACACGTTGCCAAGGGATATGGAGGGCAGGCATAGGATATTGGGAGGCCAAGCAGCACAGTCCCAGAGAGGTTTTCTTCTTTCTTATTATATTCTTTTAAATAACTGAAGGCCCCAAAGGTCTCAAAACCTATGACCTGCCAATCATCTATCGGAGCTCACCAGGGGCCTGATAGATTTTCTGTTTTCACTGCCTGCCTGGGACTGCAGAAAATGGGGCTGGGGTGGGGTTGCAAAGCACGAAGCAGGCGGCAGCAGTGGGTCACAACTGGAACAGGCCTGGTTTAAAGAAAAGGTGACCTGTGGAACTCAAGTTGTGTGGCACTGCAGCCAAGTCTGGTTGTGATGGGAGAAAGATGCGACAAAGGAACCATTTCAAGAAAACACACTTCCCATTCCACCCACTTTACCATGCTCCCAAAGAGATGTGAAGCTTAGCGGAAGTATAAGTATGCACAAGACCACCTAACTGATGTTATGAATGAGCTAATTTACCTAGGAACCAGGGCTGAAGGAAAGGGGGAGCAGGTAGATGAGCCATATACATACAAGGCAGGAACGTAAAGCTGGGCATATGGTTTTGGACATCTAGAAGGGAATCACACGATGCTGTGAAGTTCAAGAGGCTGACTGCAGTTCCTTCTGCTACCAGGTAGCAGAAGTGGAAGCTCCAGAAACTTGAGGGAAACACCCCAAATGCACAGTTAATTATAAATGAAACCCTGGATGGTGTTAAAAACCCATCTGATGTTGGCCAAATGGTGGCACGCAGATTGCAAGATGAATTTCTGGCCAAAAGCACAGAGAACCAGTCAATTATCTTGATAACATTGATGGGGCAGGGGCTGAAGCTGAGAGCAGGACTCACCTAAAACCATCAACCAGCGAGTTCATGGCCAAGTTAATGCAGTCTTGGCCATTAGATGCTACGCTCGTTCTTTTGCAGTCAGCCTTTCTTGCCATTCCAAGCTCTAAGTATCCTGCTGTTTAGCCCACACCACAGCTGGAGGAATTAGGGGGATAAGTGCCAGGGTAATGGGTTATTGTAGCTTTAGATAACATGGCTTTGCCAAGAATATGCTCTTTGATTTAGCAATGTAGGAGTGCTGGGGTCCTCTTACAGTTCAGAACCCAAGCAGCAATGCCAGGTGTTGCAACTTTTTATAGAGGAAGACAAGTCAGGCTGATCATTCCCTTTGGGGCCAAGGAGGAAGCTGATGCTCAAGAGGTCAGGGGTGACTGATGGATTTGAAGCCTCAGGAACAAGCACCCGAGGGTGGCAGCTTTTGCAGCCATGTGGCACGGGGGTGCTTTTCCTTTTCCTTTCAAGGGTTGCATTGCACTCAGGGAGATTCTGGCCAACCCAAGATATTCTGGCACTTGTGGCAAAAATTCCAAAGGGTTTCCTCCTTCCCAACTAATTAACACAGGACACAGGTACTTTGGGAGCTCTCCTGAACAAGCGCCACTGAATTAAGAGGAGCTGTGCTCTTGTGAACGTCAAAGACATGCAGAGAAGATTCCTGGTGGGAAATGCTCCATGGCTCCCATCTGCACAGAGATAGATGCATGAGTTGGCCACCTCATTGTGCCTCATAGTAAAGGCCACATCTGCACAGAGTGGCTCCAATTACCTGTTTCCCCCCGGAGACAAAGCCCCCTATACTAAATGTGGACCTTTGAGGGGTGATTTATATGATACATCGTGCACGCTGCAGATCCTGGAGAGGGAGCAGGAATCCACTGAACTTTTCATGGATCCCAAAACTTGATGCCAGGCCAATGAGGCTGACTGTGTATGTTCCCTTGTTTGCTCCTTCAGAACCAGAACCCTCTTGGTACTAAACACTAGGCATCCCATTACCTGAGAGCGTGGCTCTGCAAACAGTTGGCTGGCTGCCCATGGGAGACCTCCTAAGGGGGACAGAAGAGAGAAAAGATAGATGATCAGGCTCAGGCACCACCCTTTCTGGCACGTGTCCCTCCACCACACACCCCTGGCCACTTGAGATGTCACCTCTGCAAGTTTGTAGGCAGCAAATGAACTTGGGAGATACTGTAGGATCCAAAATCCTTTTCATCCTACTGAGATGGAAATGTGAGTGGTTTTAAGTGGGGATGTGAAGCAACCTGATCTCAGTTGATCTCTGAGGGACAAGGCCTCCTACCTCTTTAGTTTAACTGCATGCCTTCTAGGAGGAAGATACAGCTTAGCCTGCTGTACCAGGAGAATAACTGAAGAATCAATTGCCATAAAACTGACTACAAATACATTGGTAACGTAGGTGTTCCCTTAGCAGCTGAGCAGATGGTATGTGCTTAGTGATAGTGGTTTGCATGCATTGTGCACGTCTGAATGAGGCTGGCTTTCATTCTTGCTTTACACTCTATGACTCTGGACTTTGCCTCCAGCATTAATTAAACCCCTACAGTTCTGGGAGGAAGGGAGGAGAGGCAGGCAAGGGAAAGGAAATACAAACAGAGACTTATGTGGAATTACAGCATCTGCTCAGGCTCCAGCTCTTAAGGAATACAAGGGCATCAACTACAAGAGCTGGACTGGGGCACCAAGAAGGTATACCCCACCACAAAATAAAAGTTGAGTTCCTGGGGGTACAGGCAATTCAGAGTTTAAAAACTCCAGGAATAGCCAGAAGCTGATTTAACACCAAACCAGACCTGGTGCGAAGCAGTTCTCACCTCCTCCCAAACTTTTCTGTCCTGGTTCTTCCAGGGGAACACAGCCTCTGAACCTGGAGATTTCATTTAAAATATTTTAACCTGCCCTTTATCAATGCATAATCTCAGTGCAGGGTACAGTCAGCTGTAATGTTCGTACGCAACACAGTGTTTCCCTCTTTTTCTGTAGTCCCTCCACAAGGGGACTGAGCAAACCAGGCACAGTCTTTGGAAGTAGGTTGGTGGTGGAAGAGAAAAGATCCAGCTGAGCACAGGAAGTGCCATCTGGCCTGATGCACCAAACGAGAACTAAAATTGCAAACGAGTCACATTTAGGTGTTTCTTGAACACCCCAGAACTGGCACACACTTACTTGTTGGATGTTGGCGTAGGAACATTTGCCAGGATGGAGAAATTATTACGTACGCTCCTCAAACTTGCCAGGACCTATAGGAAGCCAATGGGCAGAGAGCGTTAGGGCTATGAAGCCGCTCTTTGCAGCCAACAGAAGACCCCAGAACAGCGAGGGGGTGGGATGAAGAACAAAACTGAGGCTGACTCTCACCAGGAAGTACCAGAGGCTAAAAATGTGGGCTGGTAGGGAAGTGCTTTCTGTACCCAAACAGAAAGGTGCATGTCTCCTCGTACCAAAAGTGTGGCAAAAGGATTTTTTCAAATTATGAAGAACTCTTTTAAACTATTTGGACCACAGATAAGCGAATATGACAAAGAGCAAAGAAAACTTGCTCTTGCTGCTTTGTTTCCTATTCATCATCTCCATAGGTGGACCAAAGAGAGATACAAAATCAAGAGAGTAGCATCCGCTACCCCAGGCCCAGTGTCTGGTTTGATTTGGTCTCTGTTGAAGAGGTGAGGGCTTAAACATCTGCATGCAGCAGGTGGGGCACAAAATATTAGGCTGCGTATTTGCAACTCAGTATTTTGGCATGTTTAAAAGCTTTCAGAAGTAGGTAAAATAAAATTTACATACCGCCCCACTTACACCACAAAGTGTGGGAAAGAAAATATGTGCTAATCTCAGTGCCTTTTTTTCTGGGGGTACTCAACGGTATGCAGTATCAGCATCCTTTCCCCACCAAATGTTTAAAGTGTGACACTTACTGTAAAAACTTCATGGTGAGTACCAGCACCTTTTTTTCTTAAAAAAGAAGCACTCCTAATCATTGTAACAATAAAGTATTGGATGTTCTTACACTTTAAGGAAAATAACAAAGCTCCATGAAATACAAAGTACGAATCAGCATGCAAGAATCTGAATTCACTGAATTCAGCTGAATGTTAAACAAACAAGAAAAAAAGGGGGGCGAAAAAGATATTGTTGAGCATCACCCCTCCCTGCTTTATTTTTGTTTTGTTTTTGCTTAACCTTCAGCCTGAAAAAATAAAGCTTCTAAGCTTAAGCTACTTTTTGATTTGGGGACCCTAAAGAAGGTATTGTGGCAGGAATTTTTCAGAGCACACAACTGGGACAACCCAACTTTTCTCACCTAAGCACGCACAGGGACCTGGGACATACCTGGGCAAATGGTGTCACTATCAGGTCTTCAGTATGTCTGTGAAGGATAAAAAACAACACGAGTACAGATGACTTGTGGGGAAGGGATGACAGAGAACAGCAAAACTCAAACCCCACACTCCAAAACTCTCCCTGGCAGAAGGCTTAGATAATGTATAGCAAACGAAATTTCAAGCCTGAGGGATCTTTTTGCTGAGTAGAGGAAGCTGTGTACTTTTAATAAGGATGGAGCAAAAGGCTTATTAATGAGATTCCAGTCTATATTCTGGACATTACCAACAGCCCATCACCATTTTAGAAAACTAGGTAGTTTAAAACTTGGCTGCTCTTGTTTCTTTTATCCTACCTCTCACAAATCCTGCACAGGCATGCAGATAGGATTTGGTTGCAAATTTGGTTCAGATCAGCAGTTAAGGCATTACCCTGGAGGTGAAGGACAGGAGGACACTGTCCTGCAACAGGCAAATCTTCCATCTGACAAAGGGCCCTTTACTGTTCAACATGTCTGGGAGCTTTCAGCCCTTCTGCTGCAAAGGTACCCGCTTGCGCTCAGGCCTGTGACAACTTGGAACCTACAGGGTCAGGCTACTGGGCTACCTAGATCAGCAAGACAAGGGACACCCACAGGCCTGCCTGGTGACCCTGCTGCTAACTGTGCTGCTGCCACACAGGGTTATGAGCAGGAAGATAAGAAGCTGCCTTCGATCTATCTGTTCAGTACAGTCTACACTGACTGGCAGTGGCTCTCCAAGGTTTCTGATTAGGTAAACCCTACCTGAAGATGCCAAGAGACCGAGCCTGGGTCTGTCTGCATGCAAAGCACGGGCTCTGTCACTAAGCCACAGTCCCTCTTCAGTTTGTCTCTTTAGGGTGAGGATATGCTTGCTCTTGGGCGCGCAGCCCTTCCAAGAACGGAGGAGAACTCACGCTTCACTGGCGATGGATGAGTTGCGTGACATGGTCTTTGGAGACATGTCATAGTCGCTGTCCGAGCGGTACAGGAAGGACTCGCGCCTCTGGCTCTGCGGAAAGCTGGGGTGAAGCACCAGACCTGGGCTGGCCTGGGGATCCAGCGGGCTGCGCCCAGGTGACGGGCCATTCTCCACCTCGAAACTGCAGGAGGAGAAAAGGAAATATGTCAAGGAAGAACAGAAAATGGCCTGCTTGATACGCAACTATGCAAAAGACACACAACCTCCCACAGCTGCCAAAGGGCGATCTCTGCTACTGTAAGGTGGAAAGAATTTCCAGACTTGTATATAATTTTTAATTAAATTTTCTGTTTCACAATTTAAAATACTCATTTTTACATCCTTAAAATACCAATGACTTCCCTTCTTCTATTTTCATGGTTCATTTTACATATCACAAATCCCTGCATATTTTACAGAAACTATACCATTCATTATTCTATTATTACATCCATCATAACTTATTTACACTGTTGAATTTATCTTAATGCTGCCAGCGTTTTCAGCCGTACACATATATTCAATAAATGTTTTCCAATCTTCTCTAAATGTATGTTCTTCTTGTTCTCTTATTCTATATGCTAAGTCTGCAAGCTGTGCATCTTCTGTCAACTTAAGTTGCTACTCTTCTTTGGTTGGGACCTTGCTCCTTTTCCATTTTTGGGCTATGGAATTTCCAGACTTGGCTGCGCCCAGCTGCTCTGCTCAGTCTTCCTTCTGTCCATAGAGCAAGCTCAGCCTGAGCCTTTTTGGCAGTGGTGTCTGTTTTAAAGAAGTGCCTCCCCACTTTCTGAAACAAAATGTGAACCAAAACACAGCTACCCTTTGAAAGTCGCACTTATCCAAATTTTGCAATGCAACTCCAACAAAAGTGCATGCAAAAATCAGGAGAAGTTCATACAAAAATGCTAAAGAATTTTTATGAGGGTTTTTTAAAAAAATAAATAGCAAATTTCTGCAGAAATGTGGAGAATTGAATTTAAGATTCGAAAAATGAGACTGACAAGTCCTTCCATTTGTAGCTGCAAGACTATGAAACACTCAGGATGGACTGATGCATAGCATCTGACTGTTAACACTTTTAAGACTGGTTTCATTTGGACATGGCTGTTTTGCCATTTATATGGCAAATGTACAAATTGTTTTATATCTATAAATGTGGTTTTTTTCTCTTGTAAGCCACCTTGGTTAAATTCCACTGGAAGAGCAGTCCATGCCCAAATGCTATATGTAAGCAAGTCAGATACAAGCTTGATAGCCTTCTAGAGCACTGTGAAAGCCAAACGTGCAGTGAGTTCGCTACAAAGCTGAAAACAATTGCATTCCTCATTTCCCTCTTTGGGCCACTTTGTTCATCTAATGGAGTGACAGGGGTGTAGCCCGGATTTTTTTTGGGGGGGGGGACAGGACTTTTTTTGGGGAGGGGGGAAGAACCTAACTATCTGTGATGCGATTTGTCAGTTAGTTAAGTATTTTTATTTATTTACTTGATGGGGGGAATCCCCCCCCCCGCTACACCCATGTGGAATGAGTAAGCAGTTGACTGTCACAGACTGTGCCACAATGTCAGCCTAGTTTTAGATCCTTAGAATCTTTACTTACTTACTTAAAAGGTAAAGGTAAAGGTACCCCTGCCCGTACGGGCCAGTCTTGACAGACTCTGGGGTTGTGCGCCCATCTCACTTAAGAGGCCAGGGGCCAGCGCTGTCCGGAGACACTTCCGGGTCACGTGGCCAGCGTGACAAGCTGCATCTGGCGAGCCAGCGCAGCACACGAAAACGCCCTTTACCTTCCCGCCAGTAAGCGGTCCCTATTTATCTACTTGCACCCGGGGGTGCTTTCGAACTGCTAGGTTGGCAGGCGCTGGGACCGAGCAACGGGAGCGCACCCCGCCGCGGGGATTCGAACCGCGACCTTTCGATCGGCAAGCCCTAGGCGCTGAGGCTTTTACCCACAGCGCCACCCGCCTTCCCACTTACTTACTTACTTTTTAATAAAAAATAAAAAGCAAGCTGCTGGCCCTCAGTGGAAATATACTTTTCAAAGCAAGCAGGCCATTGCTTCCAAGTCACATATACAATTGCTTCCATTTCCCATATGGCCACCACCTTCCCAAGTCACCTCTATTTGCACTGCCCTACCCTGCCTCTCTCACTATCACATAAAGCTTAGTTTTGCCCCAAACCTTACTCTGCGAAACCTCAAAAACCGGGTTTGGAACAGAAGCTGAGCATGCCTCTACAAGAGCAAGACCTGCACCAGTTTTATTGACTCGCTTTCCTCACTTTGAGGCTACTGAATTTTAGACTTCTCAGTACAGGACTCTGAGTTCCTTGATGAAAAACTGGGCCTTTCAGCAAACACACAGCATAAACAAGTACAGCTTTGACGGATTGTCTCTCTTCCTTCCTCATTTCTTAATCACTAATTGTATCTCCCCCTAGTGGTCAGTACACCACTGTTTTCTACATGTACTTCAGCTACTAAATCTACTACAATTCAGCTTAGACCAGGGTTTCCCAAACTTGGGTCTCCAGCTGATTTTGGACTACAACTCCCATCATCCCCAGCTAGCAGGACCAGTGGCAAAGGATGGTGGGAACTGTAGTCCAAAAACAGCTAGGGACCCAAGTTTGGGAAACTCTGGTTTGGACTGTCTCCCCTTAAGTGACTGGAGGTGTTTGCATTAGCAAATAACTGTGCAGAGGTTAAACAGTACCCTCATCCGGCCCAGTGCGAGAAATCCGTGTGACTTGAAAGCTGTTATGGAATGACCATGCCCAGGCTACAATGCAAAAATGCCACCTGCAGCCACAGCAGGAACCTTTGGCCCTCCAGATGTTGCTGAGCCACAACTCCCATCATTCCTGATCACTGGCCATGCTTGCTGGGGCTGATGGGAGTTGCAGTCCAGCAACATCTGGAGAGCCAAACAAGTTTGCTAATGTCTCTTGATCCCAACCTGTAGCCCTCTCAAAAACTAAGAACTTCCTCTCATCAATTCTGACCCACCAATTCCTTGATATCCAAGCTTTCCAAGGTCCTTCAATCACTGTTGCTCCTTCTGGCATACCATTACACGGGTCTATTGCCCTCCCTGCCCTCCCAGTCCGAGTTGGTCAACCCACCAACAGACACGAGATACTGGCCTGGTTCACATGTCACACGAAACCAAACCATGGCTTAGCTCAGTGCAGCAGCAGAATGGCCAGAGAGGAAGGCACAAAACAACCATAACACACATACCGAACAAGTGCAAAATCATTGCCCAGTGGAGTTCCCCCTGCCAACCGTGGCACAGATAACTCACAGCCCAACTAACCTTCGGATGGATACATGGAGGCTGGGCAGAGCCATGATGTGGTGGTTACGCAGTTTATGGTGCATGCCATGTGGACGCAGGTTGCCCTCCCTGTTGCTGGGGAGGAGGAGGTCTGGGTTTCCTGCTGTCCCGACCCAGATACCTGCAGGAGTCAAGCAGCCTCTTTCCCTCGTCCCGCCCAGAGTCGTTTCAGAGGATGTTGGTGCAATCAAGTTGAGAAACGCAGCCCAGAGTAGTAAGGGGCTGACTCACCACTCTGCAACCAAGACGGGGGCATGAGGAGGCAGGGCTGACAGGGTCTCCCCCAGCACAACCAAAGAGAAGCTAGAAGTTCAAGAGGGTACAGAGCAGGTCCATCAGACCCAGAAGGGAAGGGGTTGGAGTTCCTCTTTATTGTGCTTCCAGCCTGTTTTGGTTTTGGTTAAAGATGAGAGAACAGCTCTTCCGGTACGTACACACACATACACACACAGCGAGAGAGAGAGGTCTCTGCAACTGGATATCCATTACCGAGGCAAAGGAAATGTGAACTCCCCCTGAAATTCACTGCTTGCTTGACCGCAGTGCCTTATTTCAATACATGCAAAGTCAGAAGGGTCCTAGGAAATGGAAGAAAACAAAGAAAGCCGAAAAATCAAGAGCCCAGTCAGGCTGCAGCGGGTGGGGGAGGGTGTTTCGGATCCATCAAGTGGTAAGCTTACTTTCAAATACAGTAGTTCCTCCTTCTGCTATGGACAGTGTACAAGACAAATTTGATAGGTGCATGTCAGTAACAGAAGAACTCAAATCCAAAGGAAAGGGAGAATGAACAGCAGCAACATGACCAATCCTTGCGGGGTTTACCGTTGCATTATTCTTACACGGTGAATCTATTCAGCTTAATCTCAGCTTTGCGTATCTTTCATGCAGATCTTTATGAGGATAAAAACAAGAAAAAGCACATTCTGTGCTGTGGTCACTGAAGGAAGGTAAGAAGACAAGGATGATATCTTACGAACTGTCTTATGAATTTGATTGTTGCATATTGTATTGTTGCAACATTTTAATTTGTAAGCCACCTTGTGAGGGTTGGACCTTAAAAGGTGGGGTGGGGGAATAGCCCAAATATAATTATTATAATAAAAATAATAATAGCATATGCTACCAACATCTGAACATAGAATCCTTCAGAAGCTGTTGGACTCCAAGTCCCATCAGCCCCAGCCAGATGGCCAGTGGTTTGGTATCATGAAAGCTGTAGTGCAGCAACATCTGGCAGGCCCCATGTTAGTTGCTCCAGTCTTAATACATCCAAAGGCATGGACAATCACATGCCATGCGGAAGCAAGCACCGCTGGACTTAACAGCCAGGGGTCCTTTACCTTTACCTTTTCGTATAAAATGCATATTCAGTCACATAGAGAGATCTTATTCAGATGTTGTTTTTCTTTTTGTACTGTGCATTGAGTTCTGCAGTCACTGTATAGTCGGGTCTCCATATAACTACTAGGACACCTGTACAGATGCAGCAGAAATATGCAACAAGCCCGACAGTTGCCAAGTGTTTGTCTATAGTACCAAAGCACGATGACCATTAGGTCGTCAGACACGCGGAGAGAGAGAGAGAATGGTGTAAGGGCAAACTTTGAACCCAGCCGCTGTACAAAAAGAATCACAAAGCTCATCTGCTTTAAAGTGCTATGGAAAGAGCTCCCGGCTGCCTCTTCCGCTAGCAGGTCTGAGCAGCAGCTTCCTCCCCAGCTCGCAGGGATATTTTGGTGCCTGTGGTCAGTGGGAAATCCAAAACAACAGGCAGAATCTCCCAGAGGATTGTGTCCCATTAGTGACAGCTGCCTGCCTTACTTTCATCATGGATAATGATTGGTAAATTCTGCTGACTGTGATACCCTGTGGCTAAAACCATGAAACTGGCAGCCCCCAAGTTCAAAATAGGGGGGGGGGACCCCTCCCACTTGTGACACTAACTCACTGACTCCTATAATTCAGTACACGGCATGAACAGGGCAGGACTTTGGGCAGAGGTCCCAGCCCCCAATCAGCAAAATGAGGAGGATTCCCAGACACTGCAAATCCACATTACTCCATGTTGGAGTAAGTAAAGTAACATTTCTATCTTTCACCCTCCCAAAATAAGACCATTAAGTCCAGAGTTTAAAGTCTCCTATCTGGACCACTGACTCCACTAACATTTATTCAGAGCAGAACTTTATTAAAGACAAGCTTCCACATAATTCCCCCTGTTGAAGTTCATGTCAGAAAACAGGATGGAAAGGGTTAACTTCCTTCTGTGAGAACTGTGGGATATAACCAACATGCTTAAGCCTCATTAATGCCTAGCTTACCTTGGGACTAAGTAATCAAGACTTTGTCCCCCCACTGCCTACCATAGAAGTTCAAGCACTCTTAAGTTCTTCTATCAATAATTTTGGAACTTTCATCACTTTGTAACTAAGCCAAGTTATACTGCCCGTGCAACTTTTCTGACTAATGCATGGAAAAGCACATGACTCTGACCTTTGGAGAGTTTGTAAGTAAACCATTTTTAACTTATCAAATGTGTGGTCTTTTTCTATTCTAGAGGAAGAGGGAAACTTTGAAAGGAACTTAGTAGGGCATTTTTTAAAGGTCCAATATTTCCATGCTTTACTTTGCTGCATATTTTGTAATTTTAAATCTCTGCTTGGGTTCTCTTACCAAAGAGTTCTTGTCCCAAACTTGAATCGTGGTACCCAGGGATCCCTATTCTGACATTTCCAGGCCATGTTTTCTAGCTACTGGAATTTCTATCTTTCTGCTCTGTCCTCACTGCAACTTGCTAATTCCAATTTGCTTTTCCTTTGTAAAGTGTTTGCAGTATTCTCTACCCCTACCAAGGGCTTTCTATTTTGAGGACAATCAGCCAGGTTCAGTCCTTAGGAATTTTGCCAGCGTAATGCATATTCACCATAAAATCCGCTGCTCAGGATCCCATGCAACATCTCAGAAGCTGCTAGGGAGACTGGAACCCAGATTATATGCACCCCAGTAACCTCTTCAGGCCTTTAGACAAAAATATTGTTGTGTGGATCTAAAGGTATTCTGAACCAGGGGCTATGTATGCCAGTGGAAACCAGCAGATTCCTGAATATAAAATACTGGAAAAGACGTAATGGATATGTGTGTGTCTTCACTCCTAAAAAGGATGCTTAAAAATGTAAGGAACGTGCAGCTGTGGTGATATCAACTTGATGTTAAAGTCCTATTGGATTCACTTCTGACATATATTCATTGCTCCAACAAAAACCATGCTAAGAAATCATAGAAAGAACCACGAAACTAACCTAGAATCACAGCAGCTTTAAACATATCCCTCAGTTCAATGCTTGGAATCAAACAGGCCTGGATCATCATGTGCTCTCCTCCAGCCGAGCTATTTTGGTGGAGTGGATCAGTTGTAAGCAGCTGGGCAGCAACTAGGAGGCCTCTATTCTCTTACAGAGAGCGCACCTCAGAAGGTTGATATGTTGGCTTCCTCAGGGTTGCTATGCAACCCTAGAGAGGGAGAAAACCCCATGCCTTCCATATTGGGCAAAGGTACCGGTTCAAGCTAACAGTCAACAATCCAAGCATTAACACCTCCAATATAGTTTCCTTCAAATTCAAACAGTGGAGGACAAGCACGTTTCAAAGAACCAACTAGCATTTCATGAAATTAATGAGTGGTTTAAAACTGAAAATACCCGCCCCCCCCCCATCCATCTTAGTATAATCCACTGTGAGCATCTCTAGCATGCCCTGCCTCTGCTCAACGGAGGTGGGGCTGTGGGTGGCCGAGGTGACTTGCAAGACCAAAACACATTATGCAACAATCTGCATAAGCGGATTTGGGTCTCTCCTTAGGCTGAGAGATGATCAAGCCAAAGAAGGTGGAGTGTACGCATTTAAAGCATTTAAAGCAATCAGCTGCAGGAGTGGGACACTAATGGGTGGAGTTCCCTGCTTCCCAGTGCAGTCATGCTGATAAGAAATTTAACCCTAATTTCACAAACAAAGGAACCGAAGTGCAGGAAGAAGAGGTGCACAGATGCGAACTGAGCCTGGGGATTTTAGATTGTCTTCAAAGGGTAAGGAGTTCTAGGAATGCAGTCTGACGCTTTAAACGTCTGTCTGACTCATGGGCAGATAAGAGGTTCCTAATTGAAGCAAGCCTTTTGTACGACTTGCCTGGAAAAGGATCAAACAAACTGTAGCTCGTGCTTTCCATTCATTCTGTTTGGATTTTCCTTGGAGAACGGAAGAGCTTTGCACAGAGTGTGACAAACTGGCACAGTGCAAGCAGAAGGGTGAGAAAGAATGTGTGCCTCATTCCAGTGATAGCTCCAGGGGTTGGGTTTTATTTTTGGAGGCGGGGGGGGGGGAGCGTCTTGGGCAAGGTGCCCTCTGTAGAAACCCTCCCCACAGGGGCTCACCTCTTTCATGCTGCTGTTGCCAGTGCCCATTTGCTTACCCTCTCTTCCTCTGGACCCAGTTTGCACTGGTGCCCAAGAGGAATGGGGCAACAGAAGCAGAGGCTGTTGCTCAGCCCCCCGGTGGAGTGGGCACCTTGGCAAGTGCCCAGCGATGGCAACCTCTGGTACTAGCCCAATTTCATTCCACCCAAGAACAGAACTGTTTTTGTTTTGTTTTTAATTTAAATTAAAAATTCCACAGGTACTCTTATTTCAGGCCAATCTCCATTTAACTATAGAGCACTTTTCTTCTGTTTTGAACTGTTTGCTTTAACCTTTTGGCAGCAATTGGAGGAGACCCAACTTGGCTACTTCTGTGCACACTGCGCAAGGGATTTCTGCTGAAACACAGACATGGCTGTTGTGAGTACGTGCTTTTGTTGCCGACTTAAGTCAGAATGCTAAGGCGCAGATGCCAAGAGCTGCCTACGTCATTCCCACAGGGGAGGAAATGGAAGCAGATAAGACTAAGGAGACACCATGTCAACGTAAGAGCAAAGAAGGTGATGGGGGCCTTATCAGTGCACAGACAGATGAGGGGAAAAGGGCAATAACTTACACTGACAAGCAAGTGACACACCAGTGACAACAGGTTATCAGGTAGATGAGACTGAGGAAGCATTTTCTGACACTACACTGTACAGAGAAGTGTGCAAGACACACATCACACCCAGGAGACATTGCATTTTTCTCTTCTGGTGCTGAGGACATGTGGGTTTCACACCTCAGCCACGGCCAACACTGACTTGGGAAAGAATTTTTTCATTCTTTTGTGTCTGAAAATTGATTTAAAAAAAAAAAACTCTATTCACCTCCCGCCTTGATTACTGCAATGCACTCAATGTGGGCTACCCTTGAAGATGAACTAGGAAAAGATGCTGCTACCAGATTGCCTGCTGCTTCAGTGTGATGACATGTAGCACCTATTTTGCAGGATCTAAACTAGCTAAAAGTAAAGGTAAAGGTACCCCTGACCTTTAGGTCCAGTCACGGATGACTCTGGGGTTGCGGCGCTCATCTCGCTTTACTGGCCGAGGGAGCCGACGTTTGTCCGCAGACAGCTTCTGGGTCATGTGGCCAGCATGACTAAGCCGCTTCTGACAAACCAGAGCAGCTCACGCAAACGCCGTTTACCTTCCCGCCGGAGCGGTACCTATTTATCTACTTGCACTTTGACGTGCTTTCGAACTGCTAGGTGGGCAGGAGCTGGGACCGAGCAATGGGAGCTCACCCCATTGTGGGGATTCAAACCGCCGACCTTCTGATCGGCAAGCCCTAGGCTCAGTGGTTTAACCCACAGCGCCACTCGCGTCCCTTTCTAAACTATAGGTCTGTTAATACAAACCCCCTGAACAAGGTGCAAACTAGGTACTTGATGGACTGTCAGCCCCAACAGTCAGATTAGTTGAGGGGGCTCTTCTTCTTCCACCACTGGGAAATGTCACTTGATGCATGGCAACACGGGACTGGACAGGGCTTTCTCAAGTCATAGTTGTGCCAACTGTGGCACTCCTTCCCCCTGGAAACAGTCATGACAACGACATCACTGATGGGCTTAATCAAAACACAATGTTTCTTCGAGTCTCTGAGTGGCTTGATTCATTTAGGTCTCTGTGCACTACTACTGCTATTTTGACCTATTTTTTATTTCATTGTTATTTTTGTGTTGGACACTACTCTGGGATCACATTGAGGTGAAAAGCAGTTTATAAATTTTATAAATCAAATAATCGGCAAACATTCTTAAATTTAAAATGATTGTTTGGACAGATTGCTAATGAACCTTGCTTGGCAATCAGAAAAGGGGAATTGGGGAAGAGTGCTGTGCCCAGGTGAAAAATGTTAGGGATTAGGAAGTATCTGGTTGTGTTTTGCTTCAACATTCCCTACTTTCCCCATTCTCTCATTTATACGTTTCCAGCCATTTACCCTCTTCCATATTTCAAAATCATATGCTGCTGATAATAAACAACAGAAATGTGGATCCTGAAGAATGTCCACAGGGAACTGTATGTGTATGGTGTATGCTTCATTATCTTGTTCACCTCTGTAGATAAACAGCGGCCTAGGACGCAGGTACCTACGGGACCACCTCTCCTGGTATGCCCTGCGGAGGACCTTAAGGTCCACAAATGACAACAAGTTGGAGGTCCCAGGTCACAAGGTGGTTAGATTGGTCTCAACTAGGGCCAGGGCTTTTTCAGTACTGGCCCCGACTTGGTGAGACGCTCTGTCACAAGAGACTAGGGCCCTGTGGGACTTGACATCTTTCCGCAGAGCCTGCAAGACAGAGCTGTTCCGCCTGGCCTTTGCTTTGGACTCAGTCTGATCCTTATGCTTCCCTACCCATATGGTCTTGATTTATTGGCTACTTTTAAAATGAGGCTGTATTTTAAATTGCATTTTAACCTGCATTTTAAATTGCCCCCCCCCATTATGATTTTACTGTGCTTTTATTGGTGTTAGCCGCCCTGAGCCCAGGTGTTAAGATCCTGAAGCTCTGTCAACAGTCATTTTGTAGACAGTACAGTGGTACCTTGGTTCTCAAACGCCTTGGTACTCAAACAACTTGGAACCCAAACACTGCAAACCTGGAAGTAAGTGTTCTGGTTTGCAAACGTTTTTCGGAAGCTGAACATGCTCTGTTTTAAATGTTACACTTGCATTTTGAGTGCCACACTTCTGTTTTGAGTGTTACGTTAAGGTCTGTCTGTTTTTGCTATTTATTTTGCATTTTTGTTTTTGCAGCTTTTTTGTTTTGTTTTTGTGACTGTGTGGAACCCAGTTCAGCTCCTGATTGATTGATGTGTGACTGCAGTACATTCTTTATTGCTTTCATTTTGTGGATCACTGGTCTCGTTAGATAGTAAAATTCATGTTAAATTGCTGTTTTAGGGTTTGTTTTTAAAAGTCTGGAACGGATTAATCCATTTTGCCTTACTTTCTACGGGAAAGCTCGCCTTGGTTTTGGAACGCTTTGGTTTAGGAACGGACTTCCAGAACGGATTAAGTTTGAGAACCAAGGTACCACTGTAATGGCATATATGGGCCAACAGCTGAACTTGGTAGAGGAACTATTTAAATATTACCCTGGCCGTGTGCAGGGTAGCATTTTAAAACGGCCTAACATGTATGCAGCCTCCAGCTTATGCTAGCAATGTGTGGTGTTGGCAGATGGAAGCTACACATGTAATGTAGAGGCTGCAACCCAGCTGCAAGAATGTTATTTGCCCAAAAATGGAAGGAAGAAGAAGTCCCGATGAGAGAAGAATGGATATAGAAGTTAATGGGCTACAGGTCCAGCCCTGAGGGCCTTCTGGCGGTTCTATCACTGAGAGGAACCAGGCAGAGGGCCTTCTCGGTGGTGGCGCCTGCCCTGTGGAATGCCCTCCCTTCAGATGTCAAGGAAATAAACAACTATCTGAGTTTTAGAAGACATCTGAAGGCAATCCTGTTTAGGGAAGTTTTTAATGTTTGATGTTTTACGATTTTTGATGTGCTGTAAGCCGCCCAGAGTGGCTTGGGGTATAAATGGGTGATGGGTGGGGTATAAATAATAAAATTATTGTTGTTCCACAGAAATGGCAAAACTTATCTGGGGAATAAGAAATCAGGATAACAATTTATTTATTTTTTTAAAAAAGGAATGTAAATGGTTTATTGAGTATTTACAAACAAACTGTAAACGGATTAAGACATTAGTAGGATTGATGTAAAAACCTGAAGTTTCAAAATATACACGGGATATATATGGGAATGGATATATAAAAGAATATGTTGAGATCATTTGGAGTATGTAGGAAGGTGAAAAGAAATGTAAAGAACCACAGAAAGGGGAGGGGGAAGGGCGTCGGAGTTTGAAATGTTAAAATTAAGATTGAATAATTGTTGTAATACATATAAATGAAAATTATATTTAAAAAATTAAATAAAACCACACATGTAAAGTAGGGGCAGCAGGTGTAGCGGCAGGTTCTCCTAGATGCCACAATCCCCCGCATGCCCCTTCAGGGTCAATGTGGGCTTTTTGTTGTTGCCCATGTTGTTGCTAAATAGCATTCCCACTTGCCTTTATATGGTCATTATACTCAAGCGCAGCATCCTGGCATCATCGGCCTGGTTTGCTTGGGATGCATACACCTTTATAAAAACACCACTGCGAGGCAGCTTGTGAGATGTTCCCCTGAGAAGTTTGCAGGCATGTGAGGATGTAGTGCAAGGATTGCAATGTTGCATCTGTGGGCACCCACATGACCCTATCTGCCTCCCAAAATTAGGTTGCAGCAGCCAGCAGAATAGGTTGCTGCGTGTGCTTGGCTGTGGCATTTGCAAATATTCCCCACAGGCCCCTGAAAATGGTTGGCAACCCCAGTGTAGTGTATTTATTATTATGGAGGGCACATGCTGGAAACACTAAGCTGAGCGAAGCAGAGACTCATGCTGGCAAAATCTGCAGTTGCCTCTGTTTCCAATTAGTATTGGGTGTGGTTATTCCTTTGGAAGGTTTGTGGTGCGCAGAAGCTCTTTACCCAGAGAGTTCATTTAAGGTTAGGGCACCAAGTTGGACGTTACCTTGGTACAGCCGGCCAGGCAAGAAGGGGGGGGGGGGTTTGGAGGAGCCTCCTAGTGATCAAGAAAAGGAGGGGGCACAGCTGGTGGAAACACATTCTCAAAGTGTCACAAACTCTCCTAAATCCAGTTTCCCCAACCTGGTCCCCTTCAGATGTTCTGGACTATAACTCCCATCAATACAAGTCAGCACGGTCATAATGAATAGGGATGAAGGAAGGTACATTTCATAATCATCTGGAAAGCCTAAGGGAGAGCACCCACACATTCTTAATATCTTCCAGTTGTTCAGAGACCAAGCTACAAATCAGTCAAATTTCCATTTCAAATCTCTCCTCTGCCCTGAACTCACTAAGCATCCCTCTGCAAGCCCACTACACTCCAAACTCAGGGCTCTCATCTGCTATATGGTGAAGAAGAAGAAGAAGAAGAAGAAGAAGAAGAAGAAGAAGAAGAAGAAGAAGAACAACAACAACAACAACAACAACAACAACAACAAATTTGTTAGCCTACTCATCATGCCTACCTTATAGGGTTGTTGTAATGAGTCAACAGTGTGTTGCAGCAGCAAAAAAAGCTAATGCTATGCTAGACTGCATCAACAGGAGCCCAGAGTCCAGATCAAGAGAAGTAATAGTACCACTTGGTCAGACCACACCTGGGAGTTCTGTGTCCAGTTCTGGCCATTGCAATTTAAGAAAGATACAGTGGTACCTCAGGTTAAGAACTTAATTCGTTCCGGAGATCCGTTCTTAACCTGAAACTATTCTTAACCTGAAACACCACTTTAGCTAATGGGGCCTCCCGCTGCTGCCGTGCCGCCACCAGGCAATTTCTGTTCTCATCCTGAAGCAAAGTTCTTAACCCGAGGTACTATTTCTGGGTTAGCGGAGTCTGTAACCTGAAGCGTATGTAACCCGAGGTACCACTGTATTGACAAGCTGGAATGTGTGCAGAGGAGGGGAACTAAGCTGATCAAGGGTCTGGAAACCAAGCCTTATGAGGAACTGTTGAAGGAGTGGGGTACATTTAGCCTGGAAAAGAGGGGACTGAGAGGGGGTACGATAGCCATCTTCAAATACTGTCACACAGAAGATGGAGCAAGCTTCTTTTTTCCTGCTCCGGAGGGTAGGACCTGAATCCATGACCAAGTTACAAGAAAAGAGATCTCAACTAAGCATCCTTCATTGCAGGTTTTAAAGCAGAGTTTGGATGGCCATCTGTCATGGATGCTTTAGCTGAGATTCCTGCATTGCGGGGGGTTGGACTAGATGACCCAGGGTCCCTTTTAACTCTACAGTTCTATGATTTACGACAATATAAGAGCACACAAAGTACTTTGGATATGCAGAAGTGTGATAGCAATGCTAAGCATTCTTTCATTTTACTCGCTGAGAATGTGGGCAACTCTCCTTGACTTTTCTGTTGCGGCTCAATGTGACAATATTTGCAGAATGCTTTGGAGCTGGAGCCACAAGTAGATGAATGTGAAGGTAAACAGGTACTCTGATGCCCTGCTTCTCCCTTAGAGAGCAATCAAGGAACCAAGTCCCTCCACTGTTGTGCCACTCCTGGCTCCCATGGGGCCTCCCTTGTGATGCAAACTGGGTTCTGCTTTCTCACTCAGTCCAGAATGTGCTAATGAGAGCTGATAGTTCAGCAGGCAGCTCTCCTATGAAAATCAGACAGAACAATAACAGCTTCCATTACGAACAACTCCCTAGCATTGAAGCCACTGCAATTCAGAGAGAAAGTTACCTGTAGAGAACATAAAGATAAAGGTAAAAGTACCCCTGACCATTAGGTCCAGTCATGGCCGACTCTGGGGTTGCGGCACTCATCTCGCTTTACTGGCCGAGGGAGCCGGCGTACAGCTTCCGGGTCATGTGGACAGCATGACTAAGCCACTTATGGCAAACCAGAGCAGCGCATGGAAACGCCGTTTACCTTCCCGTCGGAGCGGTACCTATTTATCTACTTGCACTCTGACGTGCTTTTGAACTGCTAGGTTGGCAGGAGCAGGGACCGAGCAACGGGAGCTCACCCCATTGCGGGGATTCGAACCACCAACCTTCCAATCGGCGAGCCCAAGAGGCTCAGTGGTTTAAACTTTAACCCACAACGCCACCCGCGTCCCTTAGAGAACATCCCCAACAGCAAACCATCAATTAAGGCAGGTGAAAAAGTCAGGTAAATGTATACAGACAAAGTAAAGGCAACATTCTGGCCTTTGAAGGCTTGGGTAGAATAATATGTTTCTTGCTGTCAGTGTGAATGAGTGTGCATTTAAGACTAGAATAGTGCTTGTGTCAAGAATACGTGCCGATGCATGAGATGGGTCAATAGGTGCTGGATTTGTGGAACACATACTTGGCTGAACAGAAGCCCATATATCCAGGAGCATAAACAAAACTGCACACTTCTTGTTACATATGGCCCAGCCAGGTGCTCAAATGCCAGCTAATGAGCACTCTGCAATGCATGTACTGGACATCCTTTGCAACTAAACAATCTCTCACCAAGGGATGGCTAGATTTCTGCCGGCTTCCTGTTTAAGACAGATTAACACCCCTGGGGTTAATTAAAGGGAAGAACCATTGTCCTGTTTTAAGAGACCTTGCAGGACTGGAGATTGGGCTGAGAGTGCTCCAAGTGCAGAACAGCCTTGACCAAAGGTGTCATGGACTTTGAAGAAGCCCAAACTCAGGACGAAAGGGAGAAACATGCTAAGAGGAAGGCATGTTTGGCAAATCCTCACCGTGATCAACTCCCGCCCGGACACTAATATCCCCACTGTGGAAGGACGTGTGGATCCAGAACTGGCCTCCACAGTCACTTACGGACTCACTGCTAAGACCATGTTCATGGAAGACAATTTTACTCGGCTACAAGTGATCACCAAAGAAGCAGCAGCAAAAGGACAAATCTCCATTGAAACTGTGTGACAAACAGGTTGGGAGACGGGTCTGTTCGAATTCAAATAAAGGACTCTAGTGCAACCAAGTCACTGCAATGTAGAAAGGGGGAAAGTTCACACATAACAAGGAACTAATGCTGGAGCAAAACCACCCAAAGAGGGATAGAATACTGGCTCCTTTTCAGCCTTTGTGTTTGATCAGTAAGCTTGAAGCAATCCTGTCTGTTGAAAGAAGACAGGCTGAAAGAAAAACCCTAAGTGGAGCTGAAAGAAGAAAGAAATGAGATTCCTTGGTCAAAGGGCCTACATTCTTCTCCCTGTGACCCAAAACAGACCATTGGTGTATGCAAGACAAGTGTCTTGGGGTTAATCCAAACTTCCTTTTGTGCTGTGTTTCAAAGCACAGGTCGGGAGCTCCACGTCAGAGGGCAGGGTGTATGTGTATGTTGTCCCGGCACTTTCCCCTAGAAAACATGCGTTTTACTGCTGAATTGGAACAAATTGCAATTGGGTTTTCTGCAGATTGCTGTTTGCTCCAATTTAACAGTCAAATGTGGATTTTCCTGGGGGAAATGCCAGGACCCCCCCCCCAAAAAAAATAATAATCCACAACTGCTCGGACACGGAGCTTTAAAGCCTGGAAAGTGTGGTGCAAAAGGAAGTCTGGATTTACAAGGTCTAACTTCCACAGCTAGCTTTCTATGGGTCAGCTGCAGCACCGGACGCCAGATAACAGATCTCTATCTCATCATTAAGAATGGATTGTCAGAAGTTTGGAAGCTGGGACAGAGCAATGGGAGCTCACCCTATGCTTAAGATTTTAAGCTGCAATGTGGAGGGCAAGCTGCATACCTCCCCACTGCCACTCACTTTCGAAACTGTCTTATTCTGAGTTAAACTGCTCGTCTTCAACTGGGGGTCTAGTGGACCCATTACAGCTAGGCTAGTGTGGGGAAAACTCTGGCCTGGAAGCTGAATACCCACCCACCTGCCAGACCCTCGGTCCTTTGTGACTCCACCCAGGGCACACCTCTCACCTTCCCTGTTTTGCATTCTTCTTGAGTACTTTTGCCTGGCTGAATATGTCATTGAACTCCAATAATGCCGTTTGCTTGCCTAGCTGGAGGACAGCGAGGAGGGTGTTGAGAGCCTGTGTAGAAACTAGCCTATCATGCAAAGGTGAATTTTACCTTCACTGCTCTGTTGTCTAATTCAGCGATGGGCAACCTGTAGCACTCCCGGTATTGTTGGAGTCCACCTCCTATCAGCCCCAATGCAAAAGTAAAAGTCTCTAACCTTGTTGCTTATGGAGACAGAAGGAAATCACATCCTATAGGTAGAATTCTCCCCAACTGCTCAGTGAGTTGCCCCCCACTTTCCAATGTTCTGTCTGCTCAATATAATAACTTAAGGATGGAGATTGTAGCTGTTTCAACATAGCTGAGGCTGGTTTGAAAGATGAATTGCTGCTCATGGCAAGAATACTTATCAGTGTGGTGTAGTGGTTAAGAGTGGTAGACTCGTAATCTGGTGAATCAGGTTCGCTTCCCCGCTCCTCCACCTGCAGCTGCTGGGTGACCTTGGGCTAGTCACGCTTCTTTGAAGTCTCTCAGCCTCACTCACCTCACAGAGTGTTTGTTGTGGGGGAGGAAGGGAAAGGAGAATGTTAGCCGCTTTGAGACTCCTTCGGGTAGTGATAAAGCGGGTTATGAAATCCAAACTCTTCTACGTCTTCTGCCGCAGTAAACAGGCTTACTACTTGATCAGAGACAACAGTGGGACCAAAGAGGCTGGTGCATGTTGACTACGAGAGGTGATGCCTCTCTCACACTACAGTGGTACCTCGGGTTACATATGCTTCAGGTTACAGACTCCGCTAACCCAGAAATAGTACCTCGGGTTAAGAACTTTGCTTCAGGGTGAGAACAGAAATCGCGTGGCAGCGGGAGGCCCCATTAGCTAAAGTGGTGCTTCAGGTTAAGAACAGTTTCAGGTTAAGAATGGACCTCCGGAACGAATTAAGTACTTAACCCGAGGTACCACTGTACTTAAAAGTTACTGCTTATCCTTATGCTAACTCTAATTGTTCTTAGGTTTTGCACTGACTTACGATGTCTGTCCACACCACACCACTTGCAATGTACCCTGAGGCCCGGCCATCACCAGATGTCTAGCTACAGGCCTGCCTGTTAATGGGATACCACAGGCAATTGAGCAGCCTCAGCTGAGTGCGTCATAAGTACTCTTGGGCACAATCCAAGTGGGATCTTGGCTGTATCTCAGCTGGCTTGGATGTCGAGACCCACACTCTCGCCTACACCAGAGGTCAGGCAGGAGTCAGTGGGGGCAGCAACCCAAAAGCCTTTCCCCACATCTGCAGCAAGGCATCAGACAAGCCTTTCACACGCGCTCCAACCTAACAGGAATCCTAGGCTAGGTCTCTCTCAATCTGCTCAGAGCAGAACATGGAGGAACAAACACCAGCAGAGATTACTTGGCTCTCAAGAGCATGATCCTGACCCAGCCGCTGGAGAAACTGAGAAGCCCTGAGGATTGGGATGCAGCAGTACCAAACCAGGTCGCTTCCCCAGAGCTTAAATATAGCCACTCTTCTCCGGTTTCCCATTTGACATTTCTGTCCTGGCAAGAGTGAGCATGCAATGTAGTAATGACAACTCCCCTCCACACTGGTTATTTGGCTGCCAAGAAAAGCTGCCAGTTAAGGAAAGGGACAAGAGACTCCAGCAACTTGATCCAGATTCAGAGGCATATTTCAGAAAGTTTCTACAGAGGAGACCCAATTCCATTAGAGCTCCCTACGCAGCACAGTCTTGGAGAGAATCCAGTCCCATGCAGGAGCGCAATGGGACTTGTTCCCTACAGAACGCGAATCTGAGAACTCTGGCTTTATAGAATTTATTTTACCATCACATGGGGGGCATTAATACGCTTCACAATGCAAAAATAAACGCAAACCTTTTGTGGGGGCACGTTTAGCAGCATGGAGGTTACAGGCAATTATTTGCTGGAAAGAAAGTCTTGGTTACAATGGGAGCACCCAGAATATCTCTCGAGACAAAGTTCTAGCGATTAGTCAGCCTCTACACAGTGACCAACACGATACTGTTCTTTCCAAAAGACAAGGGGCATGGTCTCCCTGGAAGTTACTGGGCATAAGATGCACCAATGGGCTTATTGATGCATCTTATGTGCTCTGGCTCAGCTCGCATTCACTTCAATGGGCCTTGTACATGCAAACTTGCCAGCAGATTGTGCTTAAGAGCAAGATTTAATATCCCTTAGACTCTCATGTGATGCACACCTATTGCAGCACCTTTTAAAGCAGGCTTCCTCAACCTTGGGCCTCCAGATGTTTTGAGACTACAGTTCCCATCATTCCTGGCCACTGGTCCTGCTAGCTAGGGGTCATGGGAGTTGTAGGCCAAAAAAACATCTGGAGGCCCAAGGTTGAGGAAGCCTGTTTTAAAGGATCTATGTCCAAAGCCCGCGAGTAAATTTAATCCGGCCCCTGTGGGCAGTTGATTTCAACAACTTCAATCCTAAAAAAAAGCTCAACAACTTCGGTCAGCCCTCACGCGCATGTTCACTTCGTTAAATCTGGCCCTCTTTTTAAAAAGTTTGGACACCCCTGACCTATGGTATTACTTTTCTCTTGCTGCCTTGAAAAGTTCAAGTCATCATCAAGCCCTGCTCTCCCTATCTCTACCTGAAAAATAGAAACTGACCACCACCAGATACTTGGAAGGCACACCTGCTTGCTGAGAATCTCCTTGTTACTGCTGCATCAAACAAAGTGAGTTCTTTAACATACCCGCAATATATTGATTAGCCTGTCAGATGCCGCAGAACACTTTCCATTGCAACATATTTCTAATATACAAATTGAAAGTGCACCAAATAATAATAAAATTAAGAAGAAGAAGAAGAAGAAGAAGAAGATTGGGACTTGGTGAGGTTAGAGGTTTGATTCCCCAAGCTTCTCCCATGACTCTAATAGAAGTCTGTGTTGTTGTGGTGGTGGCAGTAGCAGCAGTAGCACAGCAGCAATAATGAAGCCTACAGAGACCCCATCATCAGATACCACGCTAGGCAGGCATTGAGAGAGCCCAAAGCAGTCTAATAGGAGTCTCTAATAGTCAGCAAGCCAGGACAGCCAATCATAGAGGCAAGCTAGGCATCCACTTTGGGTATCAAAACGTCAAAGGTGTCCCCCTCCCAGGATATAATTATCTTGCTGAAAGAGCCACTAACCGCACTCCTGAAAGAAACAAGACAGAAGAAGCTAGCAGGTTCTCCTGTAGGGCGACTCTCCCTGCATTCCAGGGGCACCCCTGAGAATCTTTGGATACCTATTGGCCCATGAAGATAGTTGCAAAGAGGAAGAATAAAAGAAGCGAGCCTCAGTTCAGCATAAAGATAAGAAAATAGTATCCTAGTGAGCCCTATGAGGAAAGCCCCCGGAATTTCCCTTTTGCAGATGGGGAACTGAGGCTAGGAGATGACGACTTGACTAAGGCCACCCAGGGTGCCCAAGGTTGTGGTGGGGTTTGAATCCTGCTCTTTCATCCGCTGGACCACAATTGGAACCTGCTGCTGCTGCCACCGCCTTCCTGGCCGTTTAACTTTCAGCCTGTTCCGCAGAGCTGCAGACGCAGCTACAATAATTCTGATCCCTTCCTTTGCCCTCACATGACCCCTGAAACAAGGGCTGTTTTATCACGATGTTCTGTATCACGCAGCCACCCGATGCAAAAGTTGCACCAGACACTTAATGCCAACGGTGACGCACTATCTGGAGTCCCAAACTAACTTTTACGCAAGGCAGCAGCGCTGTCTGAAAAGGAGACCCGAAGGAAAAACAAGGCTCTTTGTACACACATTCCCAAAAGCCTCAAAGAGAGACAGGGAGGGGTCGTGCAGCGTCTGGGTGGCTGGAGAGGGGAGGGTGTAAGCCGGGCTGCTGCCCACTGGCCTGTGGCAGATGTGACTTGAATCTGCCTTATGTCAGCCGCTGCCAGACAGACCTTCGCCTTTGCACTTGGCCGGGAGATTTCCTGCCTAGCATGCGTGCAGGAAAAGGGTGGCACCTCTCAGAGAAAGATCAAAACCAGAAGCAGACACAAGCGCAGACAGATGTGTCCGTCCCCAAATCCCTTCCTTCTAATGGGCACATGGAAACTGATTGAGGCTCTTGCAGGGAGACACTTGGTAAGGATCCTAAAAGGGCTTCATTTCCAATGCATGTGGGTAGCAGCAAGATCTGCACGGGATGGCAGCTCCAAAACAGAGGACACTACAATGCATGCAACCCCTCTGACCATGGGCGCAGCCAGGATTTTTGTTAGGGGGGCAGGACTTTCATTGGGGGGGCAGAACCGATGTGATCAGTCAGTTAGTTAAGCATTTCTACAGTATTGTTTTACTTGATATGGGGGCAGCTGCTATGGGCTATGCCCATGCCTCTGACCTGGCCAAAAAAGATACTCCTTTTATTTCATACACTTTGCTCCACACTTCATCACACTGCGTTTCCAGCACGGCGACCCACATCACTGGAAATAATGTGCCACAAACAATACAGTCAACCCACAGATAAGGCACACAGGGCAAGGAGTGCAACTCCTGAATCACACAAACAATGCAAGAGCGTCATCCGGAGAGGCGATATTGTCCAGAGCGTCAGAGGAGCTGACAGGTACCCTCGGGCCAATGCTGCAGAGCCTGCGGGGTTGCAGCTGCCCTTGGGAATGTTCATGGGTGCCAGCCCAAAAGATGCGCCTCCGCCGCCCACAGCAACGCCAGAGAGGAGGCCGAGTCACACCCCTCCAGGAAACTTTCCCTTTGCTACAGAGGTGCCAAGGTGCTACAGAGGTGTGCTCAGGGGAGGTTGCCACTCCACGCTAAGCGGTCCCAACTCTTGGACACTTCTAGGATCCCCACCCCGAGGGAGGGTCAGGAAATGTCCCCTGTCCCCGACTAGAGGATCCGGGGCTTGCCATCGCTCGGGAGCCGGAGCAAGTCTCTGGAGTGCGCGCCACTCGCGGGGAAAACTTTAGTCGCCCCCTCCCCGCGATCGGGGCCGAGCCCGAGCAAGGCACCCACCTCACCGACTTGGGCAGCAGCCGGTGCCGCTTAATGTCCTCTTCGCTGAAGGAGAAATGCATGTCCGCCTCGGCGGCGCGCGGGCGACCCGGCGGCAGCGCGAGGAAGCGAGGCGCCGCGAAGGCCGGGGCCGGCATGAAAGATCCGGGGTGGGGGGAAGCGCGCACCGAGGAGGAAAAGCGCCCTCGAAGTCGCTCCCGAGTGGCCCGGAGTCTGCCGGGGCGGCCGGCGGGGCTCCGGATCTTCCCGCGAATCCGCACAAAGCGGAGCGGCTCCGGAGGGGCGGGGCGGGGCGGAGCTGGCGACTGCAAACCCCGGCGCCGGATTCTCCAAGGGCGGCGCGGGGCGGAGAGCGAGGCGGCGCCCGCGCCACGCGCAACCGGGGCAGTCCCGCGGACGCCACTCTCCTCGCCGGCGCCAGGCTCTGCGCGGATCCTGGGAGGGGAAGGGCCCTCGCCCCGGGGCTTCGCGCGCAAAAGCCCCCGGATTCAGTCTCCGGCATTTCTAGGTAGACCCCCGCCCCGACAACCGGCCGGTCAAACCAGCACCCGTGGCCAACCGGGAGCCCAGGGTGGGGACCCCGCGAGCAGGCCATCCGCACCAGAGGCCCCCGGTGGCTTCCAGCAACGGGTATTCGGAAGCATCGCTGCCTCCAGCTGCGGTAGGGCTCCGGGCTGAACCCCGGGGGAGCCGCGGCCAGACAGGGCGCACGCATTACGCACGGCAATGGTCAGCTGGAGGGAACCACTGGCTGACCTGTTGCAAGGCAGCCTCCCTCCTGCGTTCCTTCCTTCTTGGAAAGTTGTCCAATGGTGCTTATTCTCCTATGAGTGACCCCCAGAGATTGTAGACCTCGTTGCCCTGCGCTCCTAGGTGGTCACCTCCCCAAGCAGATCCAACTGCTGAGGTCAGGACTCAGATTGTCGTGACCTCCACCCCAGAATTTCCTTCTCAGTACTGAGCTGAGCTCTGGCGCATGTGAAGGAAAGTAAGTGTTACTGAGCATGTCCAGAGTGCTCCTTCCTTTGCGAAGTCACAGCTTTCCATAATCCTACGCCCTGAGCTGGAATCAAAAAGTTTTCTGAATGCTTTCGCAAGGTGTTGTCTCTTATCATCCGCTTGCTGCAAGACACAAAACACCTTCGGTTCCTCTACAGCCTACTAGATCCGGGATCATCTAGTCCATCCCCCTGCAATGCAAGAATATGCGGCTGTCCCATGCAGGGATCAAACCTGCAACCTTGGCATTATCAGCACCACTCTCTAGCCAACTGAGCTATCCAGGCATGTTGCACCCAACCCACGGACCTCCTCTTCCAGGCCTTCTACAAGCCAGGGTTGGGGCCTGCTGACCCATCAGTTTGGCTTCGCTACGTTTGCTGAAGTTAAGAATAAAAATAAAAATCCCAGAGCACACTGGATTGGTCCACTGGAATACCTACTGTCAACCAACTACCCTAGAAAGGCTCATCCAGTATTCCTTTTGTGCCGTGTTTCTAGGCACAAAATTCAGCCTTTAAAGCCCTGTCTATGAGCAGTTTTGTTATTTGTTTTGGTCCCGGAGTTTTTCCCGGGAAAGCCCGCATTTTACTGGTGAATTTGTGCAAACAGCAGTTGGGTTTTCCATGCATTGCTGTTTGCTCCCATTCAATGGTAAAATGTGGGTTTTCCCAGGGAAATTTTAAAAAAGCTTTAAAGTGCAGACATGCCTGAAAAGCACGGTGCGAAAGGGAGTCTGGATGAGCCCACAGTTCAACCACCCGAACATTTTACTGATGGTAAGCATTCATACCATTGTTCTCTATTAACTGAAATCAGCTGCCATACATAGCTGTATGCTTGTGAAACATGGACTACATATAACCGCCATCGCCAACTCCTCGAAAGATTCCATCAATGATGTCTCCGAAAATTTTTACACATCACTTGGGAAGACATGCAAATTAATGCCAGCATACTGGAAGAAGCAAAGATTATCAGTGTGGAAGCAAGGATTCTTCAACATCAACTTCGTTGGACTGGTCATGTTGTTCGGATGCCTGATTATCATCTTCCAAAGCAACTACTCTATTCCGAACTTAAAAATGGAAAGCATAATGCTGGTGGTCAACAAAAGAGGTTTAAAGACTCTGTCAAGGCAAATCTAAAAAAAAAAAGTAGTACAAACACCGACAACTGGGAAACACTGGCCTGCGCTTTGAAGACGCTCAAACACAGGATGAAAACACAGGATGAAAGGGAGAAACACACTTGGCAAAGGGAGGAAGGCACGCTTGGCAAATCCACACCGTGATCAACTCCCACCCGGAAACCTATGTCCCCACTGTATATGTATATGTATATGTACATGTGGATCCAGAATTGGCCTCCACAGTCACTTACAGACTCACTATTAAAACTGTGTTCATGGAAGACAATCTTGCTCGGCTACGAGTGATTGCCAAAGAAAAAGACACTCTAAGGGAGTATTTCAGAGAATGGCAACAATTTGGATTTTACCTTGGATTTTACCCTACAATGTCTGTGGGCACAGTGAGGATTAAGCATGTAATAAATGTTCTTGTCTCACTGAGAGCAAGGTGTATCTAGTCCCACAAGCTGTTTGCAGCAGTAGCCAGGCCTCTGTGCTCTGGCAAGGAGTGTTTGAAGGCACTGGCCAACCCCTCTTGTTCATCCCCAGCACCTGGCATTCAAAGGTATACTGCCTCCAAATAACCTATGTTCTGTGGGCAACTCACAGAAAATTATCATTTTCTTCAAAAATATATATATTAAAATACAGTTATCAGAACAGTAGAAAACAGCATAAAATGTTCTACCCCCCACCTTGCAATGGAAGAAATAAACCAGTTAGTCAAAATGGGTATACAATAAAACAAAAATAATAGATTGAGATGCTCTGACTCTTAAAATGTGAGCTGCTTATGTTCCATTTCCTATGTTCGGAACAATGTTGCCATGCTGCTTCTTAGCCAGCAAGCTAAAATGACCTTTCAAATAAGCATATGGTCATTACCCATACATATAAAAACCCCAGGGGTCATGGCATATCTGTGACTATTCCCTCTGATTTCTACACTTAATTCTTTCTACCACTTCAGAAAGGCACGAAAGATAAAGAAGCAAATAAGGAGAGAATATGAAGAAAGTGATTGTGGGAATGAAAAAAGGAGAAAAGGAAAGAATTAACTTGGTGCCCAAATCCAGATTCTCCAGTTTGGGTTTTCGTGGATGCTCCACCCATTTATTTACTAAAGGTAGAGAAGGCTGAGGGCTTTCCCATGTGAGGCAGTTAAAAATAGGAATGTCCCTTGCATGGCTACTGTACATAGAACTTCATTAGGAAACATATACCAGACTCTTAGCACACACACGAGTATAAAGGCAAAAAGCTTCTTCATATATTGCCGGAACATAGATGTTTCGACCCCAAGAGAGTCCACTAAGAATGGCTCTTGATTTTTTGAGGAAACCAAACAGAAAAAGCAAAAAACAGCTGTTGGCCACGGGCAGAGGGAGCATCTCTGAATACCAGACACTAGAAGCAAACAATAGTGAGGGACAGCCTTTATATCCTGCTTCCCAGAGGCATCGGGGGATTGACCGCCTGTGGGATGCAGCGCTTGCCATGCAACCTGTCTGATCCACGTGGAAAGCCAATCTCATGTCATGGCACTGCTATGTTTCAGTTGCTAGCATGAGTGTCTCTCCTAGAGAGCAGGCAGCCTGAGAGCCTGGCCTTCCCGCTCTGCTGTGTGGCTTCTGGTGGTGGTGCCGAGCCACGCAAGGCGGCCCCTGTCAGAGAGAGGCAAGCAGGCTGGGAGGCAGGCTGGTTCTCTCGTTGTGGTTTGTGTTCACTCCCTAGCTTTCCTGGGCTGAATTGGCACCTGCGAGTTATGCTTCTCCACCAGCAGGAAGTGCCTTAGGCTTGGCTTGGCAGTTCTCGGAAGTCGCTGACAAGAGCGTGCGATTGATTAGCCTCCTGTGGCTTAAGTTTGTACGTTATGCACAAGGAGTCCTGAAGCCATGTCTTCCAACCCAGTCCTGCTCTGCGCTTTTGGGCTAAAGTAACTGAGAGAAGAAGGCACTCTGCGTATGCTGAAAGGCACTCCTCTGTTCTGGTTTTCCTGGGCCTGCCATACGCCCAGATTTTCCTGGGATTTCAAAGGCGGAATTGATGTGGGGTTTTTTTTTTTGGTGTTTTTGTAAAAATAAAGCTCAACTTTCAGGGTTTGTCTAAAAAAAAAAAATCTCAACAACTTTCGGGGTGTCCTGGCTTTTACTTTTTGAAATCTGGCAACTCTAGGTTTTTCACGGCCCATCACTGAATCTTGGCATAAAAGGAAATAAAATTTGAGGTCTAAGGTAGTTTGTCCAACTTATCTTGAGGAGCAGGAGATTTGAGGGTAGGGAAAAAACCATCCCAGAATGTGTTCACGGTGGACATATAATGAGCACCTGTGGGTTTCTAAGTTTATTGATTGGATCTCAAAATCGGGTAATAAGGGTGGTTGGGTTATTTCCTGGTTCTGAGAACAAAAGTGAAAAAGGAGGGAGCTTGGAGCCTCCCCTCCTGTGCCAATTTCCTGGCTTTGCCACTGAGTCACTCTGTGAGCCTTGGCGAGTCACTTCCTTTCATTGTGCATCATAGTTTTTGCTTCAAAAGCAAACAAAACCCATCCCCTCGGTCTCCTTATCCCGCCCCCACCCAGGCTTCCTGTGCTGTTATAAATTATTCTCCACATCCCACAGCCCGTAGCCCCGGAGACAGAGAAAAAAAGGAGGCGTAGAGGGAAAACACCAAGTTCCTTTCCCAAAACACTTCAAATCCCTCTGTTTACCAGGGTCTTTAACAAGACAGATAAGCGAGGACTGTAATTTCTCTAGAATTGCTCAACCAACTGCTCAGAAGGAATCCTTTTCCTGGATCAGCATTGCCAGTGATGTGGTGTTGATGTGGTGTTTGGCCTTGGATGAACTAGGTTTATAGACACACTACAAGTATCTGTGGGAAATGCTGGCATCATAGATAAGCTATATAAGAGATAAGCTATATCAGACAAACGGCTCGCTTCAGGTTTTGACATTTTCATCACAGTCTATGGCTTTTTAAATGTGCTTGTGGGAGGAGGGTTATTGGTTCGTTTTATCATCTATTTTGTGTCCTCATTTTGTATTTTTCTGTTGTGAACAACTCTGGGATCTTCAGATGAAGGGCGGTATACAAGTTTTAAGAACAACACCACCACCACCCAGGGCAAAATGGGGCTAGGTCACAGCATATCATATAGTAAAGGTAAAGGGACCCCTGACCATTAGGTCCACTCATGAACGACTCTGGAGTTGCGGTGCTCATCTCGCTTTACTGGCCGAGGGAGCCAGCGTACAGCTTCTGGGTCATGTGGCCAGCATGACTAAGCCGCTTCTGGCGAACCAGAGCAGCGCATGGAAACGCCGTTTACCTTCCCTCCAAAGCGGTACCTATTTATCTACTTGCACTTTGACGTGCTTTCAAACTGCTAGGTTGGCAGGAGCAGGGACCAAGCAACAGGAGCTCACCCCATCGTGGGGATTCGAACCGCTGACCTTCTGATCGGCAAGTCCTAGGCTCTGTGGTTTAACCCACAGCGTCACCCACGTCCCTTATCATATACTGTGTCTCATATACTGTGCTGTAAAAGCAGTGTATACTCTTGCCCATTTCCAGAGCGTCGCTCAGCAGGCTTCTAAAAAGAAGCTCTTTCATCTCAGGGACAGTATAATACTGTATACCGTCTGCAAGATTATGACAGAAATGTAGAAGGGTTGTGTAAATCTCCTCTAGAGGGTTGAGGAAACCCCCACAACAGGTTTTGGGGGGGGGGGCGCCGAAAGTCCCATTGTGCATGCAGACCTCGTACCTAGCACACATTCCCACCTAGTGCTTCCTTTAATTCTACCCCGTGTTTTCAGAGGGACACGGGGTGGGGTGGGATTAGGATAAAACTTTTTAAAAAGGTAATATGTGAATCCACCCTCTGATATTCAGATTACTGGGAAAGTCTCCGTCTCTGGGCCTCAAATGGCCTGGTATAAGGATAAATTGTGAGAAAGCACTTTAGCAATCCATGCTGAGCCCCTGGGGATATGGCAGGAAAGAAATCCAGTGACAAGGTCAAAGGGGGATGTACCATTACGTTTCTTAAAAATAAATTACTGAAGAAAGAAACGAAAGTCCCAAGGGTGCTTCAGAAAGATTTTACACAGAAAATCATGCAAATTTCAATGGATTTCCAGTTATGCTGGATTATCCTCGAGGATAGGAACATACACAAATTAGGGGATAGTTCTGGAGAGGAGCAGTTGAGCTGAGTGCTAGTCATATTTTGCCTGTGCACACATAAACAATTCTGTTGTGTTATAGAAAAAATTTCACAGCTGAAAATAAGGACACTCCTGCATACTTGGAATAGCACAAGCAAATCCTTTCCTTCCTCCTGCCCCAAAGGCTCTTTATTACACCTCGTGGGTACTCATGGAACTTTGAAGTGTCAGGCATAGCCCTATTGGCTTTAGCCCAAACGTAGCAGAGTTTTCCTGCACAGCGAAGAAGCTAGTTGCGGCAGTAATGACAAGTCAGCTAGACTCAGAATAACTATTTACAGGATTTATTAAAAAGAAAAAAGAAAACCAGCAGAGTTTCTGCATACAAATCAAAGCAAAATAAACCCTCTCTTTCTCTCTCTCTCTCTCATAACCATACACAGCACTTCTACTCCTAACAACACCTCACATCAAACTGAGCTAGCAAACCCTTGATAACAGAGTTGAGTGCTGGTCGTTAACCAATCAGAGTGAATAGTTTCTAGGTCAAGCAGACCTGGGCTTTCTGCCAAGAGTAAATTGACACCAGCCTGAGTTAATTGTTTGAAGCTAGAATCTGCAAGTTTCCCACGAGAACCAATTAACAGAAACTGAACACCCCCTCACAGATTCTGCTGAACAATTAACACCAAATACACCTATGTAGGAGATCATTTTTCCAGCAAACCTAAACCCTTGCACATTCGCTTGTTCTTTATCTTTGCCAATGGTTTAGTTAACACATCTGCTACATTTTCTTCACTTGATACATAAGTACAGGTGATTATATTGTCTTGTACACAGCAACGTACATTTTGGTATTTTACAGAGATATGTTTGGAACGCGATTTGAAACCCTCTGTTTTACTTAAGGTTATACAAGCTTGATTATCAATGTAAACTTGTACTGGTTCTCCACAATTTACATTTAAATCTGTTAACAAATGCTTGAAATAAATCACCTCGTTGCACAATTCACTCAATGTGGCGTACTCTGATTCCGTTGATGACACACTTACAACGTCTTGCTTGCGTGACCGCCAGCTGATTAAAGCTCCACCAACCATTATGACTAGTCCTGTGACAGATTTTCTATCCGGCAAATTTCCCCAGTCACTATCACAGAAGCAACTCAACATTTCATCCTCTGAAGAATTTAATTGTAACATATAGCCAATTGTCTGTTTGAGATATCTCAGAACTTGTTTTACCCCTTTCCAGGCATTTAGTGTGGGTTTTGAGACCAATCTACTTAATATGCCTACTGCGTAGCTAATATCAGGTCTGGACCACTGTGCTAGATACAATAAACTTCCAATTACAGAGTGATATACATCAGGATGTTCAAATTCAGGACCCTCATCTATATGAAGTGTTTTTATGAAACCTGGATCCATAGGCACCACTGCCCCTTTGCAATCCTGCATCCTGTATGTAGTCAGTAGTTGTTTAACTTTGTTCTGCTGACTAATTAGGCAGCTGCCATCTTGGGCCCAGCACACTTCCAACCCTAGATATGTCCTAACCGGGCCTAAGTCTCGTCATAATCTTTTCCAGGCCTCTGAGAGTATCCTTGAGCCACTAAACGAGCTTTGTATTTGTACTCTCCTGTCACCAGAGGTTTAGGTTTGTACACCCACCTGCAGCCTACAATCTTTGCCCCCTCAGGCGCTGCTACTGGTGTAAAAACTTTGTGCTCATTTAGAGAGGACATCTCTTCCTCCATTGCCTGTTTCCAGCGCTCTGCCTCCTCTTTTGGTAACTTTAACACATCCTGAAAACTCTTAGGTTCTGCAATTACACTAAACACATTTGCAGAATCTGGGGGAAAACGCACCGGAGGCACTCCTTTGTTTTGTCTTTTAGACCTTCTGGGAGAAAATTTTTCTTCTGACCCACTTTCCTCCTCAGAACTACGACCTCTCTTTTGTTGCTTAGCAACTGGTCTTTGGCTAACACCACTTTCTTGAGAGCTCTTATCTGAACTTTCCTCCCCCTCAGACTCTGATTCTCTATGTTTACCTTCAGAGTCATGAAGCTCTTGGGAAGGTTCAAACCAAACCTCAGTATTGGCATGTAGTCTCTCCCAGCCACTATGTTCACAAAAACTGGCATTCCTGGAGATCACAATGCCATTTGTCCCTTCAGCAAAACGGAAACCTTTTCCAAGCTCCTGGTAACCCACAAACACTAACTGTTTGGTCTTAGGATCTCCCTTCTTCCTCATTTGTTTCGGAATTAATACCCAGGCTTTTGATCCAAACACATGCAAATGGTCAATTTTGGGTTTTTTCTGAAACAATTTAAAGTACGGGGTTGTACCTATTGTTTGATGAAAGAGCCTATTTTGGAGATAACACGCGGTGAGCATGCTCTCCCCCCAATAAGACATGGGTAAATCAGCATCATCAAGCATGGCAAACATCATATCTTGTAAAGATCTGTTTTTTCGCTCTGCAACGCCATTCTCCTCTGGGGAAAAACGTTCGTTTTTCTATGCCCAATGCCACGCTTTTGTAACCAATCTTTAAAAGCATTTGACATAAATTCACCACCTCTGTCCGTCTGAATCCTTTTGAGTTTAATGGACAGAAATCTTTCCACAGATGCCACCCAGCCTTTAAACTTAGTGAACACGTCACCCTTGTTCTTCATGGGAAAAACCCAAGAATAACGTGTGGCGTCATCCACAATTGTTAGTGAAAAGCGCGATCCACCCCTGCTTACAGCAAATGGACCAATTACGTCCATGTGAACCAGCTGTAGCGGTAACTCACTAACTCTGTCACTTCTGGGGTAAGAGACTCTGTGGGTTTTAACCTTTTTACAAACATTACAATCAAGGTACTTGTTACAACTCTTTAAATTACCCCCATCAGCCAATTCAGACATTTTTAGTACACTTTTCCAGCAAGCATGCCCCATTTTCCTATGCAATAAGTGCACACAGTTGTCATGTATAGCTTTGTTATTCACTGCAGGCTGAGATTTACTGACTACTGCTGCAACTTGAGAACCTGCTTTAAGCCAAAACAAGCCTCCCTCTGACTTAGCAGTGCCTAAAATCTCACCAGCCTTCTTAATGATGCAACTGTCTCCTTCAAAATACACTTTAAACCCAGCTTTTAGCAAACAATCTACAGACATCAGATTGCTCCTTAATGAAGGCACACACAGTACATTTTGCAGGCATTCACGAAGACAAGGAACAAAAACTGCACCCCCCGAAATCACTTCGGAAGTACTTCCGTCTGCTAGAGCCACCTGGCTGCGCTGTGCTGAGTTCTTGGAAACAAACAATTCATCTGAATTCACGATGTGGCGAGATGCTCCTGAATCGACCACCCAGACCGCTTGTTTCTCATCAGCAATCTTGACCTTGCTGGTCACCAGCTGAGCCGACTGTTTTTGTTTGAAGAATTTCTTTTTACGCTGCTGCTGCTGCTGATCTCGTCTCTGCTCCTGCACCAGCAACTGAGACTTGACCAACTCCGGACATTGTCGTTTTAGATGCGCTGAAGACCCACATCGGAAACAACGCCTAACAGCAAACACTGACTCCTCACCGGTACGCTGCTTTTGCTTCACCTCTGGCACGGCATGAGAACTCCTTCCAAACCGCCCACCTGTAGAAGCCTCTGCAGCCAACGACCGTTCTTGCCTCTTCTGCCATTCTTCAATCAAACGCCCAGTAACGTAACTGACTGATAAATCATGCTCCTGCATGCCTTCTAGAGACAAAACTAAATTATCCCAGCTTTCCGGGAGAGAACTCAAAATAATAGCCACCTTCTCCTGCTGGTCTAATGCACAGTCTCTTTCCTGTAGCGCAGTAAACTTTAACTGTAAACTGTGTAGGTGTTCCTGCATTGTAACCCCAGGCTGTAACATTGCCTTGTACAATGCCTTGCGAATGAACAGCTTGGAAACCGCTGTCTCACGCACATGGAGTTCTTTAAGTGCTTGCCACACACCTCTAGCTGTCTTGATTCCCCTCACATACGGCAACTGGGAATCTTCCAGCCCCAAGACAATTGTGGCCCTTGCTCTTTGGTCTTTATCGAGGTCTTCATCATCAGGCTTCGCAGGAAACTTACTCACCACTTGCCAGAGACGATCCCTCTGCAGCACTGCCTGCATGCGTTCCGACCACAGCAAGTAATTGGAGTCATTCAGACGCTCAAAAGCCATCTGAACTGGTTGTGAGGCCATCTTGAGAGCGATGTCCCTGGAACCCGGAACCAGCTACTCACGACCACCGAGAGAGAAAACAGGAACCACAGCACCCAGCACTCGCACGCTGCAGCTGTTGTCCTTGTGTCCGCTGCGTCACCAGCTCACCACGGTCAGGAACCAGCCAGAGTCCATCTGCTGCACCAGCAGGAACAACAACTTCTGGAACTACTGGAACCAACGCTGTTGATGCTGACACCACCGCAACTCAGGCTGGCAGCACAATGCCCATAACCTCATGGAACTTTGAAGTGTCAGGCATAGCCCTATTGGCTTTAGCCCAAACGTAGCAGAGTTTTCCTGCACAGCGAAGAAGCTAGTTGCGGCAGTAATGACAAGTCAGCTAGACTCAGAATAACTATTTACAGGATTTATTAAAAAGAAAAAAGAAAACCAGCAGAGTTTCTGCATACAAATCAAAGCAAAATAAACCCTCTCTTTCTCTCTCTCTCTCTCATAACCATACACAGCACTTCTACTCCTAACAACACCTCACATCAAACTGAGCTAGCAAACCCTTGATAACAGAGTTGAGTGCTGGTCGTTAACCAATCAGAGTGAATAGTTTCTAGGTCAAGCAGACCTGGGCTTTCTGCCAAGAGTAAATTGACACCAGCCTGAGTTAATTGTTTGAAGCTAGAATCTGCAAGTTTCCCACGAGAACCAATTAACAGAAACTGAACAGGTACTGCATCTATTTATTTACTGCATATAAGAAATGCTCCATGAAATAAATTCTCTAGGCATTATGCAAAGATGAAAAAGAATGAAAATAGAACAAAACCATATTACAGTAAAACCCCACATTGAGCTTAAGAGGCAATAAAGCACAAAACCCAATGCAAAGTCAATGTAACAAAATACGACACACAACACAGAACTAAAATAGCCATGCACATGCTAAATGAAAACCATCAACCATATGCAGAGACTGAAAACCAGAACTCGAAACGCCCAGGAGAACAGAAAAGTCTTAACTTGGTGCTGAAAAGACAACAAAATGTCAATTCCAGGTGAGTTTCACTAGGTAGAGTATTCCATAGCCAGGGGACCCTCCACCGAAAATGTCTGGGAAAAGCAGTGGGAGGCAGGCATAGTCCAAAGCCACACATGGCCCAGTAAAACCAAACCCACCAATATAGCAGCACCTAGCGGGAAATGTGCTAGCAATGTTTTCAAATGCTGCTCTACAGCCATCAGAAATGTGCTCTGTGTTCAAGATAAAAGCTGAGCTTCCAAGAAAGCCATTTTTTCAGCCAGACACGGCACAGGTCCCTGAGTTATCCTGGCCCACCCTTGCATTTACACACTAGCCTGGTAGCCGTAAAACAAGTGAGCTACTGGTGGAAAGGGCAGGACAGAGTGCTTCACCCTTCACCTGTACACATAATAATAATAATAATAATAATAATAATAATAATAATAATAATAATAATATTTTTTTATTTATACCCCGCCCTTCTGGGTTCAGAAAACCAGGCTCAGGGCGGCTAACAACAAATTTAAAACACTTAATTGATGCAACAAAAAACAGCATAAAAACAGCATAAAAATAAAATGTGAAAAACAATAAATTCAGAATTCAAAAATCAATTTAGGGCTGTGTTAGTGTAAGTGGGCTGTGTTAAACACAGAAATGCAGTGGGCTGCTACGAAGAGGAAGCATTTCTGCAGCCAGAGTAACTTTTGTGGGCCTCTTTAATAATAGTAATAATAATTTATACCCCGCCCATCTGGCTTGGTTGCCCTGGGTTGTGGCTGCTACTGCTACTCTGTACAATGCTGCCTTAAGCAGAGCTGAAGCTGGGTCATCATTTGTGCAGGGCAGAACCTGAATGGAACCTGCAGAGCCAGTGAGTGCCACAGCTTCAATGGGAGCCCCTACATTTGCAAAGCATTTCCTTCAGCCTCTTAACTGTCCGAATTCGGCTGCGCAGTTGTGGGAAGGGGCATAAGATCCTTTCCCACAGACAGAAAGTTCATCCCAGTTGACTGGAACATGGGTGGGCTGCTGAGGGTGTGTGTGTGTGTGTGTGTATGGGTGAAGTCGCACCCTTCTTGCTCTGACGACTGTTTGTGCCTTTACTCTGAGCCTGGTCAGCATCCCCTCCAGGATGCCCAGGCCATAGCTGTCAACTTTTCCCTTTTCTTGCGAGGAATCCTATTCGGTATAAGGGAATTTCCCTTAAAAAAGGGGAAACACTGACAGCTATGGCCCAGGCCTCTGGGCTAAATCCAGAGAACACCACACACACACACACACACACACACACACACACACACACACACACACTCCTTGCCTCTCCCTGCTGCCCTTTTCCCCAAAATATGCAAGAGGGAGAGGCTCCCTGGCTTGGCAGGGAAACTTTGGGATGAATCTGGAAGCAGGCGGTTTCCATGCTTGGCCCTCTTTTCAAACCATCCTCATGGGCTGGAGGACAGGACAGAAAGAAAACTCTCACCATTACCACCTCAGATTAGCAGGTGGTTTAAGCCAAAGAGGTGGAAACCATCACACATACACACAAATCTAAGCTTCTCACATGAAACCCCAAATTAATCATATATGTGTAATCTTCGCTCTTTATTTCTTGCCCCCTACTTTTTTAGCATGATGAGAGGGGTAGGCTGAGAACTGTATTGCTGATTCGTTTCATTACTGTATTGCATTTTAGAATCTTTAGTTTATGGTTTTAATTCAGCTTTTAATCTGGTGTTTTAGATGTTCTTAGAAGCCCTAGGCTCTGTATCAGGGTGCAAGAAAATAATCGCCCATCAGGGATGACAGTCTAAGGCAAATGTCTCCTTAAGAGCTATCATTCAGGAAGCTAATTTAAGCAGTCGCAGCCCAAATCTACAAGTTAAAAAGGAGAACATCAAGCAGCTGCAATGTGGGATCTGCTTTGGGTTTTATTTTTACTAGAACCCCAAGACCCACCAAGTGGAGCCAGATCTGAAATGGTGGCTGAGAGGTGGAGACAAGCACCTGCCACACACCATGAGTCACACAGCGGAACAAACTGCATATAGAAATACTAGTCAACCTGCCAGCTACAGCTGATTCGGGATCCTTACAGAATTATATTTTTTTGCGGGCCTTTTTCCTCTTGCCATTATCCAGCGAGTGGCAGTCATAATCCCTTGATGATCTGTTACAAATCACCCAGTAATCTAATAGTAGGTTCCAATCTACCTTTTGCCCAACTCCGCAATATGGGACTTCACATGTGGTTCAACAAATTATATTGCAATGCCCTCTTGTGGATAGCTCTTGCTAACGTGCATTATTATTCCAGGACTGAAAAGCCATGTTAAACTGTTTTCCTGAGAATCCTGGAGAAGTTGGAAGCTTACTGGGGTTCCTGAATGAGATCTGTAGCAGATCTCCCAGAAAGACTGCTGGTCACCACGATCAATCACCCCCCAGAAATATGATTTAAATGGCAGTCTCAGTTCACACATGCAAATGAGACCTGGCCAAGCGTGAATCCTTTGCAACTTGCAGACAAGTTGACACCTTTCTCCAAGCTTTCAAGACTCAAGCCAATGAGGAGGAGATTGAGGGCTTCACTACCTTCCACTTGTTGGGGAGGAGGACTTCTGAAGAGTAGAGTCTTCTCTGCTCATGGAGGCTCCCCATGAACAGAGAAGTAGACATTCAGCCCTCCAACTTGTGGGGGGCGATGGGACCCGTGACAAACGAAGCAGGTGGGGCTAGCGTGCTCACCCCTGCAGTGTTGAATAGTGTAGGATCTGAATGCCTGAATAGGGATTACATGGGAAACAATCCGCTTATCACAGAAGAAACCAAATGCGCCCATGTAAAAATCTGTTTCATGTTTTATCGTGTTTATTGTTTTAAAATCTTTTCACTTTTTTTGGGGTTAAACCACAGAGCCTAGGACTTGCCGATCAGAAGGTCGGTGGTTCGAATCCCCACGATGGGGTGAGCTCCCGTTGCTCGGTCCCAGCTCATGCCAACCCAGCAGTTCGAAAGCACGTCAAAGTGCAAGTAGATAAATAGGTACCGTTCCGGCGGGAAGGTAAACAGCGTTTCCGTGTGCTGCTCTGGTTCGCCAGAAGTGGCTTAGTCATGCTGGCCACATGACCCAGAAGCTGCACGCCGGTTCCCTTGGCCAATAAAGCGAGATGAGCGCGCAACCCCAGAGTTGGCTACGACTGGACCTAATGGTCAAGGGTCCCTTTACCTTTACCTTTTTAAAACCTAGCATTTTGTTTAAAGACAACAACGCGTTTTGTAAATGGCTCTGTAACAGAAAAACAATAAAATTTGAATAAAAAAATATATTTTTGGAATGGGAGATTTGAAGTGGAGAATTGCTGGCAGGGGAAGGAGTTACACATTTTCTGGATTTTATTCACTCTAAAGTGTGCTCTCTGCAAAGTAGCTTTCCCTCTAGAAGCAGTTTGGCCCATTCATGTCATCACACAAAGTACTGAAGCTAGAAAAAGGGGGACATTGCCACCTAGTGGGCATCAAGAGAAATTGACTGACATTGTATGAATCACTGTGGACTAGAGATTTGCACATCAGGTGTGCTGTAGGAAGACATTTGACCTTAATATTTCAGAAGTCCACAGAAAACTATTACTGCCTCTGCCGAACCTTTGGGTACCCAAGCAGGAGCTGTTGCCTAACACGGACACAATGTCAGGAGGATGCACATGCAATATCCACAGACACTTTAGGAATGCCCTAACAGATTCCAGTTTGACGTCTTTCTGTCACCATCAGAATGATGGGAATGCTCTTGGCGTCAATATCCCATGGTCGAGGAAAGACACTGTTCTCAGGCTGCCAGGAAAGGTCAAAAGACAAACAACCCTCTTGCAAATATGGTATTTTTCTGTGTATAAGACTAGGTTCCCCCCCTAAAAATAATGTCAAAAATTAGGGGGCATCTTATACATGGGGGACGTCTTATTGATGGAAAAATGTGGTAAGTCCTTGGAAAATTGGAGCTAGATGTTTCTTCCATCCTGCCCCCCAGAACCCCTGCACCTCCATCTTCCCAGTCTGCAAGGGGGAAATAATCCATCGTGCCTCCTGCCCCTCCTCAAGTAAATTCTGCAGCAAAGATTGCAGCCATAGATCCGTTTTTGAAAAGCAAAATCTGCCCATGTAAGGCAACAGGGGTTTTGAAGCTGGGATTCTGCCAGTCCAGTATTTTCCACTATGGCTGCTAGCCAAGGGAGGAAGCTTCTCAGCCAACTTGCTCCTGCGCTTCAGCACTAGTGCTGCAACGGCAGAGAGTGCAGGGAAGGAATTCAAGGGACCAACAGGATTCCAGACCTATACAGTTTCTTTAGCCTGAGCCACTATTTTAACAGGCACAGACTGTGAGCCAAACCGGACGCGATGGTGCTCTTGTTATTTGTGCAAATTCGCGGCTTTCTTTTCTTTTTGTAATTAACAGTCTCCAGTTAGAAATGCCAAAGGGACAAACCAACGAGGAAGTATGTGTGAGGTAATGGCAAAGAGATGTGGGGGAATAGAATTGGAAACACAAGGCAAGGAACAGAACTGCAAACAGGCAAACTCTCAGGCAGGTTCCTGCAGAGAACTAATGCTTGCTGCTCAGGTCAGGAGAAAGTTGTGGGCTTACCAAGGGTGCTTTGTCGGGGGGGGGGGGGAATCCCTTGAAACTTGGAGCTAGCCCAGACTGCAAGCACCGCATAAGGAACAGAGCCTCCAACTCTGAGTGGTTCTCGGCAGGTAGCAGAGCACCTGAGCCCTCTGTGCAGCTCCCCTTTATTTCAGCTGGCTTGTTAAGGAGAATTTCCTCCTGGATTTGCACTGCTTCTTGGTGGTGGTGGGTTTTTAGTTAGTAATAAACTGGGTGATGTTAAGGGTTCCCACTGGGCGTGTGCATGGGCCGAGTTTGCAATCTATGGCCAGCAAAATAAAAATAAAAGAAAAGCCAACTTTCTAAGATTAATGCTACAATCCTATACATACTTACTTGGGAGTAGGCCCTATTGAACTCAGTGGGACTTACTTCTGAGTAAACATGCATAGGATCAGGCTGCAAAAGAAGGAAAACAATTTACAGAAACCTGTATTATAAAAAAATTGACAACTAGAAATCACTTTAAGAGGACTATTTATGTTGTGACTTAAGTTTAGTACACTACTACTGTTGTCAATTTTAGGAGTTTTTTTTTAAAAAGGCTGTTTACGGGACAAAAAGGCTTAGAGTGTTTGATACCAGTACAAACAAATTCAACAGCAGATTTCCATAGATGTCTATTCCAAAGTAAGTCCCGTTTTGTTAAATGGGGCTTACGACAAGTAAAGAGGATACAGGATTTTATTTATATATGTATACTGTACATGCATGTATTGTTATATTTCCATACCCTCCAACATTTCTCCAATGAAAATAGGGGTGTCCTATTAAATAATAATAATAATAATAATAATAATAATAATAATAATAATAATACCCTGCCCTACTGGGTTTAAATAATAATAATAAAATTTATACCCTGCCCTACTCTCTAGGCAGCTTCCAACATATATAAAAACATAACAAAACATTAAACATTAAAAAAACTTCCTTGTACAGGGCTGCCTTCAGATGTCTTTTAAAGGTTGTATAGTTACTTATCCCCTTGGCTTGGGGGGTCACATAACTCTATACCCTCCAACATTTCTCCAATGAAAATATGGACGTCCTAAGGAAAAGCAGGACATTCCAGGATCAAATCAGAAACCAGGATGGCTTCAGTAAATCTGGGAAAATAGGGACACTTGGAGTGTCTCCATTTTTATCCCTCCTTTCCTGCAGGGAGGTCATACATGATTGTATCATCAACCTGACCCTGTTAGCATGGGAAACTGTGACTGACCCAGTGGCACCCAGTGAACTTTATTGCTGATGTAGAATCCTGGTCTTTCAGGTCCCAGGCTAGCATTCTAACCACTGCATTATACTGGTATTTTGACTGCTGAAAGGAAATACAGTGGTGCCTCGCAAGACGAAATTAATCCATTCCACGAGTCTCTTCGTCTTGCGGTTTTTTCGTCTTGCGAAGCACGGCTATTAGCGGCTTAGCGGCTATTAACGGCTTGGCGGCTTTAAGAAAAAGGAAACAAACTCGCAAGAACTCGCAAGACGTTTCGTCTTGCGAAGCAAGCCCATAGGGAAATTCGTCTTGCGGAACGACTCAAAAAAACGGAAAACCCTTTCGTCTAGCGAGTTTTTCATCTTGCGAGGCATTCGTCTTGCGGGGCACCACTGTACACAATAGGAAAGGCCAGTAAAAAACAATGATTGTTCAATGGCCAACCTTCAATACACTTCAGCTGTCTTCATCAGGGGAATTTACAGAGCGGGTGCGCGGACACACTCAGGGTTGCCAGTCTTTTGGAGAGCCCCGGGAGAGTGGCCTTCAAAAAACCTGGGCATTGTAGTTTACCCCTCACAGAGTTAACAGCTCCCAGCAACCCTTAACCAGCTCTGGTGCCCACAATGCTCTGAGCAGGGGCAGAATGTGCTTGAAAGGCTTTCACAGCCCTGGTTAAAAACAAATCACTACTAGCAACTCACTGAGCTCCTATCAGGCTTGCCGACTCGGGTAGGAGATTGGGGGGCTGACGTCGTGTGTGATGTCATGATGCCATGACGTCACATCCGGGTGTCACGTGGTAGCTCGGTTTCCATTGGCAGCGGTGCCGGTGGCGCCTCCTGCCCCTGCCACAGGCCGGGGGCTGCTTCCCCTCCGTGGTAGAAGGAGGAGGAGCCATGGAAGCTGCCCTTCCACATTGGCGCATGTGTCCTAACAGGCCTGCTGAGGAATTCAGGGGCATCAGAGAAAGTGCTGCTCCAGTGCACCCAATCCCAGGGGTCTGCACAAAGAGCACAGGGCTGCAGCCCAAGCAAACCCCTTGCCAGTCCATATAGATGACACAGTAGCCAGCACAGGCCAGAGACTGGGCATGGCTGGCTCTTTACCAGGGGAAGAAGAGACGTGGGTGGCGCTGTGGTCTAAACTACAAGAGCCTAGGGCTTGCCGATCAGAAGGTCGGTGGTTTGAATCCCCGCGACGGAGTGAGCTCCCATTGCTCAGTCCCAGCTCCTGCCCACCTAGCAGTTCGAAAGCACATCAAAGTGCAAGTAGATAAATAGGTACCACTCTGGCGGGAAGGTGTTTCCGTGCGCTGCTCTGGTTCGCCAGAAGCGGCTTAGTCATGCTGGCCACATGACCCGGAAGCTGCACACTGGCTCCCTCGGCCAGTAAAGTGAGATGAGTGCCGCAACCCCAGAGTCATTCGCGATTGGACCTAACAGTCAGGGATCCCTTTACATTTTTACCAGGGGAAGAACAAATAGGTTTTTCCAAAGGCTGTTTTATCTTAGGCCACTGTCTCACACTTACACATTTGGTTGAAAAATGTAGACTATAGTCTTACTATATATACATTTGTATACTGCTGAATTGTAAATGCAACCTACACCACCAAGCTTCCCATTTTCTGCCTGGGTGTGTTGCATGAGAATTGCTTCTGTTTAAATCCACAGACTGCCAAAGGCCTTTGATGTGACTCCCAGTTATTCCCAATATCTCCAAAACAGCAGCTGTGCGGCAGAATCAGTCCCAATGGTCCCTGCTCTCTGTCATAGGAGCCAATTCCTAAGGGCCATGGGGTCCCTTGGGGTCCCTCACCCCAATATTTTATTAAAGTTAGCACCCCTGCTCTCTGTTTTTCCCTTATGAGGAGAATCTGGCTTTTGAGAAAAAGCATTAAGTATGCAAACATCTGCATCAGAATTGCCAGGCTTCAGACTCTTCCTTGAGGTATCTAGAAGTTAAATCTCTGTCTGGGGAGTGCGTGGCGGGCTTTCTCTTGCATCTGCACTCTAATGCATTTTGAGCATGTCATTGCGCACACATGAAAGCTAAAGCACTATCCAGCCTACCATTTTTACATACTGCAGCATAAGATTTATTTTGAATAGCAAAGTATGGCTTATAGAAGCGCAGGGATACACAACTACACAAGAGTGACTTTGTTTTTATCTGCAAACTACTAGAACCAGTGTGGGGATAGGGACCTTCTCGTTTCCTTACCTGATCTTTAAAATCAGTAAGAGTACCCTTAAGCCTGTGTAAGCAGGAATAAAAAACTTAGTTCCTTGTCTCATAGCACAGGCAAACATCTGACCTTCTGAAACGGCAGGAAACTCCCCCCCCCCCCGCGCCCCCCCCCCCCCGCTCCAAGGAGTTGAAGGCAGTTTAAAAAGAGTAGTCACTGTTTATGGTGTGTACACAAGCTGCACATCTTTTCGCCTTTAGCAAACAGGTTTAACTTGCTTTGTGCATTGTTTCTAAAGTCTGCAAAGCTTTTTTCACTGAAGGTGACAGGCAAAAGATATACGTGCATATTTCAAAGTGTAGCTTCTTTCAAACTAAGGTTTTTCCAAAGCTAAGTGTGTGAGCACCAGAAGCAGAACGCCAAAGCTCCATAGTGGGGACTAAATTGTGGATAAAGCACAAGGCAAAACACGGGACATAATGAGTTGCACCTCAGTGCATTTTAGAAAGATGTGTCTTAAAAAATCTGTTAAAAAAGAACCACCACCTCCACAAAAAAATCCTAGCGATAAACACGCACACCTGCATTTATGGGCTCTGCCTCACCCTCATTGCTCCAGCTGGGGGAGCGCTATAAAGCCAGCTGGCGTTTGAGGTCATCGTCCCTTTGGGGGAAGCATTTCAAGGGTGGAATGAGGGTGTGGGGCCAGGCCCCTTATGGTAAGATTTTTGTTTTAACGGGGGTGGGTTTTTAAACTTGCATTGTTTTAAATTCAGGGTTGGTGTTGTTTTACTTGAAAATATGCCTGGGAAGAGAGGAGCTGGGGGAGAGCTGGGGGGGTGCAATAGTTATGGGCAGGGGGAGGTATGGTGCGGGAGCTGGGGCAGGCGGGGTAAGGGGCACACAGCACAGGCAGTTGGTGAGTGTGCCATGTGCCAGCCCCTCCTCCAACCTGGGCAACGCGGTTGTCCTATCAGCCAGCCCTCATGTCTGTAGATGCTCAGACCTCCCTCTTATCCATGATCTGATTGCGGATGAGGAGGTTGATTTGGCTTGTATCGCCAAGACCTGGGTGGGTGAGCAGGGTGGAGTTGGTCTCACCCAGCTGTGTCCACCAGGCTGCGCACTGGGCAATCAGGACAGATTAGGGATTCTGCTGGTTTACCACTCACCTCGCTGCCCTGCCTGAGTTGACAGAGATGGTTTCAGAGGCGGTGTTGAGGAATCCCAAGACTAATCTATACTGGTGAGTTAAAACGTCATAAATGTGTTATAAAATGTGACACCAGGGGCGACACTCAAGGGGTGTCCAGAGCACTGTCTAGTCCTGTTGTGTTGCTTGAGTTTCAGTTGGTAAGGCTCGAGGATGCGGACAAGGTGTTTGAATTGGCCAGGGTGACTGCTTGCACCCTGGACCCCTTCCCTTTTTGGCTGATAAAAAACTAGCAGGGAGGGGACAGCTGGCTGGGCCTGGGAGGTGATTAATGCCTCTTTATAAGAGGGGGTGGTCCCTGCCTTCTTGAAGGAGGCAGTGGTAAAATCTCTCCTTAAGAAACCTTCCCTGGATTCGGAAAACCTAACTAACTACTGGCCAGTTGCTAATCTTCCCTTCTTGTTAAAGTTCTTGAGCAGGTGCTCATTGGCCAGATCCAGGCGCTATTGGAGGAAACTTGATATTCTAGATCCATGAAGAAACCAGAGGCCTTTCTCCTGGGCATGGTCGGCCAATTGGTGTCAAAGAAGGATAGAACTTTTTTTATGTATGCTACAACAGCTGCAAGAATACTTATCACAAAGTACTGGAAGACGCAAGATTTACCCACTCTGGAAGAATGGCAGATGAAGATGATTTACTGTATGGGATTGGCAGAAATGACTGGCAGAATCCGTGACCAGGGAGAAGAGTCGGCGGAAGAAGATTGGAAGAAATTAAAGGACTATTTACAGAAATATTGTAAAATTAATGAATGTTGAATGATGTTGGATAGAAATTAAGGGGTTTCTAGCTGTAATGCGATATGGGGGGGAAAATAGGGTATAGAAATAGGTTAAAATTACGGATAAGGATTTGCTGAACTAACAATTTGAATTGGAATACAAGAAGGGGAGGTATGAGGAGGTCAGTGAAATATGTTATTGAAAAATAAGTATTGTGAACCTTATGTGTTTTTAAACTTTTTTCCTTTTTCCTTTTTGCTTTTTTATTGTATTAAATTGGAAAACCTTAATAAATATTTTTTTAAAAATAAAAATATTCTAGATCCATTTCCATCACATTTAGACCCAGTTTTGGCACAGAAACTGCTCTGATTGCCCTGTATGGACCTTTGTCAGGAGAGAGAAAAGGGAAATATGTCCCTGTTAATGCTCCTCAACCTCTCAGTGGCTTTTTGATACCATTGACCATTGCATCCTTCTGAAGAGGTTGTCTTGGGTTGGTAGTGGTTCTAGTCCTACTTGGATGCTTGTTCCCAGAGAGTGATGGTTGGGGAGTGCCTTTTGGCTCCAGGAATCCTTGAGTGTTGGGTTCCTCAGGTTTCAAGTTGATCCCCCCTGCTGTTTAACATCTACATGAAACCGCTGAGTTGGGTCACCCAGAGTTTTGGAGTACGTTGTCAGCAATATGTTGATGACACACAGCTCTGCTTCTCCTTCACATCTGCAATGAATGTGCTGGACCGCTGTCTTGCCTTGGTAATGGACTGGATGAGAGCCAGCAAACTGAAGCACAATCCAGATAAGACTCAGGCACTGATAGTGGGTGGTTCCTAAGGCCGGATGGATGGGAGGTGGCCTGCTGGTGATGGAGATACACTGCCTCAGAAGGAGCGAGTACGTAGCTAGGGGTCCTCTGCTGTCACTTAAGGCTCAGGTGTCTTTGGTGGCACAGAGTGCCTTCCATCAGCTTTGGTTGGTGGCCTACGTGCACCCCATCAGGACAGGGATAGCTGAATTTCTGTTGTCTATGCTCTGGTAACCTCTAGGCCGGATTACTGCAATGCAATCCATACATAGGGCTGCCTCTGAAAACGGTTCATAAACTTCAGCTGGTGCAAAATTTGGCAGCCAGGTTGCCTACTGAGGCAGGATGGTTTGAACATATTACACTGATCTTGACCCGACTGCACTGGCTGCCGATTAGCTTCCAGGCCCAATTCAAAGTGCTGGTTTTCACCTATGAAGCCTTAAATGGTTCTGGACTGCAATACCTCAAGGGATAACCAACTTGGACCCTGCGATCATCATCAGAAGCCCTTCTTCATGTGCCTCCTCCATGAGAGGTTCAGAGGGTGACAACATGAGAGCGGATGTTTTCTGCAGTGGCTCCCAATTTGTGGAATGCTTTCCCCAGGAAAGTTCATTTGGTGCCTTCATTATACAGTGGTACCTTGGGTTAAGTACTTAATTCGTTCTGGAGGTCCATTCTTAACCTGAAACTGTTCTTAACCTGAAGCACCACTTTAGCTAATAGGGCCTGCTGCTGCCGCCACACCGCCGCCACACGATTTCTGCTCTCATCCTGAAGCAAGGTTCTTAACCCGAGGTAATATTTCTGGGTTAGCGGAGTCTATAACCTGAAGCGTATGTAACCTGAGGTACCACAGTATACCTTTAGAAGCCAGGCAAAAACATTTCTCTTCAACCAGGCCTTGGGCTGATTAATATTCCGTAGTCTTTTTAATGTGCTTGTGGGTGGGGATTATTGTTTTGTTTTGGTTCTATTTATTTGTGTTTTTATCCTGTATTTTTACCTTGTGAACTGCCCTGAGATCTTTGGATAAAGGGTGGTATATAAATTTAATAAATAATAATAATAAATAATACCCAGCTGTAGCCATCTTGGACCCCAAGGATAAGATAAAGAAAATTAGCCTGCGTTTTATAAATTAGACCAGTATCTTCTGGTTAAAGAACTTTTGAGCAGCACAGAAATTCTTGAAACATATCAGGTTTCTGGAAGCAAATCAGGGTTGCTAACCCTGTGCCTTCTCCAGCAGCCTGATACACAGAAACTTAGCACATGAAGCTTCCCCGTCTCACAGGCCACGTCACTTTAATCTTAATTCCAGGAAAAGCCCGGGGCTGCTGTTAAAGAGACCAGGCCTGGCTGGGCCGGAAATGAGAAGCAGCAGCCACCCTTCCACTGATGCCTCTACTTTGGCCACAGCTTTCGGTTCCTTTTGCTTAGCCCTTTTGAACAAAACACGGTGCAGGCTCTGGGAACTATTTTTAGACCTGTGACGTTACAGAGAAAGAGCAGCTTTCCCCAACCAATTTGTCTCCTTGGGAAAAATACACATAATAGCCTCTTCCGTCTATCTCCCCTCCTGCCAACCCACCAAATCTGGCCCATGTACCTCACTGCCCAGTCCTTCCTTTCAGAGATTTAAAAGTAAGGACTGGGTTCCATTCATTATACAGTGGTACCTTCGGGTTACAGACGCTTCAGGTTACAAACTCTGCTAACCCAGACATAGTACCTTGGGTTAAGAACTTTACCTCAGGATGAGAACCGAAATCGTGGCATGGCGGCAGCAGGAGGCCCCATTAGCTAAAGTGGTACCTCACGTTAAGAACAGTTTCAGGTTAAGAACGGACCTCCAGAACGAATTAAGTTCTTAACTTGAGGTACCACTATACCGTGGACCCTCCGGATACGAACTTAGTTGTTCTGGGGGTCTGTACATACCCTGAAAAGTCCACATCTACAGGCACTGCTTCTGCGCACAGGTTTGCCGCGTTCGCAACCTGAAAGTTACGTTACCCGAAGGTAACGTAACCTGAGGATCCACTGTATTTCGTTGCTTTGGGTTCTATAGTAAGCTACACCAATCCAGCAGCGGGGGTGGGAAGGGAATTTGATTTGCTCTGGATTTTTGCGTGAACAGACCTAAACTCACCTCTCTCGGGTTCTAACATGGGTTGGAATGCAATTAACCTTTGGGTCTTGCAATTCTCCAAATTTATTGTCATGCAGTACTTGGATTCTTTTTAAAGTACAAGCTGAGATGAAACACTGTTTCAAGCATCTATCAAACTAATGTGGAAATGGGGCAGAATGGACTGATGAATGGAGCAGACGTGAAACTGTCACAAGCCAGACTGATCTGCCCATCCCTACTCAAGGGTTGCCAAATCTTCTAAGGCTCGGACCATGAGACTCAGAGGTGAATGTAGGTCCATATTTCAGATGGCATCCCATCTGGCAGGTCACAGGTAGAACCTGGTGGATATGGGAGTTGAGCGAACAGAATAAACTCTAATTAAGCCGAGGAGAAAATGCTCTTCCGTACGGACTCTGAATTCTGGCCTCCCAGTATGAGATTTACTCCTCCTCCTGGCAGCTCTATTAGCTCTCCTCTCTGCAGGAGACACCCAGCTGCTCTACCTCTTTCCAGCTCTTTCCACCAGTGACTCTCAAGGAGGAGACTGAACTCTTGAACCAGCGCCTGGGAAACAGTTTGGGGCAGGATTAGAGTGAACGAGCTAAAGTGTAATCCAGGCATGCTACAGTGGTACCTTGGTTCTCAAACTCCGAAAACCTGGAGGTAAGTGTTCTGGCTTTCAAACTTTTTCAGAACATCCCATGCGGCTGTTGGCTATTGTTTCCGGGGCACCTGCACCAATCAGAAGCTGTGTCTTGGTTTCTGAACATTTTGGAAGTCAAATGGACTTCCAGAACTGATTAGGTTTGGCACTTTTGTTTTTGCTATTTATTTTGTGTTAGTTTTTTTGAGGCTTTTTTGATTAATTTGTTTTTGTGACTGTGTGGAACCCAGTTCAGCTACTGATTGATTGTGTGACTGTGGAAATGGATAAAAGCTCTCCATCCAAACTATGACTATCATCAGTGCAGGTAAGAAAAAAAAAATTTTTTTCATCTACAATACTGCCTTATTTATTTTATAGTACAGTACATTGATTATTGCTTTCATTTTATGGATCAATGGTCTTGTCAGATAGTAAAATTCATGTTAAATTGCTGTTTTAGGGGTTTTTAAAAGTCTGGAACATCTTACTTCGTTTTGCATTACTTTCTATGGGTTCTGGAAAGCTTTGGTTTTGGAATGGACTTCTGGAACGGATTATGTTTGAGAACCAAGGTACCACTGTACAGGCAATGTTGATGGGTGTTTGCAAACTGATGCATTTACCTTTCTTATTATTATTATTAAAGATTTTCTTGATTTACAAAAGTGTGTGCAATGTCTCTCTCTCGTATTATTTCCCATGTAACATTTTTACAAATCACTTTCATTTGTTGAGACATTAGGAAGAAAAGGGGGAAAGAGGTGGAGGGGGGGCAGATTGGTGGGTGTGGGGTAGTGATGTTTCCATTTTACTTACACGGGGACAAATAGAAGAAGACGCCTTCACCCCAGTATGGCTCCCCTTTACCACATACACAGCCCAACAAGACCATGACAAAAATCCACCAACAGCATACAAATCAATATGGCTAACCTGATCCAAAACACCCACCCACCCCACTCACACGTGAAAACAAAGACCATCACAGCCAGCCACAGATGAACAGCCACACCCTAGGCCAACCCCAACCTCTCTCACCACCAAAGGAACACAAGCGAACAGCAGAGAACCTGCACAAGCAACGCTGACACCAGACCCTACATATAGTAAGTAAAATGCGCTTAACTTTTGCTTTCTAGGCACAAGACTGCACTGTCCAGTTCTTTTCTTTTTACCCCACCGCTTTTCTCATGGAAACCTAATCTATACTGCTGAATTGAAGCAAAGGAAGCAAAGTCGGGTTTTCTGTGGATTGCCATTTGCTCTGATTCAACGGTAAAGAGTGAGGTTTTGTGGGGAAAGCAGTGAAGGGGGAAAGAGTGCTTGGCCCCAGACTAGGAAAGCCCAGACCTGTGCCCAGAAATGTGGAGCAAGTTTGGAGTGTGCAAGATGTTCAGATCATGTTACTTGCATAGGAGCCAACTCCTAGGGGTTGAGGGGCCTTTGCACCCCCAATAAAATATTTGGGGGTGCTGGACCACCGCAAAGTTGATGGGCATTGCCAATCCAATGGTGTGTTTCTTGTGATCAATAATGTGGGGTGGAGTTTAGGTACTTGCCCCCTCAATATTTTATTCAAGTTGGTAAAAAAAGGTAAAGGATCCCTGGACGGTTAAGTCCCGTCAAAGGTGACTATGGGGTGCGGTGCTCATCTCGTTTTCAGGCCAAAGGAGTCACTGTTCGTGCACAGACAGCTTTCTGGGTCATGTGGCCAGCATGACTAATCCGCTTCTGGCGCAATGGAGCACCGTGACGGAAACCAGAGTGCACGGAAATGCCGTTTACCTTCCCGCCAGAGCGGTACCTATTTCTCTACTTGCACTGTTGCGCTTTCAAACTGCTAGGTTGGCAGGAGACGGGACAGAGCAATGGGAGCTCACCCCGTCGCATGGATTCGAACAGCCAACCTTCTGATTGGCAAGCCCAGGAGGCTCAGTGGTTTAGACCGCAGAACCACCTTCACCCCCTGGTTATATGTATGTTGTATCAGTGGCAATGGCTGCCACTGCACTTGCAAATCTGATGGACATGGCTGTCCACCTCACCCTTTTGAAGTCCAGGATCGGCAAGAAAGTTACAGATGAGAGAACAGAGAGCGCTATAATTGTTAGCAAAGCTGGTTTTTCATTAGGAAAGGTGCTAAACTGGATCTCGCAGTAAAGGACAAGCCACCACAGACATGATGACCCAATGATCAACCCTAGTCACCAGCCTATCATAGAAATATACTGTCAGCCAAATTGTACAACTACAAAAAATAAATAAACAAATAAACAAATAGGTAGCTGTCATTTGCTCCATATTGACTCTTCTCCTTGTACCCAGGCCCCACCCTCCAAGAGTATGCTATATTAGGCTAGGATATCTTGCAAGGAGAACATGCAAGTCTTCGTGGCAAAAGAGAGAGAGAGAGAGAGAGAGAGAGAGAGAGAGAGAGAGAGAGAGAGATCTGGCTTCACTGATATCTGGCTCTCCTTTGAAAGGAGCCCTCATGAACTTCAGCTCAAAACCATTTAGTGTGGCATATGTCTCAAAGCAACCCCCCATGTGGTTCCAATGTCCTGCACAAAGGAATAGGGCTTTTTGAAGAAAGCAGTGCCTTCTGCAAAAATAAAACTGCTGTCTCTGTCCTAGGACGGGACTGGACTGGAGTAAGCATGCACAGCCTTCTCTGTAAATCTCAATTTTCCTCCTATTTTAGAGAGTCTTTCAGGACTGAGAGTACATTCCACAAGTCTACCACATGACCGTACAAATGCAATATCTGGTATCCTGTGTGTAAGGTGGCATTTTTGAGAATCCTATTTCCGCTTTCATCTCCTGGAAAGAAAACATATCTCATTCCTGGAAATTCAAACAGGGCTGGGTTTACTGGAACCCTCGGAACAAAAAAAAGCGTCTCTGGCTGGTCAGGGAAGGGTGTTTCAGAAGCCTGAACAGGCTCCTGCTTCTCTGACACCACTGCATGTCTCTTCCCTACCCCAACTCCATTGGCCACCCATCCCTAATATCTAGGCACTTTCCATTTCCAGAGGCAGCAATTCTAAGCATTTTTCTCCTGGTGTTAAGGACTAGTTGGACACAGAGGAAGGGCGGGAGAAACCAGCTAGGGAACGCCTGGGGAAAGAAGGCACAGAGCCTGGGAAATGGGGGTGGGACAACGCTGAGTGGTTGGAAGGAGAAGACAGGGGACAGTAGTGTCAGAAGCTAAAGAAGTAACAAGGCTTAGTGAGCGTGGGGAGTCTGTGGCAGAGAACAGTGCAGACTCGGAGGCTGAAGCTGAAGCAGGAGAGGAGGGATGGTAAGAAGCAGAGATGAGTCAGGCTGGTGTTTCCCTTCTGCTGTGACAAGCTCCCCTCCCCTCTGGTCTCCCCAAACCAGGAGAGGCATGAAGAAAGTGGAGGAGAAGTTAACCTGACAGACCCAGTCTCAGATTGTTCAAGGGGAAATCCTGAAGAGGAGGGGACAGGCAGCTATGGGGAAGTGGGGACCTTCCGTCTCTGCAACTGCCTCAAGGGGGCAAGACCTGCTGGAGCAGAGTTGCTGCGCTCATTAGGCCTGACACTCCTGTGCAAATCCCTTTTTGGGGGGCTAATAAAGAGTTAACTCCAGCTTGCTCTGTGTGGTTTCCTGCTGTCATTTTGACTCTTTGCTGCAGGGCTAAAGGCAGAACTGGACTGCTAAGAGAGTGTGCAATCCAGGAATGAGAGGAGTAGCCTTGCTAAAGGAGGCTGGAGTGCCTCCTTTACATTGGAGCTCTTTGGAGCAGCTCCCAAGCGCATCTCACTATAGCCCTGCTGAAACAGCAAAACAGCTCTAACACACAAACCCAGTGCTTTATTCCCCACAACACACACCTAATGAGATCATGTCACTCACACCACAATGAGCCAAAAGAAGACGCAACAGACCCTCTCTCAAAGCCTCCAGCCATGTTTACCTACCAAACATCTTTGTTGCCCCCCCACACCACTGTATGACATTTAAAAAAATCTAATTCTGCAAAAGCTAAAGTACCCTCTCACACTACCTTATGAAAGGCATACAAACCCAGCAAAACTGTGCAATAGTTTTCCCATATATCATTCCAAGGCCAGAACCAACCTTTCAGAATGTGGGCTTCTTTAATCAGGCCTCAAGGATGCTGCTGTCCATCTTTTTGTGTGTTCTGGCCTCAGGTAGCCTCCTAAACTGATTCCTGTGGATGTTGGAACACAGTCCCTAGCCCCACACTCCCCACCCTGTCACCAGAAGCTCTGGGGGGTTAAAGCAAGTTCTTACCCCACTGTTTGCATTTTCCGACCAAAGTCGTACATGCTCCTGCTGACCTTCAGTTTCATGAGGTAGCTGGGCGAATGGGCAGCAAACAAGACCGGAGAGCTGGGGGCCCTGCTAAGGGTCACCTGTTTGGCTACGGCCTGTGAGTCACTGGACTCACTGGGGAGGAAGGCCTCGTCATCGTCCGTGGTACTGGAGGTGTCTTCAGGAATGCTGGGCAGGTTGGAGGGTCCTTCGGAAGCCATGGCACAGCTCAGTCTTTGGCCAAGGCTTCTGCTGATCCCGGCGACAGCTCTTCAGGCAGGCCAAAGGCAAGGGCTCCACAGGTGTGTCATAATGCATCCAGTCTGGAGAGAGGTGCAACGGATGCACTGCTGGCTTTTCAGGTACCCAGCTGAAGCATCAGCACTGGCAAAACAGTGTGTCCCCACCTCCCTTGCTCCGCTGGACTGTCCTGGAGGCAAGGGGAGAAGTCAGGCTCCTCCCCAGTTCTTCCGAGAGCTGGAGTGAGTTGGAGGTGCAGTAGCAGGAAGAAGCATTTCTAGTCACTGCGATGCACCCAGAGGGCTCTTTGTTTTGTTTTAATGGGGGGGGGGGGAGTTGGAAGAAGAGGAGGAAGGAGAGTAAGCCGCTGTAAAACTTTCAAAGGAAAAGGGCTCTCGAGGTCACAGGTGCCAAGCACAGCGCGGAATTCCTTCTGCCCATAAAGTTCTCTTCTTTATCGTGCTCTCGATCCAGGCCGCCAGGAGCCAGCAATATCCTCCTTCCTGCTCAAGTCTCTACAAGCCAGATTTGTTCTGCCCGCATCCCTGGCTATCAGCAAAGCAGACCCACCATGTTCTTTCTCTTCCCAAGTGAGCAGAAGGTCCCTGAAAGCAGAAAGACCATCCAGACTTGCACACACCAAAAGGCTGAACTGGCTTACAAGTGTCCCAGCAGCGGCAGCTGCCTTAGAAGAGTCATGGGCAGAGAGAGCCAGCTGTGTGGGTTTCGTGCCAGACTTCCCTTCTCTGCTGTGTTGCTTAATGCTAATCACAAATGCTTATCTCAATCTCTTGGCCCTCCCAGCGCAATCAGGCAGGCAGGCAGTTGCAGGCAGCAACAGGCAGGGAGAAACTCTTCAGAGCCGTGCAAGCTTGAATCCCCTCACCGGGGGTACCAAATAAACATGCGGCTTTGACCCAGAGCTGGCAGGAGTTTTATTTCTCCTTTTCAAATGGAAACAGCACATGGTTTTGTGGTCAAAGGCACCATGTGGGGGAAGGAGAAAAGTTTAGAACTCAGTTCCACTGCAGATACCATGTGAATAGAGGCACGCAAGTCCTTTTCTGATATTGTGGTTATTTATTTCACGCATGTCACTCCTGGGATGACAACTGTAACAGAGGAAGGAATTTTTATTTGCTGATGGACCCAAGAGAGCTTTGTTGGCTTTCGGGAGTCTTAACTTTTCTGCATCTCACTCACAAGCAAGTGCAAATCCTTCTGGCATGACCGTTTTCATCCCAGGAGTGACTGGAAGGAAGGTCCTCTTCCTTCACATAGACTGAGGCCAGCAGCCTTTTCACAGCTTGCAAGGTCTTTGGGGGCACAGATTGTATCTCTGAGGCACTGCAATACTTGCCTCCATCCGCCAGGCTATCTCTCTGCTGGATTTTCACATTTTCAGCTTGGCCACCCTAAGCTGAGAAAGCCACTCAAACTACTTCAGCCTCAGCCAGCTTATGACAAAGATAAGAACGTCCTCAGCTTGTGAGCAAGTCGTTAGGGTTGCCAGATAGCAAGTTAAAAGATTAAAACACACACACACTTTAGCATTTATGTAGCCCTTTTAGAATGCTCAAAGCACTACATAGGCATCATTTCATAGCAAGCCTCGTAACAGACCTATAAGGCAGGAGAGTTTGACGAGATGCGTTCTATTCAGATGCAGAGGCCGGTTGTGCTGATCAGTACCAGTATTTGGGGAACAACAAAGGGACAGGACTATTTTGCCCTCACATCCTATCATGGGCTTCCCACAGGAAGGTTCCTTACTTATACCAAGCCCATCTCATTCAGTACAGTATTGTCAAGCTGACTAGCAGTTCTTAACTTCCTGTTGTAGATGGGAGCTCCACGGCTTGACAATAGAGAGAATAACTTCATGGTGCATTTGAAATCACGTGGGAAGAAATGCTATGGGGCAGGGGTGGAGGCGCAAAATGGAGTGGGAAAACAGTCAGTGGGAAGGGAGACTCCTTACTCTATTAGAAGAGCTGAGTCTTGAGTAGACAGACAAGGATAGGGCTTTTAGTTACCCCAGCTCTAGTACTGGTAATTTGGTAAGGTTTTTTTCAATGCAGAAAAAAATCCCACCTTTGCCAAAAGCGCATTAGGTGGCTTTTTAAAAGGTAAAGGACCTCTGACAGTTAAGTCCAGTCGCAGGCGACTCTGGGGTTGTGGCGCTCATCTCGCTTTACAGGCCGAGGGAGCTGGCATTTGTCTGCAGACAGTTTTTCTGGGTCATGTGGCCAGCATGACTAAGCTGCTTCTGGCGCAGTGGAACACCAAAACCAGAGCAGCGCACAGAAACACTGTTTATCTTCCCACCGGAGCGGTACCTATTTATCTACTTGCACTTTTTTTGGCATGCTTTCGAACTGCTAGGTTGGCAGGAGCTGGGACCAAGCAACGGGAGCTCACCCAGTCACGGGGATTCAAACAGCCGGCCTTCTGATCAGCGAGCCCAAGAGGCTCACAGTGGTTTAGCGCCACCCGCATCCTAGGTAGCTTTTAGGTAAGCCCATTTTTCTTAGCCTCAGTACCCACCTTCCTAGCTAACAAGAACGAGATAATAATACTGTCCTAACATACAGGTCTTTTGTAAGGATAATGCTTAAGCAAAGCATTTTGAGCACTCAACACTACATAAATGCTAAATGTTTCTGAAGTGCTTTCAGCACTAAGCACTATATAAACGCTAAACAACAACACAATTCTCCAGAAGTTAGGGGTTCAATTGGAATATGATTATAGATGCAATCCTGAGAAATATAGCACACACTTTCAAATTAGTGCTCTACGTGTGTGCTTAGGTCCCAGTGATGGAAATGAGACTTTGAGCATTGATCACCAATTCCATATTCTACTCATCTGAGCTCCTCCCTCCCCATGGCACAAGTTTTAAATAATCTCAGTGACAGTTTCTTACCTGATTGCTAAAATCCACCATCACTTGCAGTATGGAACATGTAATATTTATGCTAGGACATTGGACCGGCCCTCGCATTTCCTGCTCCAGCTGCACGCCTGCCTTGTGACATCACACTTTGCTATTGTGAGTCCATGGTGCTGTCACCCACATCTACAGAAGCAGCCAAGTTGGGAGGCAGGTAGCTGTTCAAACCACCTTGGTATCAGAAGCAGCCTGGGAATCGGGAGGCAGGAAGAGGGCCCAGTTGAATGTCCGGTAGATATATGCTAGAATAAAGCTCTCTCCTGTTCTTTAGGTTTGTATTTATATACAATTATGAGCAAATGCACACCGAAACTGGAAACTGGGTGACTGTTAGGTAAGATTACTGAAGGGGCAGCCAAGAGCAAACAACAGAAAAAACTCTACTGAGTTGTCTTGGCATTTCGAACTTACATGAAGGCTTGAAGTTGCATAGAAATATTCACTGGTGTTCTTGTAAAAAGGGTTTTGTGCAGCAACAAAGCCTTTTTTCACCTCATACATCAAACAGTCTGTTAGCATTTTAGCAATGTGATAACTCATTTCTGGGGGGGGGGGGACTAACCTAGCAACATGGGACACAGGTGGCACTGTGGTCTAAACCACAGAGCCTAGGGCTTGCCGATCAGAAGGTCGGCGGTTCGAATCCCCGCAAACCTAGCAGTTCAAAAGCACGTCAAAATGCAAGTAGATAAATAGGTACTGCTCTGGCGGGAAGGTAAACAGTGTTTCCGTGCGCTGCTCTGGTTTCACCAGAAGCGGCTTAGTCATGCTGGCCACATGACCCAGAAGCTGTCTGCGGACAAACACTGGCTCTCTCGGCCTGTAAGGCGAGATGAGCGCCACAACCCCAGAGTCGTGTGCGAGTGTACTTAACTGTCAGGGTTCCCTTTACCTTTACCTTTACCTTTACCCTAGCAACAACTGTGTACTTCTGGGCTGCAAAGCTTGCTTGATACCCATGCCTTGGTCACATGCATGAAGTACAACAGTACAAATATATTAAGGAAGTGACTTGGCCTATCTGCTCTCATTTTGCTTCTATAAAAAGTTTTTTAGAAATAATTTCAAAAAAAACTTTTTGTTCCTCCTGACATCCCCAAACAAAATATTTATTTCTATTCTGAGCCATTCAGAAAAGAAAAGAACGAAAAACTCGCCTTGGTCTAGATGGGTAAACAACAAACGCAAAGTGAATGAGGAATTTAATAGCAAATAAGGTCCATACACCCCTTCATGGATCACTGCCTTGCCGTGGCGAAGGGGCTTGAAGAACTCAGAGAAGCTATGAGCTATACCGTGCAGGGTCACCCAAGATGGACAGGTCATAGTGGAGAGTTTTGACCAAACGTGATCCACCTGGAGCAGGAACCGGCAAGCCACTCCAGTATCCCTGCCAAGAAAACTCCATGGACAAAGACAACAGGCATATAAAAGTTATGATGCTGGAAGATGAGCCCCTCAGGTCGGAAGGCGTCCAACATGCTACTGGGGAAGAGCGGAGGACAAGTACAAGTAGATTCAGAGCTGATGAAGCGGCTGGGCCAAAGCCGAAAGGACGCTCAGTTGCGGATATGCCTGGAAGCGAAAGGAAAGTCCAATGCTGTAAAGAAAAATGTTGCATAGGAACCTGGAATGTAAGAACCATGAACCTTGGTAAGTTGGATGTGGTCAAAAATGAGATAGCAAGAATAAATATTGACATCCTGGGCATCAGTGAACTAAAATGGACGGGAATGGGCGAATTCAGTTCGGATGACCATCACATCTACTACTGTGGGCAAGAATCCCGTAAAAGAAATGGAGTGGCCCTCATAGTCAGCAAAAGAGTGTCAAAAGCTGTACTGGGATGCAATCTCAAAAATGATACAATGATCTCGATACGAATCCAAGGCAGACCTTTTAACATCACAGTAATCCAAGTTTATGCACCAACCACTAGTGCTGAAGAAGCTGAAATTGACCAATTCTATGAAGACTTACAACACCTCATAGAAATGACACCAAAGAAGGATGTTCTTCTCATTATAGGGGATTGGAATGCTAAAGTAGGGAGTCAAGAGATAAAAGGAACAACTGGCAAGTTTGGCCTTGGAGTTCAAAACGAAGCAGGGCAAAGGCTAATAGAGTTCTGTCAAGAGAACAAGCTGGTCATCACAAACACACTTTTCCAACAACACAAGAGACGACTCTACACATGGACATCACCAGATGGGCAGCATCGAAATCAGATTGATTATATTCTCTGCAGCCAAAGATGGAGAAGCTCTATACAGTCAGGAAAAACAAGACCTGGAGCTGACTGTGGCTCAGATCATCAGCTTCTTAAACCAGAGATCTGTTCAAGAAAATTGGAGATATGAAAGGAACATTTCGTACAAAGATTTCCATAATAAAAGACAAAAGTGGAAAGGACCTAACAGAAGCAGAAGACATCAAGAAGAGGTGGCAAGAATACACAGAGGAACTATACCAGAAAGAAATGGATGTCTCGTATACCCCAGGAAGTGTGGTTGCTGACCTTGAGCCAGACATCCTGGAAAGTGAAGTCAAATGGGCCTTAGAAAGCACTGCTAATAACAAGGCCAGTGGAAGTGATATTCCAGCTGAACTATTTAAAATTTTAAACGATGATGCTGTTAAGGTGCTACACTCAATATGCCAGCAAATTTGGAAAACTCAGCTGTGGCCAGAGGATTGGAGAAGATCAGTCTACATCCCAATCCCAAAGAAGGGAAGTGCCAAAGAATGCTCCAACTACCGCACAATTGCACTCATTTCACACGCTAGCAAGGTTATGCTTAAAATTCTACAAGGAAGGCTCAAGCAGTATGTGGATCGAGAACTCCCAGAAGTGCAAGCTGGATTTAGAAGAGGCAGAGGAACCAGAGACCAATTTGCAAACATGCGCTGGATTATGGAGAAAGCTAGAGAGTTCCAGAAAGACATCTACTTCTGCTTCATTGACTATGCAAAAGCCTTTGACTGTGTCGACCACAGAAAACTATGGCAAGTTCTTAAGGAAATGGGAGTGCCTCATCACCTCATCTGTCTCCTGAGAAATCTCTATGTGGGACAAGAAGCTACAGTTAGAACTGAATATGGAACAACTGATTGGTTCAAAATTGGGAAAGGAGTACGGCAAGGCTGTATATTGTCTCCCTGCTTATTTAACTTATATGCAGAATTCATCATGCGAAAGGCTGGGCTGGATGAATCCCAAGCAAATTAAGATTTCCAGAAGAAATATCAACAACCTCAGATATGCAGATGACACAACCTTGATGGCAGAAAGTGAGGAGGAATTAAAGAACCTATTAATGAGGGTGAAAGAGGAGAGCGCAAAATATGGTCTGAAGCTCAACATCAAAAAAATGAAGATCATGGCCACTGGGCCCATCACCTCCTGGCAAATAGAAGGGGAAGAAATGGAGGCAGTGAGAGATTTTACTTTCTTGGGCTCCATGATCACTGCAGATGGTGACAGCAGTCACGAAATTAAAAGACGCCTGCTCCTTGGGAGAAAGGCGATGGCAAACCTAGACAGCATCTTAAAAAGCAGAGACATCACCTTACCAACAAAGGTCCGTATAGTTAAAGCCATGGTTTTCCCAGTAGTGATGTATGGAAGTGAGAGCTGGACCATAAAGAAGGCTGATCACCGAAGAATTGATGCTTTTGAATTATGGTGCTGGAGGAGACTCTTGAGAGTCCCATGGACTGCAAGAAGATCAAACCTATCTATTCTTAAGGAAATCAGCCCTGAGTTCTCACTGGAAGGACAGATCATGAAGCTATGAGAAGAGAAGACTCCCTGGAGAAGACACTGATGTTGGGAAAGATGGAGGGCACAAGGAGAAGGGGACGACAGAGGACGAGATGGTTAGACAGCGTTCTCGAAGCTACAAACATGAGTCTGACCAAACTGCGGGAGGCAGTGGAAGACAAGAGTGCCTGGCGTGCTCTGGTCCATGGGGTCACGAAGAGTCGGTCACGACTAAACAACTAAACAACAACAACAAGGTCCATACAAACCATAGTATGGGAGAGGGCAGGAAGCTCATAACTAAAATTTCTGTATTCACCCGCAGCCTGAGCCTGCTAAAAAAATTTACAGGGAAGTCTCCTGTGCCTTTAACTGCTGCCTGACAAGCAGAAATTCAGCAGATGAGGCTTCAACCACTGCTGCAGCTGTATGTCCAAAATGTTTCATTTGCAATTTTTTTGGCTACATTTCAACATCTCTATCCAGGGGTTAGTAGGCTAATGCTTGGGAGACAGGACTCTTACTTTCGATGTGGCTATTGAGCAGAAAGTAAAAGCGCAGTGGAGCACACCGCGTTCAATTAAAGAAACAGAAAGAGAGATTTTCATACGCAATCAAAAAATATTTCAGCATAGCTGACAAAGTGCCATAGAATGTGACTTTGCAGTGAGACTCTGCTGCCACCTGCTGGAGCAAATAAATCACTACACCAACAGGCACCTGCTGAAATTGAAAAAAGGCAGAGCCAACAGTGCTGTCCGAGCAACAGGCTCTGAAATTACACCCATTTCGTAAACAGCGGAAGAAATGTGTCAGCTTTGCCTTGACTGGTGCATTCTGACTGGTGAACCTGAATGCGTCTGGCTGAGCAGACGGGGATTGCTTCTCTCTCAGAGTCGTGGGCTCACAAGACATGTGAGCGGATCCACGTGCGAGACAACCTACACATCTAACTGTACATGGAGCTCTCTGAGGAACGCCTGGAGCGCAGTCTGAGGAGCTACCCAGAGGGATTTTTGCTCATGAGATTCTGAAAAGATGTGCATTGGGGTGGAGGGAGATTGGAGACTGAAGAAAGGGAGGAGTGGGAAGGACACACAGGCTTGCTCTCCTAACCACTGAGACCCAAACAGGTCAGATCTCCAGTCAGGGAAAATACTAACAGGGATGGTTTCCATATGTTACAAGAAGCTAAGGTGTGGACAGTTTCTCACACCTGCCCTGGTCAACCAGCTGGGTGCCATATTGGGTGAGGGAAATTCAAAATCAGGGGGAAAAGGAATGAAATTTTAAAATCGGGTGTATGGGTAAACTGACTGTTAAACCAAGAGCCTCACCCAAACATATAGAGCAGTCTGAAACAGGGCATCCAAGTGCAGATGTAATCCCACGGGCCCTACCAGCAGCCCTTGTCACTGGTGCCCACTCCAGGGGGCCCCGGGCGCCTGGACACTCACAAATTTTTGTTGTGGGTGCTCGGCCCCCAGCTCTGCCACCTGCCGCTGCCACCTGGCAGTTGCCCCCAGCCACTGAGCGCTACTGCCACCCGACCTTTGCCTCCTGCCACTGCCTTACCCCTTGTGCTTAGGCGGAGGCTCAGACCCTGGTCCAGACGCTGCGGCGGCGCTGGAGCATGGCACGATGCGGCACCCATGCATTGGGCACCCACGGTGTGGGGCCCAAGTGAGCACTACCAGCCCTTGTTGTGGGGGGGAATTATGGCACCTAGGGTGGAATGGTTGTGAGGTAGGGGAGGAACGCACCAGCTTCCCTGAACCAGTGTGCAGTTGCCTCTGGCCCACATGCTTCCTTAAAAGAGGCAGGCAAAAAACCTGAAACTGGCTCACAGTTTCTCTCTAGCTACATAGTTTGAGGATGCCGGCCTTCAGCTCTGTCACACCCCTGGCAATGGGGTTGGCTGTTGGATATGTGCAGCTGTGTGGGTGAAGGCAGCCACTACTCCCCCCCCCTCCAGACTTCTCACTTTCCTCCTCTCCATACTGTCCTCAGTCTCTCTGTTTTCTGTACAGTCTTCAATTCCTCCAGAATCTCCTGCACCAAGAAGGGTGGTATTTCAGGCAGCCCACAGGGCACCACATCCCACAGAATTGCATCCCACATAGAAGCCTCTCTCATGCTTCCCAAACTGTGGGGGGCAGGCTGACAGATGTGACTCCACTCCTCAGTGTGCATGGTGTGCTTGTGTGAACACCCTTTTCTACGAGCCTGATCCAAGTCCTATCTCCTTAGGCAAGCTACTGCCTCCCAACCTCAGTCTGGAGACATTACCACAATATTCTGCCTTGGTCAGACCACACCTGGAATCACCGAGTCCAGTTCTGGGCACCACAATTTAAGAAGTGTATATGCAAGCTGTGTGCAGAAGAGGGCAAGCAAGAAGATCAAGGGTCTTATGAGAAACAGTTAAGGGAGCTGGGTATGTTTAGCCTGGAGAAGAGAATACTGAGAGGAGATATGACTGCCCTCTTCAAATATCTAAAGGGTGCCCGCAGGTTAGGGCACCAAGGACACATTTTATTGTCTATCGTGAAATGTGGGGTTTGCACCGCCAAATGTTGTAGGGACCAATTTGCAGGTGTCTGGCACCCTTTTAAAGTGAATGAGACATTGCATATTTGGCGAAACCGTGACCCCGCGGGTTAGTGCGCCTACAGTTTCAAACAACAAGCGTTAATTCCAGAATTAAGCTCATCACTCCTGTCTGCATTGTCAACTCACAAACCTGAACTTTCATTTACTCCAGATGGAGTAACAGGGAACAGGGGTCCCTCAGGCATTGATCCTTGGTAGGTATAGCAAGTATTGTTTCATTTATTTTTAATATGTATTTCCTAATTTCAGCAGAACTCATCTCAGGGTGGGATACAACATCCTTACAAATCCCAAAAACTCATCGATCACATTCAAACCACCACAAACCAGACTTCTGTTAACTGGAAGAACAACCATAATTAAAACTACATATACTTAAAAATAACTGATGCATAAAGCAGACCACTACTAGTCTATGAATGCCTGGGCAAAAGGATAGGTTTTTTAAAAAGTAAAGGTACCCCTGCCCGTACGGGCCAGTCTTGCCAGACTCTGGGGTTGTGCGCCCATCTCACTCTATAGGCCGGGGGCCAGCGCTGTCCGGAGACACTTCCGGGTCACGTGGCCAGCGTGACATCGCTGCTCTGGCGAGCCAGCGCAGCACACGGAACGCTGTTTACCTTCCCGCTAGTAAGCGGTCCCTATTTATCTATTTGCACCCGGGGGTGCTTTCGAACTGCTAGGTTGGCAGGCGCTGGGACCGAGCAACGGGAGCACACCCCGCCGCGGGGATTCGAACCGCCGACCTTTCGATCGGCAAGCCCTAGGCGCTGAGGCTTTTACCCACAGCGCCACCCGCGTCCCATGATAGGTTTTTTACTTGGTGCCAAAATGAAAGTCACGGCGAAGTGTACCAAGAGCGTCCCTTTTCTCATTTCTAAATACAGAAAAGAATGCATTAGAACAGCCTTTGACATCCTGGTGCCGGCTGTGCTGGATGGAGCGAGTGGCAGCCCAAAACATGGAGGGCACCAGGTTGGCAGAGGTTGCATTCGGAGGTGACTGTATTTATTCCCATGAAGAACTTGGGACCTGCTTTTGCTAAAGGCACAAATCAGACCAGGCTGCCTTTATGTGGTCAGTCGGCCTGCCACCGTCCACCACTTCGCTCCAGTATCTCCTGGAGCATCTCTCCTTTTTAACACCGAAAACTGAAGTATGTAATTCTTAATGAGCACTTAGAGAGCAGGACTGCTCAAGTGATAATGGCTGTTTGAGGGCAAATAAAGATACAACTGCCCACATCACTATTATAACATGCTCCCAGGAGGTCCAGAAGTAATTCATCTGTCAAGGAAAGGGCTTTTAAAGGAGGGAAGAAATCAATGACCTAAGAGCCTTGTATGTAGTCAAATCATCTGTGACTAATCTTGTTCATTACGATTGTCTCTATGAGTTACTGTCATAGCAGGAAACTGCAGGGGGGTGGGCAGGGCGGGAGGAATGTGTAAAGGCTGGCTAATATCCAGCAATTTAATGTTCCTGGGAACTTGAAGCAAGTCTCAAAATAAGCAACCAGCAAAGGGGTTAAGTAAGACCTGCAGACAGAAAATTTGTTGAATGCATAGCAGTCTTTGGGGCTACTGGGGTGTGGGTTGTGGTGATGGCAGCAGTGTGATGCAAAATGGCAAACAACAATAGAGCTAGAGACAATCTTGTATACTTAAAGTTATATATGTTATTAAATAACTCTTAACAAAAGCACTCTTAATTTTAGTAATAAATAAGTGCCAATGCACATCTGCCAAATCTGTGGGAGGAAAATATGAATCCCTGTGACCCACATGTGCGGGGTAAATAACAACCGCCCAAAAATGGATGGGTGCCTCGATTCAAAGAACACTCTTCAGTAGGGGAGAGTCCCCAGTAACAGAGTTTTAACTCACAAAGGTCAAGCAGCAGCATAGTGTGGGAATGTTGGTTATTAAACCCTTTTTATATCCCCCTTGGTTGTATACAGCACCCCTCTTTCTACCCCTCTTGCAATGAACAAACCACACACTGTTAAGTAAGTTTAAAATACTTTACTTACAAAAGTCCCAAAGGTCGGGTACATGCATTTATCCAAGCAGCAGCAAGGAGAACCCAGGAAGAATACTCTTGGGTAGAAAATACAAAAAGATTGCTTCAAACACATGCTCTAAGCTTGGAGTTTACTTAGGCACATCTTCCTTGGTCAGTTACATTGCACGAAGAAAGAGGGAACAGGAAGAGGAGGCTTTGCTTCCTCCCTCATCGGAAAAGAGGGGATGTGACCTGAGTCTAGGAATTTATGGTCTTAACCCATTCATAAACTAACTAGTACTCATGCATCGTTATGTTTGACTGCAATTTTTTCCCACAAAATCACCCTGATGCCTTTGGAAGCACTGACCAAAACATTTATTTCTTAGTGAACAACTAAGTAGCTATACCGCCTGAAGATATCCCTTATATCCACATAAATGAAAGGGTTGGCCCGTCACTGCTGAACTTCCTGTATGCTTATACCAGCTGCTTAGGACGCCAACGCCTCATTAAACGTGGCTTGGAAGGTCAGGTCCTTCTTTGTGAAAAGGCGCTGTTGCAGCTCCTTGTCACGTAAGCCACACACAAACCAGCCATGGAGCAAAGCCTCCAGATCAAGGAAACGGCAATGGCAAAAGCCGCAATGAAAGCCGCCACTAATTTGGTTGGAGCTTGGTCCATTTGCTGGTGGGCTATTTCTGATGCTTGTAGAGGAAAGTGTTCTTGTAGTTTCTCCATTATGTCCTTGAATGAACCCCGGGTTGGTGACCTTATTGGCTGCATGGTAGAACTTGAGCTTGGTAGCATGTAAGTCCCATTTTCCCAGGACCGTTCTGTCAAATTCATCAATGTGGCCCTGTGTGGCCATAATGTTCTGCCCCGAGTGCACCTTGGCAGCGGCCAGAATTGAACCAAGGCAGTGGTCTCGCCCTCAATAGTGGTTTCAGCTCTGTCTAGCCTACCAGCCTGACGTCCCACCTTCGGTGCCAGTAAAGTGTATGTGGGTTTCTATGAGGCAAGACATTGAAAGACAAGAGACTTTATCGAGCTAACAGAACAGTCAAACAGAGACAAAGCAACTGCTTATATGTATTTCTGAAGGCCTGAGCCACTCCCACTCTCAACATGATTGGCCGTCTAAACCTCCAAGAGCTTAAGAGCCAATGCCAGTAGCCCAAACCCTGGAAATAATACATGATTGGATATCATGTATTGAATCAGAACACAGGGCCCAGAATCCTAGTCCAGACTCAAGCTCAGATGAACAGACCATCACGTACATAACAGTTGGCTCTGCAAATCTGCTCTCACCTGAATACAAGTTGATGCTGAGCCACACAAGACACACATCTGTTGTCTAGATTCTCCAGCTATTTACTGCATTTTCGGCCAAATTACGTCGTGGAAATTAGGGTGCACATTAGATTTGATGGCGCATTTACATTCACCAGCAAATACTTTTTTTGTTTCAAGGTTTTGCAAACTGAGGTGTGCATTAGCTTCAGTGTTGCATTAGATTCGCATAAGTATGGTAAATTCCTATTTGACTGTTCTACCATCTTTAGCTCTGTTGACAAAGCTAAGTATGGAAGATGAACAGTGTCTGAAAGCTGTGAAATCACTTGGAATAAAACAGACAACCTGTACCACCACGTTGAGAGAAGATATAGCCAGGGCCAGCCCTACCACTAGGCAGAGTGAAGCAGCTGCCTCAGGTGGCAGATGCTGGGCAGGGGTGGTGCAGGGAGTGGTGGCTATCTGTCCTCTGGAGGGCAATGTATTTCCACCAGCATCAAAATATGATTATATTGCCTATCTATTCAACTTTTTTAAATGAAATGGGGGAGCTATCCTGTCCCTTCATCTCCAGCAGCAAAATGTCTTGGGCTGATTCAGGAAACAACCACCAAACACTACCAGCAGGATAAAAATGATTATGACCTACTCAAATTCCTAGCTGCTGTGCTCACAAATGACATCCCCTCCCCTCCCTCTTGACTCCTCTCCTAGTATGAAACAATCTCTGCCTGCAATTTTGCAGCGAAGTGTTTGTTTCAACCTCTTTTGTAATCTACTGCCATGATACAAGCTCTCCCCTTGGGTTTGGACTGTGTGCATTTTTCAGATTTCTTCTCTTTTCCTTTGTGGTTCCTGGCCATGTCATGCACAGTGAGGGTCTTCTTTGAATCCACAACTCCCCCCCCCCCCCCGCAAAGTGCTAGTAAAATAATTCTGCATGCTGCCAAAGTGTTTGGCCCCAAGACAGCACCTGAGATGAGGCAGAGGTAAACAAATGGAGATTGCTTCAGCCAGGAACAAAGAAGGCCCCTGTCAAAATCCAGCAGAGGGATTTGATTTTGGGTGTTGCAACAAAGCGAGGGGAAGGTTTCCTGCCAAGCTAACAATGCACTGTACTCTGCAATTAATACTCTTGGCTCCCTCCAATTACCATCTTCACAGACGCTTATGAAAAACAGGTGTCTCCTTTGTTTCCCTTTATTCCGCCTTTCTGGCGACACAATTAGGAGCAGGCTTCCTGACAAAGAGGGCAGAGTCCTCTTTGTTGAAACTCCTCAACACTGGTGAAGGTGGCAGCCAGCACATGGACCCAAGAGTTGAGTCACTGCGCTCACAACAGCCTCAAAGTGCGTCACTGGAACAGAACAAAGCTGCCACCACTTAAGAACCACAGTTCTGGGGACAGAAGGGGAAGGGACTTGTCTAAGGGTGCTCTTTAAATCTGCTTCCAGAGGCAGCTCTTGAGGACTCTATTCAACCGCCCATTCTGCACTGTGAACCCAGGCCCTGCTCTCCCCATGAACATTGAGCCCAATCAGTGCTTTTTACTCCAGTCTAAACCTCAGTTCACCCTTCTTTTACTTCTAACCAGGGGCACTACTTCCTTTCCCCAGTGAGACTCCTGTGCTGGTTAACAGTTAGAATAACAGCTGCTGCAGCAGCAGCTCAGATATAAGCCATGCCAGAAACAAGGGGTAGTCTGGGACCTGAAAGGAACCCCTTGCTAAAAAGTCTTATGTCAACCAGGAGGCAGTACTTCCTGACCATACCTGTCAACTTTCCCCTTTTCTTGCGAGGAATCCTATTCGGAATAAGGGAATTTCCCTTTAAAAAAGGGAAAAGTTGACAGCTATGTTCCCGACTGCCTCACCCTGGAACCACTGGGGAAAGTGCTTTTAGTGATAATGCATGACCTATCAATTGGGATCTCTTATTTCAGGGGTGAGGGACGCGGGTGGCGCTGTGGGTTAAACCACAGAGCCTAGGACTTGCTGATTAGAAGGTCGGCGGTTCATTTCCCCGCGACGGGGTGAGCTCCAATTGCTCGGTCCCTGCTCCTGCCAACCTAGCAGTTCGAAAGCACGTCAGAGTGCAAGTAGATAAATAGGTACCGCTCCGGCGGGAAGGTAAACGGCATTTCCGTGCACTGCTCTAGTTCGCCAGAAGCGGCTGAGTCATGCTGGCCACATGACCTGGAAGCTGTACGCCGGCTCCCTCAGCCAGTAAAACGAGATGAGCGCCGCAACCCCAGAGTTGTCCGCGACTGGACCTAAAGGTCAAGGGTACCTTTACCTTTACGTATATCAGGGGTGAGCAGTTGCGACTGCTCCCATTTACCTCTCTTGCACTACTGGTTTACAGACACGAGGGCCTCAGTGGATTCCCCTCTCTCCACTCGCCAGCACAGAGCACAGCCAGAAAGGGACCACCACTCAGTGACTGAGGTGGCATGCCTAGCATTGCGAAAGGTCCCAGGGTTAATCTAAGCATCTCCAGTTTAAGAAGATCTGGAAGCAGGATGATGAGAAAAGGCTCTGGAGAGTCCCTGCCAGTTCTGAGACAGTCTAAGCTGGGGCAATGCAGCTTCCTATACAGTGGTACCTCAGGTTAAATACTTACTTCGTTCTGGAGGTCCGTACTTAACCTGAAACTGTTCTTAACCTGAAGCACCACTTTAGCTAATGGGGCCTCCTGCTGCTGCCGCGCTGCCGGAGCACAATTTCTGTTCTCATCCTGAAGCAAAGTTCTTAACCTGAAGCAATATTTCCGGGTTAACAGAGTCTGTAACCTGAAGTGTATGTAACCTGAAGTGTATGTAACCCGAGGTACCACTGTATTGCTATGAAAACATTCAGCCATGCTGTGTTTCCAGCCCAAGAAATGTGATGGGGTCCATGGACTGCCCCTTTCCATTCAAGTAAATAAATATAAATATTTAACTAACTGACCAATTGGGTCACAGATAACTTGGTTCTGCCCCCCCTAACCTGACACTCCCCCCCAAAAAAAATCCTGGCTATGCCCATGGCGGGCTCATGTGAGAGATGCCACCATGTGTTGTTGATTTATGCCACTGTCACACACCTTCCCACTGCCAGGCTATGGGCACTGAGCGCAGGCTGAGTTGTTTTCCAGCAGAAGTTAACTGAGACTTGCCGTGAGGGGGGGAGTCCTACATCTGAGCCCAGAGTGAGGTTTCAAAATGTACAAGATGGCTGTTTTTAATTCAGTCAAGAGCCCTGAAGTATTTATAAGCTGCATTTCAACCCTGAAGCACTATTAGTATCATTCACAAATGGATGTACTCTATCTGAAGTAGCTCATTGATCCTCTGCATCCAATGTTATCATCATGGATTTCTATCAATTTGTAAATTGGCGAAGTGCAAGAGTCCAGTCCTATGCTTAGTCACTGGGAGCATGGAGACTTTTCGAGCGCGTGAAACCTTAACTTTGTGAAAGTTTTGGTAGCTGGGATGTGTCCTAAAGTGATTTTCAAGGCATAAATGGGACCTCAATCTAACACTTAGTCAACACTAGTTCATGCTACCTCTTAATATTTCTTTAATAAATGCCAATAGAACAATTCTGTAGCCTTCCAGCTCCAACCAATTAAAAAAACAACAAAACTTCCCCTGCAGTGCTGCTCAGAGAACTCGAAAATCTTGCCTCTCAGCCCATCCTTCTCTAACCACTGCACAAGCTTTCCTTCCCATGTGGTTCATCATCCGAAGAGATTTAGGGACAAAGGAAGAACCTTGCATGACTTGTTTTGTGGTATCATCTTCTCTTCCCTCCACAACCAAAGATGATAAGGTCCCCTCTATATCCCCAAATCTGCGAGACTTAAGACACTGAAATGTTTGTTCTAGTTATTTCAATAACTTTGACTAACTTCTCTTAAAAGCTTCTAAACACCGTTAGGATCCAGGAACGCAACGTTATCTTTGATCAGTACGAGTGTAAGCAGTTGTACCAAATCTATTGATCAGTCAGACATATGATAGGATATGCTGCCTTTTGGTCACAAGAATCCCCAAGGAGACAACAGAATAAAGCATATCTATGGGCTACTTTCAAAATGAGGCTGTATTTTAAATTGGGTCCCGCCCCCATTATGTTTTAACTGTAATTTTACTGGTGTTAGCTGCCCTGAGCCAGGCTCTGGCTGGGGAGGGCGGGGTAGAAATAAAATTTATTATTATTATTATTATTATTATTATTATTATTATTATTATTATTTGCAAAGCACACAAGAAAAGAAAATGCAGAGAAGCGGGGAACCAGAGCTATTCTAAAGAAACCTTCTGCAACAGCAAGAAGCAAATGAATGGAACCCAAACACATGGTGAAGTGACAGCAACTATTCCTAAAGGCTGAGAGAAGGGGGATTAGTTGGGCCCCCCACCCACTGCCACAACCTTTGGGAAATGCCCCTCCACCCTTTTGGGGAAAGAATTCTACATCAAGTTTGGAAACCACGGTTAATGACTCCCTAGAAGTAACAACATCTGCCAGTAGAGGGTACTCTTGTCTTCTATTCAAAATCAAAGTGAACACATAAGCTTCCCTTTCTGTCTCTCAGTCCAGGCAGCCAGCGGCTTCCTCCTTCCAGGGCTAGGATACAGGCCCCAAAGGTGCCCATTCAAATCACGACTCTTGAAGTGTCCTGTTTTCTTCTTGCAGGCCAGATAAAGCCACTGTGTAAATAACATCAAACCACTGAAGAGTTGGGGTGCTCTGAGAAGCTCATGTGGGGAGGGAGCTGCTGGCATGTTCTGCCACCTGAGAACCTGCAGCTTCCTGCTTGTGTTTTATTTTTTTCCACTGCAAGGCTTCGAAACATCTGCTCAATTCCAAAAGAATGCACACTGTTTTCCAGCCACTAATCTAAGGGTAATAGGAAGCAGTTGAAAGGATTAACAAAGTGCCGATTAAATAACTCCCCCCCCCCCACTGCTCCAACCCATGACTGGGCAGGGTTCCATGACATCCATGTGTTTTGTTTCAGCTGAGGCTCCTTGATGAGAAAGCACAAGCAAGGCAGCTTTGTCCCCCTGCAGAATCCACACAATACAAAGCTGTTGCAGAGAAGGCGCAGAGTTCGCTGTTGTGCATGGCAGAATCATAGCCTTAGAAAGTTTCTCAGTAGTCAATTCCCAATGTCCTTTCCCAACAGCATATAAGAATGTATTCTTCTGGTTTCTTCTATCATGTGGGTTAGATGGCACGATGGCAGAGGAGCTGGCATTAGCAGACGGCCTCTCATATATTAATGAAGCAATGGATGCTCTCCAAGAGTGCTTTGCCCTGAATGTGCTCATAATGTGGGCATCCAGTCTGAAGATGCTACACAACTGAGAGGAACACAATGGAAGGGAGGGATTCAAAATCAGAATGGTCCAGAATCAGGGCTCCAGATAATGTGGAGGACAGGAAAGCTGAAAACATTTTACACATTGCCAGAAGGAGGGAGCGTGGGAAAACCCTAATTTCACATGGACATTGATGGGGTCTGACTAGAAGTTTCCCCTATAGAAGTTAGTTCCATTAAGACAGTGGTTCCTAACCCTTTTTTGACCATGCCCCACCTAAGCATCTCCAAAATCCTGATGCCCCCTCCAGACATATAATTTGTATTATTCAAAAAGTGAACTGTTCATGTGGAAGGAGCCTAAAAGGTCATTAACTTGGTCTAACTCATTCTCGAACTGCCCCCCTTAAATATCAAATCACCCTCCTATGGGGTGTGTGCCCCACATTGGGAACCACAACATTAAGATGAACAGAAGCTGTGTATGTAGTACTCTTGCACAGCTCTTATTCATTTCTCCGGGGATTGTCCAAGCCAGTATTTTGGTGGGTTATGTCCCATGGGCCCAAAACATGCCTCTTTTACTCTGTGGCCCTGAATAAAAGCTAACACAAATGAGCCAGCTTCATGGGAAGTTTGCCTCTGCAGGAAAATTCGTTTCTATTATTCTTTGACAATTTGAAGGCTGTGCTTCGCTGCCAGAGCGTCACTGATCTGAACAGAATGGCAAAGTCACCAACTGAAGAAGCCTAAATCGTGCATTCAGTCTCGTAGGCCAGCTACATAAAAAAACCCCACTTAAGACCTTCACAAACTTGTGCAGCTTGAATTCTGCTTTTCAAGAGAAACAAATATTGCAGCTTGTTTTGTGAATAGGTTTTTTCTTTGTTTTCTCCTTTTAAAAAAAAAAGAAAGGTCTCTCTGTTTCAGCACCAAACAAAATGCATGCATTTCTGTACAACAAACCAATTCATCCTCTTCTTATTTGTATCACGTCCATCGTGGCATTTGTAATCAGTTTTGCTCTTTAAAGAATTGGCCGCCTGGTGAGGAAGCTTATGTAATACAACAGCTTCCTCTCATACTCTGCCTATTCCAAAAACAGCTAGACTGATCAAAGATATCAACAATGTTAAGAGCAGTCCCTGCTGGACTGGACCAAAGCCTTAGCTAGTTCAGTCACAACCATATGTCCCAGGAAGCTTACAAGCAAGACCCCAGCATCTGGCTATCCAGAGGTATCTTGCCTCTGTAGTAATGGAGCTTTAATTGAGGCTTCGTGGCTAATACCCGCTGATAGACCTAACCATCTGCAAATCTCACTAATCCTGTATAAAAGCTGTCATGACAGCTTGTGACAGCAAATTCTTTAAGTCAGGTGAAGTTGTGTTGCTGGGAACTCCCAGCAGCCCCAGTCAGCCTGGCCAATCGCCAGCAATTATGGGAGCTGTATTCCACAACACCTGCAGGGGAAACAGGTATCCCACCCCATTCCAATATAGTTATGTTTTGGGAGAACGTAAGCATGATATACCAGAGTAATGCTGACAATATCATGGGAGATGTGAGTCAAAAGAAGAGGCAGCATCCAGCAGCTCCAGAACAGTGTGTCAGAACTGACATGGCACTCTGTTTCTGCTCATGCTAAAAACACAAGACACATGATCATACCAGCTCCCCAACCTCCCAGTGCTGCTAGTGGGCTATTCCAGTCCCCAAGTCACTGAGAACCAGTGGGCTATTCCAGTCCCCAAGTCACTGAGAACCAGTCTCATAGATAAGATAAGATGAAAAATGAGATAGCAGATTTAAACAAGATGCAGGAAGAAATAAAAGATTCTATTGCAATGAATGAATTGAAACAGAGAGAAGTGAATTTAAGACTGAGACAAGTTCCGGAGATACAAAACGAAAATATAAGAGAAAGATTGGTAAAGGAATTAGCGCTGTGGTTAGAACTTTCAGAGGACGAAGTAGGAAAAACAATACAAAATGCTTTTAGAATGAAAATCAGGACAAATAAAGCGAAGAAATTTCCGGGTGATTGTCTGATCACATTTAAGGACAGAGAGATGAGAAATTTGATCTTACAAAGGAACAGAGAGAAAAGGCTCTACATTGAAGGAAGTTATATAATCATCTTTAAAGACATACCAATAAGACTGTTAAAACGAAGAGAAGCGTACAAACCGCTGGTGCAAACACTCAAGAGAAACAGGATTGACTTCAGATGGGAATTCCCGGAAGGTGTTTCGTTTTTCTACAAAGGGGTGAAAAGAAGACTGACTAGTCCTGAGGAAATAGGAAAATTCACAAGAAGATATAAAGAACTGCAGATAGAGGAGGGAGAGCCCAAAGGAGCGGAAGGAGGAGGAGGATCAAGGGAGGAATCGGATCTAGGAGAAGAAGAGGAGCAGATTGGAAAAGAAGTAGAAGAGGAGGAAGAAGAAGAAGAAGAGGGAGAAGGAACAGATAGACTATAAGGCTAAAGTTTAAGCTTAAATAATTTAAAAAAAAAAAATAAGAATGACATTAAAATTTTGGAGCTGGAACATCAATGGGATGAATGATAAAAAAAAACGAAACAGAACTGAACACATTTTAAAAAAGAAGAATTTAGACATCATATGCCTACAAGAAACACACGTGGCAAGAAAGCATAGGAAAGTCCTGATCAACAAAAGGTTAGGAAATGAATTCATTTCCTCGGACAGAGAGAAAAAAAGAGGTGTTGTATTATATATTAAAAGTAAAATTGAATCGCAACAACTATTTAAAGATGAGGAGGGGAGAATTATAGCGGCTCAAATCAATTGGCAAGGGGAGAATCTGATAATCGTCGGTATTTATGCACCAAATGAAAACAAAGCAGAGTTCTATAGGTCACTGGAAGACAAACTTTTTGAATATATGGATAAAAAAATAATATTAATGGGAGATATGAACGGCGTGGTTTCATTGGAAATGGACAGACTAAGAAAGGGAGAGAATAAAGATGGGAAACTACCTAAGACATTCTTCACGATGGTAAAGAACTGTAATTTAACGGACATTTGGAGACTTAGGCACCCACTGGAGAAGCAATTTACATTCTACTCAGATCCGAATCAATCCTTTTCAAGAATAGACCAAATATGGGTATCGAACGAATTAACGCCGAGAATTCAACAAATTGAAATACAGGCCAAAGTGATTTCAGACCATAGTCCACTGGAATTGGAGCTAAAAGGCTTGGAAGAAAGAACTTTCAGGTGGAGATTGAATGATAACCTATTAGATGACCAAAAGTTTGTGGAGAAAATACAAAAAAAGTTAGCTGAATATTTTCTAGATAATATGGATAAAGGTACAAAAACAAGTGTGGTTTGGGACGCGAGCAAGGCAGTAATGAGAGGCCTCTTCATCCAGCAAAATGCACTGAAAAAAAATAATAAGGAAAAAAAGATGAAAGAAATTCTAAGACAGATTATGGATAAAGAACAAAAATTGATTAAAAAACCTAACAACACAAAGACAAAGCAGGAAATAAAGATTTTACAAACTCAGTATTCAATGTTAATAAATAAAGAGGTTGAATGGAATATCAAAAGATTAAGACAGAAAAATTTTGAGTTTGCAAATAAATCAGGAAAATGGCTCGCGTGGCAAGTGAAGAAGAGAAAGGAACAGAACACAATTAATAAAATTGAGATAAATGGAGAAGAAACAGCGGATCCGAAAGAAATTAGAAAAAGATTTGTGGACTTTTATAAACAACTATACAGAAATAGAGAAAGGAATAATAAGAAAAAGATAGAAAGATACTTAAAAGAGAAAGTGATAAGGAAGATATCGACTGACCAAAAAGAGCAGTTGAATGCCCCAATTTCCAAAGAAGAAGTAGAAGAAGTGATTAACGAACTGAAAAGAGGGAAGGCACCGGGCCCGGATGGATTAACAGCCAGCTATTATAAAGAATTAAAAGATAGGCTAATGGCCCCATTGATTGAAGTAATGAATAACATTTTAAAAATAAGGGATATTCCAGAAACATGGAAAGAAGCCTTTATTACAGTAATCCCAAAACAAGACTCAGATTTAACCCAAGTGAAAAATTATAGGCCCATTTCGTTATTAAACACCGATTATAAGATCTATGCAGGAATCCTAGCCAAAAGATTGAAAAAGATATTAGTAAGAATCATCCATGAAGACCAAGGGGGCTTCCTGCCGGGCAGACAATTAAGAAATAACATAAGGAATGTTATAAATATTATTGAATATCTGTCCGATAGGGGTGATAAACAAGTAAGCCTAATATTCGTGGATGCGGAGAAGGCGTTCGACAATGTAAGTTGGGAATTTATGTTAGAGAACTTAGAATTAATGGACGTGGGCCGAGATTTCCTTAATGGCATAAGGGCTATCTACACAGAACAGACGGCAAAATTGATTGTAAACAATGTTATCACGGAAGACATAAAAATATCAAAAGGAACAAGGCAGGGATGCCCATTGTCACCGCTGTTATTTATAACCGTTCTGGAAGTTCTATTAAATGCAATTAGAGAGAATAAGAGAATAAAAGGGGTAACATTAGGTGTAAATGAATATAAGGTGAAAGCCTTCGCTGATGATGTGGTGTTGACCGTGGAGGAGCCAACAGAAAGTATAAGAGAGGCCCTAGGTGAGATGGAGCAATTTGGGAAGGTAGCGGGATTCAGATTAAATAAGAGTAAGACCAAAATGATGGTAAAAAATATGGACCAAGATACGATCGTAAAAATACAGCAAGATACAGAGATTGAAGTGGTAAAAAAGGTTAAATATTTAGGAATCTGGCTATCAAATAAGAACATTGACCTATACCAATACAATTATTTACCAGTATGGAAGGGAATAAAGAAAGATTTGGAGGTGTGGGCAAGATTGAAGTTATCACTATGGGGAAGAATTTCTATGATAAAAATGATGGTGCTACCTAGATTACTATTTCTATTTCAAACTATACCCATTATAAAGGGTACAGGAGTTTTTAAAGAATGGCAAAGGGTGATATCAAGATATATCTGGGAAGGGAAGAAACCAAGAATTAAACATAAATTGTTAATAGATGCGAAAGAGAGAGGCGGATTCGCCCTACCAGATATGAGAATGTACTATGAGGCAGCATGTTTGTGTTGGTTAAGGGATTGGGTAAAGTTGGAAAACAAGGAGTTGTTAGATTTGGAGGGATTTAATAATAGATTCGGGTGGCACGCGTACCTGTGGTGTGAAAAGAAGAGGGTCCACAAAGGTTTTGGGAATCACATATTTAGAGGTCCACTAATAGAGGTTTGGGATAGATACAAAAACATTCTGGAAACAAAGGTTCCGCATTGGTTATCACCGTTAGAAATAATGTGTGTGAAGAAAATCAATATGAGAGACAAGTGGGGTACCTATGGAGAAATGGTAACTTACGAAGAAGGGAAGTGGAAAATGAAATCATATGACCAAGTAAAATTATATATGTATGATTGGCTGCATTATTTTCAGGTAAATGAAAGATTTAAAAAAGATTTGAAGGAAAGGGGGTATGATGGAAAAGAATCAAGATTTCAAAAAGAAATAATAAATAATGAGAACAAAAATCTGTCAAAAATGTACAAAATACTGTTGGAATGGTTTACGAAGGATGAGGAGGTAAAATCAGTAATGGTTCAGTGGGGAAAAGATTTTGGATATAGTGTTCAATTGAGGGATTGGGAAAGGCTGTGGAGAGAAAACATAAAGTTTACGGCATGTACGCTATTGAAGGAAAATCTGATGAAGATGCTGTACAGATGGTACATAACACCCGTAAAACTGGCTAAGATGTATAAGGTGGACAATAAATGCTGGAAATGCAAATATAAAGAAGGGACATTCTTCCACCAGTGGTGGGAGTGTAAAAAAGTTAAAGGCTTCTGGGAAAATATTTATAACGAGATGAAAAAAATACTAAAATATACTTTTGTGAAAAAGCCAGAAGCCTTCTTATTAGGCATAGTAGGAAATGAGATTAGAAGGAAAGACCGTAAACTTTTCCAATACAGTGTAACGGCAGCCAGAATCGTGATAGCCCAGAAGTGGAAGCAAGAGGAGATTCCAACAGTAGAAGAGTGGAGAGCTAAATTGATAGACTACTTAGAGCTAGATAAATTAACTGGGAAAATTAGATACATTAAGGATCAAAAATTTATTGAGGATTGGGGAAAATTTGTGGGGTATCTGGAAAAAAACTGTGGTGTAAATACAACGCTAGCGGGGTTTAAAGAGGCACTGTAAAGAATAAATAAGTATTGTTTATTAGAAATAATGAAAGCATGGTGAAATTTTTGGCAATATGAAAGAAGGAATGTGTACAAAAGTTATTTCTACGAACGATGTTCAACGACGCTGAAGGAAGTCCAAATGGATATGATTTGATATGTTATGGAAAATGTATGATTACTGTGTTGATATATATACATATATCTTCTTTTTTTCTTTATTTTTCTTTTGTCTTTTGTTCTTTTCAATTTTTGTTGTTTTTAAAACTGCAATAAAAAATAATTAAAAAAAAAAAAAAAAAAAGAGAACCAGTCTCATAGGAACCAGACAGAGCCACGAACCAGGAAAGACTTGCTTCGTATCTCACCTCAATATAATGAACTCACTATGTGCTGTAAGCTGCCCAGAGTGGCTGGGGAAACCCATCCAGATGGGCGGGGTATAAATCATGTTGTTGTTGTTGTTGTTGTTGTTGTTGTTGTTGTTGTTGTTGTTGTTGTGCCTTCATGTTGAGGGCCTTCTCGGTAGTGGCGCCTTCCCTGTGGAACACCCTCGCACCAGATGTCAAAGAGAACAACAACTACCAGACTTTTAGAAGACATCTGAAGGCAGCCCTGTTTCGGGAAGCTTTTAATGTTTGATATATTATAGTATTTTAATATTCTTTTGGAAGCCGCCCAGAGTGGCTGGGGAAGCCCAGCCAGATGGGCGGGGTATAAATAAGAAATTATTATTATTATTATTATTATTATTATTAGAGCTAAGGCAAGCTGCAGTTCTCTCAGACCCACATCTGCAACAGGGCTTTTATAAGCATTAAGCTTGTGGCCTGGATTCAGCTAAGTAGTTTTGCAAGTGGCAGCCCAAACTAGGGCTTCTGCTAACGCAACAAGCCTTCCCCTCTTTCTTTTCTCCACCAATTGGCCCAAGGCCCAAGGTGGTGGTAGGGAGGGCTCCCAGAACAGTGCACGGGGGAAGAGCAGGGCAGATCACTCCATCAAAGAAATACAGAAAAGCTTGCGCTGACAAAGCAATCTGCTTAGCGCTAGGTTGAATTCCTCCCTATGTCTACTACTTACCACTAAAACATTGTAGTATGGCATGCTCTTGTTCAGAGTTCCCATCAGCCAGCCAGGTTTCCTCCTCATCCGCCCACCCACCCTCAAGAGACCTTCATTCCTTTCCACTGATCTTCAGTCCTCCACCCTGCAATGAGCTGTCAGTCAAATTTCCATGCCCACTGAGCATGCTCAGTCCTCAATGGGTTATTTGGGGGCTTCCCCTCCCTTAACGACCCCCCCTGTAAATATATGTGCCTGTGTGTGTGTATCTGTAAGCTTTGAGGTTTCTCCAAGCCTGTGGATGATGTACAGATGGTGACATTTTGGCTCCATAAAGATCCTACTGTAGGATTATTATATGGGATGGTAAAATTGTTATTAAACATTGAGCTATATGCATCTCATTCTGCTTAAGCACCACGTGCCTAATCCAGACATAAGGTGGGAGAGAGAATTCCTCCATGCTTTCTGGGCAAGCATGTTTTTATATGCTGTGTTTTTCCAAGTAGCAACCCGAGCAGCCCAAGAGAGAAGCATCAGATAGCAGGCATTTTATGTCATGCTTCACTGGGTGATAAAGGCACTTTGCATCCCCAAATGATAATTTGAGAGTGGATGGCTCCTGACCCGCAAATGCCATGCCTTGCTTGCACCTAGGAAGGCTGTCACTTGCTGTTGAATGGCAAAACGCTGTTACTTGACAGCCCGACCAGGAACTGCCCGATATCTCCGTGAGCCAATCAGAATCACATCAAACAATTTCAAGCACCTCTTCATATAGGGATGGAACTGGCAGTGACTGCCAGCTCAATGAGTCACAGAATAATAGAATTGTAGAATTGGAAGGGACCCCAACGGTCATCTATTCCAACCCCCTGCAGTGCAGGAATCCCAGCTAAAGCATCCATGGCAGATAACCATCCAACATCTGCTTAAAAACCTCCAAGGAAGGAGAGTCTGCCACTCTGTTCCACTGTCAAACAGCTCTTACTGTCAGAAAGTTCTTCCTGATGTTGAGCCAGAATCTCCTTTCTTGCAAGTTGAAGTCATTGGTTTGGGTCCTACCCTCCAGAGCAGGAGAAAACAAGCTTGCTCCATCTTGCATGTGACAGTCCTTGAGATATCTGAAGATCTAGATCTCCTTTCAGTCTCTTTTTCTCCAGGCTACGCATACCCAACTCCCCCCTCCTCTACACACATTCCCGCTTGTCAATGAGGACATCTTAAATAGTGGTGCCAAGAACTGGACACAGGACTCCAGGTGTGGTCTGAGCAAGGCAGAATAGAGTGGGACTATTAACCTTTCTTGATTGGGACACTAGACTTACTTCAGTACTCAGAACACCTGCAAGTCCCTCTCAAAAGTCCTTCATTCTGTCGCTCTCCCCTCATGCATCTTCTTCCCCTTCTGGGAAGCTGTTTTATAATAAATCATATTATTGGTCTGTCTAGCTAAGAGATCTAGACAGGGCACTTTCTCAGTCTCACCTCAAAAGGCTGGTCACTGAGCTTGGGACCATTTGCATGCATAGCATGGGCTCCAACACTGAACTAAGGTCCTTCCCAAAATTCATGCCCCATGTTTTGCTAAGGCTCAAATCATTTTTCTTCCAGTTACTTGACAAAAAAAAGTAAACACAGCACTGAAAAGGCGTACCGGAAATGCTATCATTCTGAAGGCAAAGTCTCCAAGAAACACACATATTGTGCAACTGTGTACACTTTTCATAGCATACAAATTAAATAACAGAATTTTCCCAAATGTACACCAGCTGCAGAACTTGATTCTAGGCCTGGCTCTTGCATAATCTGGGAATTTTTTAAAGTAAATAAACAGGGTCGCTGGATCTGTATGTGTGTGTCAGGGGTAGGCCGTGTGGTGCCCCCCTGTAGATTCTGCGGACTCCCAATTACCAGGGATGATGACACCTAGAGTCCAACAACATATGGAGGGCATCACATTGTGTATCCCACATAGTGCTAAGCAGTTGGCCCCTTATCTCTCTCGCCCTGATCTAGCCACTGTGATCCATGCGACGGTCACCTCCAGACTGGATTATTGTAACTCGCTCTACGTGGGGCTGCCCTTGAAACTGACCCAGAAACTCCAGCGGGTGCAGAATGCCGCGGCGAGACTCCTTATGGGGTCTTCGCTGCGAGATCACATTCATCCGGTACTATACCAGCTGCACTGGCTCCCGGTGGAGTACAGGATCAGGTTTAAGGTGCTGGTTTTAACCTTTAAAGCCCTATACGGCCTAGGACCCTCGTACCTACGGGACCGCCTCTCCTGGTATGCCCCACAGAGAAACCTACGGTCTGCAAATAACAACATCCTCAAGGTCCCAGGCCTCAGAGAGGCTAGGCTGGCCTCAACTAGAGCCAGGGCCTTCTCGGCTGCGGCTCCAATCTGGTGGAATGCTCTGTCACAAGAGACTAGGGCCCTGCGGGACCTGACATCTTTCCGCAGGGCCTGCAAGACAGAGTTGTTCCACCAGGCCTTTGGTCAGGGCGCAGCCTGACTCCCTCCTCTGGCAACCTGCACAGAATTTTGCCTAATCGGTTGCCAACAATTTGATTTTAATTAATTTTATAATGAAATGTTTTTAGAATGTTTTTAGAATTTGACTGTTTGACTATTTGACTGTTGTTAGCCGCCCTGAGCCCGGCTTCAGCTGGGGAGGGCGGGATATAAATAAAATTTTTTATTATTATTATTATTATTATTATTATTATTATTATTATTATTATAGTGTGGCACACAGGGATGTGGTAGTGCAGCTGCCCCCACAATAAGCCCCATCCCTTCATACAGCTCTTATCTTGGTCCCACATTTCTTCTGCAGTTTGTTATAGCTGTGTCTGTTATCCTACGTGGGTCTCAAACAAACAAGCAAAAAACAACCTAGTCTTTGAACATTAATACTGCCACTATTGGTTAAAAAAAAAACAACCCTCTGGTGACCACTAAGTGTCTCTTAGCACAATACAGTGTGTCTTTCCAATTAGCCTGGGGATGGGAAGCCCTTTTTGGCCTGAGGGCCACATTGCCTCTTAGTCAACCTGCCAAGGGCCACATATGCTTGTGCTGCTCAGGGCGCAATCAATAGTGCAGCCAACCAAAGTGGGCAGGGCCACCATTTCGTGCACACCTAAGTATGGTAAATTACACAAATTCATGCACAAAACACATGTACAAAGCACACCATATGAGGCTTTTTTAGGGAGATGTCTTAGCATGTCTTGAACCATATACAGAGCTTCTTTCCCCATGACAGGAAACATCTTTTTTTAAAAACCACACCAAACCCTCCTCCCAAATATCCCTGCCTTATAACAACACCACGTGCAGAACTGTTGCTTTTTTGCCTTTCCATCCTCCTGTGCTCTAGCGACTGACCAGGAGGAAGGAACTGTGGCCCTTTGTGACCACGATGGACAAGAGAGGTCAGTGCCCTTGGAAGCGGAAAACCCTCTTTCTGAGAACCAAGCGTGCCGTCCCCTTGAGGTGGATGCGGCCTGACAGGTAAAGCCAGAGCTGCTGTTTGTCTTGTCACCACAAAGGTCATGCCATCGCCTTCCAAGGGTACATCTTGCTGCCATGATTTATTGAACAGGCCCTGCGGCTCTTGCTAAGCTCCCAGCAGTCAGCGGCTGACTCACTCTCCCCTCTCCCCTCCCCCTGCTCTTTCCCAGCCAGCTAAATTCCCACCGACTCACTTGGCAAAGAATCCTAGCTGATCCTAAAGCGCACCGCCCTCCCTCTCCTTTTACCAGCAGGACCACTGCAAGGAATTCCTGGGTCTGGATAGCTGCGTAGGTGTCAAGAGGGCTTCGTGGATTCTGCACACAAGCAGAGACAAAATCGTCCCAGCATTGAGCTGGCGCTTAGACTCAGGAATTCTGGTGTGGCCCTTCAGCCTGCTCTACTTGGCCCCCGGGGTGCTCCCCAGGCCAGCCACCCTCTTCAGGTTCTGCTCTGCGTCTCCTTGAGTTCTTTTGCTCAGCTGGAACATGTCCTTGAAATGAAACTGCGATCAAGCCTCTTATTTTCTCGCAGAGGCTATGGAGCGTTGTGTGTGTGTGTGTGTTCTGGTGCTCAGTGTTGCCACTCATCTTCCTAGCCCCTGGGGCAGAAAAGACTAGCAACATGGCCTCGTGGAATGCCCCCCTCTCACCAAATTTCAGCAAGGGAGGAAGGGGCAGAAGGTGGCACCTTCCCGTTTCACCTCAGGTGGCACACTGGGATGGGCCGGTCCTGCTAGTATGTGCAGTGCTGGGGAATATGGCAGAAATTGAGGCAGAGACAGAGAAATCCTAGGTCCTAATATACAGTATTGCTTTTGAATTATGGTGCTGGAGGAGACTCTTAAGAGTCCCATGGACTACAAGAAGATCCAACCTATCCATTCTTAAGGAAATCAGCCCTGAGTGCACACTGGAAGGACAGACCCTGAAGCTGAGGCTCCAATACTTTGGCCACCTCATGAGAAGAGAAGACTACCTGGAAAAGACCCTGATGTTGGGAAAGATGGAGGGCACAAGGAGAAGGGGAGGACAGAGGACGAGATGGTTGGACAGTGTTCTTGAAGCTACCAGCATGAGTTTGACCAAACTGCGGGAGGCAGTGGGAGACAGGAGTGCCTGGTGTGCTCTGGTCCAGGGGGTCACGAAGAGTCAGACACGACTAAACGACTAAACAACAACAACAATATACAGTATTGCATAGGAGTCGGATCTAACACAGTGATGGGTGATCTCCGATTTGCCAAGTGTTTTGGGACTCCAGTTCCCATCAGCCCCAGCCACTCCAACAACACCTGGAGGGCCACAGTCCCCCCCCCCCCAGCCACAAGGGCCAGGATGCACGTTTTGTACCAGGAGGCTGATGCCAGCCAGGAAGGGGAGAAGCATCTTCATTGCCAAGGCAACCAATCCAACAGTCTGTCATGCTCTGAAGTACATCTGCATGTTGATGTACTGCCTCATTTTCAGTGGGATGTGCATTTGGATGTGAATCCCAGTACAACATTCCCCTTGATTCGGTGATGGGAAGGTACCCTGTCCCTCTCTCGACTCTCCCTCTCCCCCAGACAGTATCAGACCAGGGAAACAGCGGCTCTGATCTGGCATGGGAAAATGCACAAAAGAGAGCAAGGGGGAAGGAGGGGCTCTTGCTATTTTGACAAATGCTTTCGCATTTTCCTAACGCAACAACTGTCACAGAGAAAAGTGAATCTTACCAACGTCTGGAGCGTTGCTAATGCTGGATTTTTTGTTGTTGCAGAATTGGTGATCATGAGGAGGAAGGGAAGGAATGGGCCGGAAGTCACCCATCTCCTTCCCTCCAGCTAAGTTGCTCCCTGGCTGTGGCACAGGCTCACAACTCACACAAACCCACAGGCTTGAGAGACAGTCCAAATAAACTACTTTGCATTATGCAAATGCCAACCTGCAGCTGTAGCTGGCAGCTAGGTGACAGGACAGAGCAGGGAAAGGCGTGGGCTGACAGGTTATTAATACAGCTCATCTGCCATCATGAATCACTGACAGGATGAGGGAGGCTGATCAAAGGAAGGGACCAACAATAGGTACTAACAACCACCATGGCTTATTTGTGGAACTACTTATAGAATTGCGCTTTTTCTGGTCCCATTGGGCAGTTGCTGCCTTCATCAAAAGGGTGAAAAGTACAAGATTAAGAATCATCAGAGGGCCACGCCATAACCGTACCACTTAACTGGATTTTGACCAGTCTGACCTTTTGTTTCTTAGGTTGTTCTAAATGCCCAGCCCCAATGTAACAACAAATAAAGTGCCCCCCCCCCAAAAAAAACACCCCATACCCTTCCTTAGGGTGCTTGGAAATCTGCAGGAAATCTCTTATATTTCTCAGTGCTGTCCTTTTTGAAGACAAAGGGCAGGATCCAACAAACCAAGTGTGCTAGCAGAAACCAGTAGAAGGGCTCCAGCTAGTGCAAGGGGCTTCCCCGCCTCCTCCCTCCGTGTCCCCCTCCCCAAAACCTGTCCTGGGGGGTCAGGAGAACCTGTAGAACAGAGCAAGAAATGTCTCTACTGAATTCCTCCTCTACTGTTCAGAATAGACCTAGTCTGCTCTGAACTGAACGTGACCAAGTTAGGGCCACTAATTTCAGTAGGCCTGCTCTGTGTAAAATTTAGTTGACTAACACCCATAGAAAATGCGAGAGCGGAGACCCAACGCCAATCACTCATCCTCAAAGGTCTGGATGAACAGATACGCTTTTAGCAGGTGATGAAATGATAGCTGGGGGGGGGGGGTGTCAAATGCCGCTGTGACAGGAGAAAACCCTGCCCTGCAACACCACCAGATGAGCCATAATAACCAATGACGGGCTGCAAGGTGGGCTCCCGCTGCAGTTCCTGAGGCATAAGCCAGGCAGTATTGGAAGAGGCACCCTGTAAGTGCCTGGATTCCAAGCTGTTCAAAGACCCCCCCCCCACCCTAATACCTCTTGAAGTGCCTTGACATGCCGGTTACATTCAAATCCTAAACTGTGGTTAATCTTAAGCACAGTTTGTAAACCATGGTTTCAAGCTGGCTTGTTTCCAGGAATCATAGCTAAGATGAACCTCAGTTGGTTCAGCTCGTGGCAAACTGCAGTTGATATAAAATAGAAGCAGGGACTTCTGGTCTCTTTGCGGCGAAGCTGGAGGAAGAAGGGGGAACATGAAAGCTAAGGGGGGGGGGGATAGGCTCGTTCTTGGAAAGCTCAACATAGGTTGCTCCATCCAAAACCTCCAATACTCTGTAAGATTACACACAAGCAACCCAATTGCGTCAAATCTCAAGAAACTGTGGATGGCCATCTGCCATGGATGTTTTAGCTGAGATTCCTGCATTACAGTAGGGGCTGGATGAGAAGACCTTTGGGGTCCCTTCTGATTACAATTCTAGGATCGCAGTCCTAGTTTTTAAAAAGCAGCAGCTCCCTTTGCCAGTGAAGCTCCCCACTTCAGAGCTTTCCTCCCACCCTCTTGTAATCTTCCATAGCCCAAGTAACCTCTAGAGACAGAAACTCCTTAGCTCAGAATTCTCCTTCCTGGTGCATTCCAGATGTTTTGGACAGTAATTCCTAGCAGCCCAGTGTTGGCTGGGAGATAGTGAGTGCTGTCTTAACTGTTAGAATATTTTACATTATCTGCCCTGAGTTAGAAAAGGCTCTGTATCTAAATTAGTAAAACAGTGTTGAGTTCATGCAGGGTATGGGCACAGGGCAATTTTGTGTGTGTACCCAATTTATGCTCTAAAAATAGTCTCTTTCTGAATCAAGAAAACAGTAAACAGAGAGTGGTAAGAGCATTACATCCTCAACAAAAAATATGATTATGATGACAAGGTTGCCTCAAATAATGAGGCTTGCTATTTAAATAGAGTCATTTTATTCTTTTAAAGTAACTTTGTAACCTTCAAGTTTTCAGGGGATGTGGGGAACGTATGACTGATCTGTGTGATCCTCACCTGATTTCATTTAGGGACCATCCCTAAATATAAATCGGAATGCCAAAATATTGGAGACCCAGAACAGAAAACAGATGCTTCTTTCCTGGCTACAGGAAACTCTAGGGTCACTTTACAGATGCAACCACATGGCAGCAAATGGGCAATTATGGTAGATTGGGAGGTCTTGGGCAACAAACCAGCTGCTCCAAAAGATCAGACTTTTTGCAGTCAGGAAAGTGACAGGGAAAGGCACTGAGAGGTCTGGGAAAGCACTTGCTGTGGTGCAAGGTCATCTAACGTCCCAGGAAGCTCATTAAATAGCCAGCGTTGTCTAATCTCCCTGCAAAAAAAATGAGTCAGAGGATGCATTGCTGCTGAAATAATAATAATAATAATAATAATAATAATAATAATAATAATAAATTTATTATTTATACCCCGCCCATCTGGCTGGGTTTCCCCAGCCACTCTGGGCGGCTTCCAACAAAACACTAAAATACAATAACCTATTAAACATTAAAAGCTTCCCTAAACAGGGCTGCCTTCAGATGTCTTCTAAAAGTCTGGTAGTTGTTGTTCTCTTTGACGTCTGGTGGGAGGGTGTTCCACAGGGCGGGTGCCACTACCGAGAAGGCCCTCTGCCTGGTTCCCTGTAACTTGAAACCAAGCTTTCAGATGGGAGGAAACCAGAAGGCATTTGAGAGGTTAGCTCTCAAGGAATGTAAGGAATGGAGGTTGAAAGAGGCCAAAGCTGAACAGCAGGATAAGGAAGTTTAAAGGATGAAGTGGAGTAACAGTTAAACAGTGCAAAGATCATAAACTATCTCACAGCATAGGTTTAAAGGCTACTAATACTGACTGCCATAGGCAAGGAATTAATACATTTCATTTTTCGAATTCTGCTTCTCACAAGGCTTCCTCTGGGTTTCTTTGTTTTACGATATGCGGTAATAGGTAAACTACTGTATTATAGCTGATAAATGTGCAGGAGCAGGAGGCAGATTCACAAATTAATAGTAGTAGTAAAGGTTCTCCTTGTCTGCCCTAGGACAGCTTCCTTCATGCATTTATCAATTCCCAACTCAGGAGTGGCAGAATGTACAGCTCCTTTTCTACCTAAATAGAACACTGCTTCTTTAAGAAGGGGGTTGGACTAGATGACCCTTGGGGTCCCTTCCAACTCTACAATTCTAGGAACCACCACAACAGAAAGCCATGGGTTTCAGTTAAAGTGCTTGGGACAACAGCTCAGTTTTATAGCTTCGAATTGTTTCCAGGTGCTGTAAGTGCACCAACAGAACCCTAAAGAACTGAGTGAAGAGCTGGACTGGATGTGAAGCCCTACTTAGTTCTGATGCTTTCTCTCCCCCGATTGCCTGTCTCTCTTTTTCAGCTCAAACTCCCTTGCAAGGTTGTTGTGACATTAAAGTGGGGCACCTCCTGCCCTCAATGCAGTCTTCTATTCCCTGGAAGGAAGGGTTGGATAAAAGGGGGCGAGAGGGAGGGAGAGATCAATCATACAGGGCAGTCCTCTCCTGCTGGCTTTAAGTTGAACTCCTATCCCCTGTTTAAGCTGTGGGCTGCCATTCTGAACTGCTGCTGCTGCTGCTGCTGCTTTTACCTGTGACTGAGTGCTCACACAGTGCTTTGCACTTTAACAAACCAGCTCTCTAAAAGGTAAAGGGACCCCTGACCGTTAGATCCAGTCGTGGATGACTCTGGGGTTGCGGCGCTCATCTCACTTTATTGGCTGAGGGAGCCGGTGTACAGCTTCCGGGTCATGTGGCCAGCATGACTAAGCCACTTCTGGCGAGGTCAGAGCAGTGCATGGAAACACCGTTTACCTTCCCGCCGGAGCGGTACCTATTTATCTACTTGCACTTGACATGCTTTCGAACTGCTAGGTTGGCAGGAACTGGGACTGAGCAATGGGAGCTCACCCCGTCACGGGGATTCGAACTGCCGACCTTCTGATCGGCAAGCCCTAGGCTCTGTGGTTTAGAACACAGCACCACCCGCATCCCAAAAACCAGCTCTCTACATGCCTGCAAATGGCTTCTTAAACCAGCTGGCATGTAGGGAACAGGTCAGAGGGATGCACTCTTGTGGTTCAGTTAAGGCAGGCAGTTGCATGTCTACAAGACACTTGTACAAACATCCCCGAGTGAACACCTTACAAGCCTCTGCAAAGAGGCTCACCTGTGTTTTTAGAAACCTGGGATGCTTTCAAATCAAGCCATTTAGCAATTTCTCACTAAGTTTGTGGAGCAGAAGTTTTCCAGCAGCCTGAACGCTTTCTTGTCTTCCTCCTCAGTCTCTGGAGGTGATGGAGGTGCCAGAATCGCAGGCATTTCATTACAGTATATGGCTGCAAGGTGGGGACTGCGTGGGCTGATTGGGCATGCACAGTGATTAAAAGCAGCCATCTCCCCAAGGCTCCATCTGTACCAGAAAATGTGGCTTTGTGCTGGTATATAAGAACAGGCAATCAATATGCTTTACTGATGCCTGAGTTGCTGAGAAAGATCTCAAGACCAGAGCTGTGCCCATAGATCACAGGGCCTGCAGGGACTTGAGTCAGTGTACTGAGTCCAGAGAAGCGGCTCTCAGGTCTCACTTTTTTGTGTGCTTTGCGTGGGAAGAGGTGAATTTGCAGCATTTGAAAACAGCTGATTGAATTGCTCCTTTAGTTTGTATGCCGTAAGGTGATCACTTTTTAAACAGTGCAGTGGTACCTCGGTTTTCAAACAGCTTAGTTCACGAATAACTCGGAACCCGAACGCTGCAAAACTGGAAATAGATGTTCCGGTTTTCAAACTTTTTTTCAGAAGCCAAACATGCTCCGTTTTGTTTTTTTTTAATGTATTTTTATTAAAGATTTTCTTGATTTATGTCTCCCTCATATTTCCCCCCCATGTGACTTTTTTTTTTTTACAAATCAGTTTCATTTGTTGAGACATTAGGAAGAAAAGGGGGAAAGAGGTGGAGGGGGGGAAAGATGAGTGGGGTCGGGTGGCAATGTTTCTATTTTACTTAATATATGTGGGGTTTTGTGTCAATGTTGCTTGTGAAGGTTTTCTGATGTTCACTTGTGTTCCTTCGGTGGTGAGAGAGGTTGGGGTTGGCCTAGGGTGTGGCTGTTCATCTGTGGCTGGCTGTGGTGGTCTTTGTTTTCATGTGTGAGTGAGGTGGGTGGGTGTTTTGGATCCGGTTAGCCATTTTGATTTGTATGCTGTTGGTGGATTTTTGTCATTGTCTTGTTGGGCTGTGTATGTGATAAAGGGGAGCCATACTGGGGTGAAGGCGCCTTCTTCTATTTGTCCCCGTGTCAGTTTCAGTTTATTGGTTAATTTTTCTAGTAAGGCTGTTTCCCATACTATTTGGTACCATTGGTCCATGCTTACTCCTGACAGGTCTCTCCAGTGTCTGGTTATGGTGTTTCTGGCTGCTGAGAGTAGGTGGGTTATGAGTTCTTTGTGGTGTAAGTGGGCGTTGTTGTCTTAGAAGATGTTTAATAGAGCCAATTCTGGGGTGATTTCTAATACTTGCTTGGTTATTTTTGGCTGTTGTCCAGAATAGTTGGATTTTGGGACACTGCCACCACATGTGGAGGTATGTGCCTGTGGAGGTGCACCCTCTCCAGCATTTTTGTGAGGTTCCTGGGCGTATTAGCGCTCGTTTTCTTGGTGCTGGGTACCACCTGTAGGTGATTTTCAGAGTGAGTTCTTTTCTTTTTGTTGATATGGATTTAAAGGGGGGTTTAGACCACATTCTGGTCCATTGAGTGGGGTTAATCTCATAGCCTATGTCTTCCTCCCATTGTTTTTTGATTGTGTCTAGGGAGTTTGTGGGATTTTGGAGTAGTATTTTGTATATTGCGGATACCATCCCTTTATCGTGTTCCTCTGTTGTTAGGAAGAGGTTTTCAAAGGTTGTCAGGGGCCTAGTTGCTGCTAATTTTACTACTGGATTGTTTAAGAGGGCATGTGTCAGAGCTGCCCTAGGTCCCAGCTCACAAAGGACCAACGCCAGTTCGTTGTTATATAAAACAGTCTTTATTGAAGCTCAGTTTCGCTTTCACAGCCGCGGTGCGCAGCTCTATGTCTCAAACTCTAGACCGCCGAAGCTCCGTCTGAGTCTCCTCCCCCCAGACACCAGTTTAAGACTCTAGCCTTGCTCCACCTCTTCCTTTGCTCTTTCCTCCTCTGGGTCCGCCTGTCCGCTGGGGTCTTCCCCTTCCTAGACTCTTCTGACGCTGAGTCCCCTGAGTCTTCCCCCTGCCTCCGGCGGGCTTTAGGACCTGGTTCCCAATCCGGGTTTTCTGCTGTCCCGCGCGCCTGTACATTCGAACTTGGCGCGCGCGCCCAGCCGGTCACCTTCCTCCTGACCGTTACACTGCTCCTGTCACTGCTTCCCCCTTCAGGGAGGCTAGCTGGATCTGACCTCCCCTCCGTTCCCCCACTCTCCGATAGAGGCGTAGTCAGCCCTGACTCATCTTCTCTCCCTGCTGGAGGAGACGCTGGCCCTGACACATGGGACTCTTCACCCCCCCCCCCCGCTACGCTCTGGTGGGAAAGCTGGTCCTGATCTCCCGCTGCTGCTTTGGGAGTCCCCGCTGGCCCCTTGCTTCTGGTGCGTCCCCCCTGGGACCCCCCTTGCCCTGACCATCGGCGCCCCCTTCTGGGAATCTTCTGGTTCGCTGGAGAGGCTCATGGAATCTCTCGGGTCACTGTCATTCTCCCCTCCGCTGCCCTCAGATTCTTCCCCTTCGCTCTCCATTTCCTCTCTCCCCTGTGCCTCTGCTCCTGAGCCCCTGACATCATGTAATTGGTGATGTTGTTAACCAGGACATTTGGGCAAACATGCTCCGTTTTGAGTCCCCCTGTGTTTCCTGTTGCACTGCTAATTTGCCCCCCCACCCCCATTGTAATTCAAGCCTTCCGTTTCTGATTGCAGTGTTCTGAGGTGATATTTGGAGCTTATATCTGGTGCTTTTGTTTTTGCTATTTTTTGCGTTTTTTGTTTTGAGGCTTTTTCAGTTAATTTGTTTTTGTGACTGTGTGGATCCCAGTTCAGCTACTGATTGACTGATTGATTGATTGATTGATTGAGTGACTGACTGTGCAAATAGATAAAAGCCCCCCATCCAAACAATGACTCATCAGTACAAGTAAGAAATTTTTTTAATTTTAATTTTTATAATCTACAATACTCTTTTATTTATAGTACAGTATATTGTTTATTGCTTTCATTTTATGGATGAATGGTCTTGTAAGATAGTAAAATTAATGTTAAACTGCTGTTTTAGGGGTTGTTTTTAAAAGTCTGGAACGGTTTAATCCATTTTGCATTACTTTCTATGGGAAAGCGTGCCTTGGTTTTTGAACGGACTTCCAGAATAGATTAAGTTTGAGAACCAAGGTACCACTATATGCATAAGAGGGTGAATGTTTAAGAGACAAACAAAGGCATCAAGCAGAAGGGCTCTTTGTAATTTGAAAGCTTACAGTTTTACGTCAGTGGCTCCGATTCAGCTTTAAAAAGTGGGTTTTCACAGGGAAAGTTCAGGGCAAAAAAATCACACACATACCCCAAAACACCTCCCTGCTTGGACATGGAACATTAAAGCATAGACCACTGCCTGGAAAGAGTGAGGCAAAAGGTCGGTGTGGATAAGCCCCAAGTCTCAGCAGAGGCTTGCCTTTTGAACTGCAGTGGAAAAGTCAGAGGCCTGACTGCGTCGAGAGTTGCTCACTACTGATGTATTGCATCTTTGAAATTTGCCACCCAGAGTAGAAACCTTCTACGTACCGAAGCTATTAAATGTGCACACAAGAAAAACCAGGCAGATCATTACATGCCATAAAATGCTTGTTATGGAGAGAAGAAATATGCTTCCAAAACTAGAAACTAGATTGCGTTCCAGTTCTGATGCACTGACCTGGAAGCCCTGACACAAAACTGTTTGGGGGTGCGGGAGAGTGTGCATGCTCAGGTGCACTTTCCTTATCCATCCCAAGATAAGGGCTGGCACTGAAAACGAGGTTCAGATCTCAGCATTTTTTTTTTAGCTCCTAGCCAGATTTAAGCACTATGTGTATCTCCTGTGGGTCAACAAAAATGACCTATTATTTGCTCATTGCAATCTAAAAGAAAATAGAACTTGAAGAACCCATCAAAATGTATCCTCAGAATCTTCTTGAGCCACACATGGTAGATATTTTCCAATGTGCAGAATGACAGCTGTCAAACTGGAAAGCTCACTTAAGAACAGGGCTGGGATGAGTTAATAAGGACCTTCTTGGACAAAACAAGAAAAGCACCTGCTTGAGGCATTTGGGAGGCACTATTTTTAAACAAAGGATACTCCAAAATCTTTTTTAAAAAAGCTTATTGGAGGCAACAATTCACTCGGCACAGATCTTTGTCAGGCTCCCCACTTGTAAGCAGAAGTAGAGTGATTATGAAGGAACTAGGTAAATAGGAAAAGGTGGATGGAGGCAAGGCTGTTTTCCATCAGCTGCTTCCTGACTCGTTTCTCTATCTCCCATGCATTAAAAAAGAAGAGGAGAAAATTGCTACCTTGCAGAACTAATGAGCTATTAAACAGCATGAAACCTACAAGAGGTTGCCCATCCCAGCGCCAAGTGCCCTATTTGCTGGTGCAATGGATCCCTTCAGCCCATTACAGAGCTACAAACAGCATCCAAGAGGATGCTATTAAAATAGAAAGAATGATGCTGGGGAGTCTTTGAAGTAAATTATTAATACACCAAGCCTGAATTGGCCCCGTAAGACCATTGCCTGCAGTCTCTCTCCTAACAATGTGGTATTATGCAGGAGAGGGGCAGAGAATAGGCACCAAGGAGGTTCACTCACAGTTTAATCTTAGCCAGAGTTGAGTACGATAATCTGTCCGGAAGAACAAGACCTAGTGCCGCACTGAGGCACTGGAGGAAATTAAAACAGCACACAGACACAGTCGTCCAGCATTGCACAGAGTGCTGGGCCAGATCTTTTTTTTAAAGGGGGTCCCAGGGAACCCACAAGTGCTGGGGCTTTGAAACTCTCTCTCTCTCTCTCTCTCTCTCTCTCTCTCTATATATATATATATATATATATATAGGCATCCACATGATGTCCTACTCAGGTAAGTGGTGGTCCTCACTCCCCCCGCCCCCCAAATTAAATTCAGATTATCCTAATCTAATAAGAGAAGACAATCCAATAAAAAGTCACATGCTGGGTGTGGCAGCCTCAGGTGAATTGTGTGAACAGGTTTGTTGACATGCATGGCAATGTTTTTGTGAGTGCAGCCTAGGGCCCCACTTCCATTGGGCTTCCATTGACCAAAGCATCCTGCCCTTTGCTACCCATCATGGGATTAAAAAAGTTATTAATTCTTTAAACAAATAAAAAAAATTGTCTTTGCAAGTACAGGGGGTGGGAAAGAAAAGAGAGGAAAGAGCAGACCCTCATGAATGCAACTCCATTTTACAATTTTCCAGTTCTTCCACCCATTCACCAGTACTTCCTTTGACCCGAGCCCTCTTGCTGGTTTGTGGGGCAGGGGAATACATTCTCCAGAGCCTTCTTCTCTCTTTTTTTTTATAGATATTTATTAAGATTTTTCAAGTGTTACAAAAAGAAAAAAGAAAAACACAAAATAAAAATAATTAAAAACAATTCCATCTTTCCTTTGCTTATCTTTTTTGCTTATTTCCCAGACCTCCTCACACCCCCCTTTTTTGTATTCCAATTCAATTTATTATTTCAGCAAATCCTTTCCCCCAGAGCCTTCTTCTCAATGCCAACAGGTGTTTCAACTGCCAGTGTTGTTGTTGTTAAAATTTATTAGTTGCTTTATCTTGCTCAAGACCACCTGAAGCGACTTGCAACCAGTACTGCTCTGAGCATCACAGGCATTCTGGTGTAATGGGGTTAAAGGCTGTTGAGAGCAGAATCATCCCTCTGTTTGTAGCTGGTATTTCTAAAATGCTATCTACATAAAGTAAGAGATGAGGTACTTTTCTTCTGAACTGTAGCCTGTAAAGTACATGACAGCACGCACACCCTGCCTGTTTTGGCAGTCCCAGACAGGCAGCAAAAACAGATTTATCATGTTCCTGGTGAGTCGCAAATGTAGCTGGTGGGCTGCATTTACCTTGGTGGATTACAAGGGACCACACGCTTTATTATTTATCTTGCACCATCAACAATTAATGTGCTTTGCAGAATAACAGCACAAGGGTCCCTTCTGCCTTTTCACATTTGAGCCCCCCAAATCACAGATTTTTTGTGTGTTGTTGTTCAGGGTTAGGTCAGCAAGTGCCAGAAAATGTTCCCAAGTTACTTCCCCACCTCCATAAATATAAGTATACATATTCAGAATGCATCTTACATGGAGAAACATGTGTGAAGCAGGCAGCCAGCACATGAATATGGCTACAGTGACTCCCCTGATCATACTAACATTTCTCAACACAACCACAGGCATGCAGCTTGGCTCTGCTCACGCATAAAGGAAATGGTGTGAAACAGACCTAAGAAATCAGGACAGCTGTTTCCAGGTCTCAACAGCACTTTAGCAGCAGAGCCCAAATGCCTGCTACACAGCAGCCATCTTGGACAGCATCATCACATCCACCTACCTCCAAATACACCAGGCAGCATGAACCACAACTACCGGTTGGGATACATCACTAAGTCATGTGCCCCATGGTTTGTTTTCCCATGGAGAGGTAAACAGGGAGTGCTTTCACTTCCTGTACAAGCTAATCTACTAAACTATGGTTTGTGGCTTCATGTTACATGCAAGGGTAGCCAACTTGGTGCCCTCCAGATGTTGTTAGCATCCCTCTCCACTGGACAGGCTGGCTGGGGCTGAGAGAAGTTGAAGTCAAACAACATCTGGAGGGTACCACATGGGCTACTCCTGGTCAACAACATAAACCAGGACAATATTCTGCCCTGCACTAAAGTTTAGGGCTACAGCTTGAGGCAGCATCCAGAATCTCCCAAGAGGCCTTTGAAACTCTGTCCGTGAGGAATCACTTTGTTTTCCTTTTCTGTTACAGCTGAATGTAACATGCTCTTTAGACAAGAGCATCTCTTCATGCTCCATCGGTCCTCTTGAAAGAAATGTCAATAGAGCCAATAAGATACTGTTCTAGGCAAGAGAAGAGAATAAAAATAGCACACACAGGCCTACCTGTTTTGATAGGTATCAAACTATTTATCAGAAGTTCAGTCAGCAAGAGTTCCAAACTAGCCAAATGAATTTGATAACTCCTTCCCCACAACTTTCTGTGTTCCATATATATTTACGTTTTCTCAAAAGAAAATTCAAATAGCATATCCAAGCATTATATGTTCACACCCCACCCCACCCCAGCCTCCATCATTTTGTTCTTTCACTGGGGACTGGAAATGCTATGGATTTCAATGAGGGAGGGATAGTCCATAGGCAGTCCTCTGTCACAAAGGGCATAGCTAGCTTCTTGGCTTGTCACGAAGCTATGAATACATGGGGGGAAAGTGCAGTTGCTGAAGAAAAGAACTTTTGTAATGGTCCGTGTTGCTGTGTGGAACCAACCATGGAAATAGATGTCTGTCCGCTTGCTCCAGCATTGGGCATATGCCTGAAGCTGTTTTTGTTGTAAATAAAAATATTTTACTTGCATTTGTTTTTTACGGCTGTTGCTGCTGAGGACAAAGGCTTGACTGTAAGTAAACTATATGTTTAAAACTTACTTTTCAGTCTGTAGCCTGCTTCCTTGAAAAATGGAGTAACAAAGGGGAAGATCAGCCTAACAGCTAATTCCTATGCCTTCAATTAAACAGTGTAAAATGGGATTAAAACTCTGCTAAGCCCTGTGCTTTTAAACACAAGCAGTAAACTGATCCTTTTGTCTGTTAAACCACACACGTGAGCCAGTAAGGGGATGAAATAATAGTCCCTTGCCCTCACCTTGGGACAGCCCCTGCCTCTCAGGCCTAGCCTACTTCACAGGGTTGTCATGGGGATGAAATGAGGAAGAAGAGGAAAACCATGGAGAGCCACTTTTAGCTCCTTGGAGAAAGTGGTGGGATGTGAACATAATAAATAAATAAATAAATATTGCAGTCATGGGATTTTTGTCTATCACATGATGGTATATGTTTTGACTTCACAGAGTGGGAAGTGACGGAGACAGGATGTTTGTGTTACTGTGTTCTTCCATGAAGTGGGACTATTGTCCTTTGTTCTTTTTTCTCTCTTTGCTGTCTGATGCTAGAGAGAGAGAGAGAGAGAGAGAGAGAGAGAGAGAGGGAGCCATGTTGCAGTGCTCTGTGTGTGTTTATATGTAAATAAAGTAGATTAGCAAAAATGTATGATGCGCAAACTTTGCAGATCCTTAAGTGTGCCGGTGTCTGTAGGCATCGGTCACTGTGATGTTCTGGCTGATGAAAGCTTTTGAAGCTCCCAAACGATCGACCAGGAGGGAGGGAACATGCCAGTCGGGCGTGTGTCTCTGCCAGTGTCCTACTCAAGTGTAGGCTGAACTCCTGACACGAAGGTAAGGTAAAGGTATCCCTGCCCGTACGGGCCAGTCTTGCCAGACTCTAGGGTTGTGCGCCCATCTCACTCAAGAGGCCAGGAGCCAGCGCTGTCCGGAGACACTTCCGGGTCACGTGGCCAGCGTGACAAGCTGCATCTGGCGAGCCAGAGCAGCACATGGAACGCCGTTTACCTTCCCGTTAGTAAGCGGTCCCTATTTATCCACTTGCACCCGGAGGTGCTTTCGAACTGCTAGGTTGGCAGGCGCTGGGACCAAACGGCGGGAGCGCACTCCGCCGCAGGGATTCGAACCGCCGACCATGTGATCGGCAAGTCCACCCACGTCCCACGAAGGAGGCCTCTCTGAATGTGCTGAGGGGAAGGACTGGTTTCTCCCCTCCACATCAGTGCAGTTTCCTGCTTGGGGGGTGGCAGGGGACAAAAGGAGTACATCACATTTTCCAGAGTCTTCATAGCGCATTGCACAGAGCTGCCAGTTTATCTATAGAGAACCTGTGACCCACTGGGGTGTTAATGGACATCAACCCATCAGCAAGGAAAACAGTCAGGAGTGGATGAGAGTCATAGCCCAACAATAGCAGGAAGAGCACAGGTTTTTCACTCCTGCTACAGAGGATGCTGAGGTCTTGGTAATTCTTTTCAGCGTGCAAATGTAGTTGTCTGCATCTCTCCTGCTTCAGCTTCACCCCTGCTATTAAAACAGGCTCCTAGAGGGACAGTGTTTGGTCAGGTGGTGCATCTACCACAGTCACAAAAACGTGGAGGCTTGATCCATGCCATCTGGTTTCTAAATTCTTCAGCACCGCACTGAGACATTCAAGTTGGCTTAGCCACCACACTATTGCATTAAGAGCCCTGGGGTGTGTGCAGGCTGGGGAGAATGTGTGTGGCACAGGAAGCGGGACGCTAAGCTTTAAATGCAGCCATCTGCCCGAATGAAAACAACAAAGCATCAAGCAGAGGAAGTGGAAAGATGGATTGGTGGCCTGGCTTGATTTAATCCATCGGCCAGAGTGGCTCTAACATTGGCCTGGGACTTATCCAAAGCGAATGGTGCACAATGGATTATTACAGAAATTAAGGGCACAAATTGCTCGAGTTGCTCGCCACTGCAGCACATTCAGATGAGGATAAAATCCTGGCTTTGAACACTTTCTCTTTGCTCCAAATGAACCAAGCCAGGGAGATCAACGCTTCGCAGTTTTGCAAAGTCCTTATTTGAGGAGCAGGGAGTAAGGTTAGTGGTCATGCCTTCAAAAATGCTTAAGAATGCCACATGCCCACTTGTCAGGGCTTTGGGTACCACAAAAAGTGCAATATGTATGCATCAAGGTTTTAACTGTACATACGATACTACAGATTATTCTGGGCGCAACCTCGTTTTTTGGTACCTGTGGGTAAGTCCCACTGACTTCAGGAAGACTTATGCATGAATAGCTAGAGAAAGGATTATAAACCACATTAATCACTGGTGCCGTTATCAGTATGTCAGGAAAGTCACACAAGCCAAATGAAAAGATTGCTCAATGTCCCCATCGTGGCAGAAAATACCAGGATTTCACCGTGGGGCCTTGTGCGTGTGAAAAACATGCTCTTCCACTGAGCCATAGTTCCTTCCCATAACACATATAAAGCCCTCTGAACGACTTTAGGCACAGTAGACATGCTTGCTATTTATCCACTCCAATTCTCCAGCTAAAGGGGAATGTCATAGCACAAGCTGGAAAGACGCATCTGCCTGAGACACTGGAGAGCAGCTGCCAATCAAAATGGACAACATTTCTCTTGGTGGAGCTAGCTGGGATATTCCTTTCATAGCCATAGAAGAGTTCCATGAGGCAGAGCAATATTGTTACAGACTGAGTACCGTATGTGTGTGTTCCTTGAAAGTGTTATGGCCCTTTGTGTTATAGGTGGAAAATGTCAATGGAAGTCTACTTTCAGGACATTGCTTCTTGCTCCACTATGAGGGCTAGAGTCTTGTTTTATGCAACCAAGTACCACGGCTCCTGCCAAAAGAACCCTGCACACAGCAAAATGAATGAGGGAGTGCTGCTAACATCTTATTGAATGCAATAATATGTGCATGTGGAATGTGCATTTAATTCCAGACACTAAAGCCTAATCTCCCCCCAAGGTGATAAATCTACTTGAAGGCCGTACCACTTAGGCCTGCAGGTGAAAGTTCACTTAATGAAGTGCTCTTACATACAAAAGCATTACCTGCCCATAGAAAATAGATAAAAGAAATGCCACTTACCTTCCCGCCGGAGTGGTACCTATTTATCTACTTGTACTGGCATGCTTCCGAACTGCTAGGTTGGCAGGAGCTGGGACAAAGCAACGGGAGCTCACCCCGTCGAAGGGATTCGAAACACCGACCTTCCGATCAGCAAGCCCAAGATCTCAGTGGTTTAAACCACAGCCCCACCCGCGTCCACGTCCCACATGCCAAGGGAAAGGCTATGCTATAACCTTTCTCTCTGACATGCTAGTTTTATATGTGGAGGGAAGCTTTAAATCTATGAAGGAGCATTAAATCAACCAAGCCTTCATCTGCAGTCTGAAGTGGCACAGCTCAAACACACATTTACTCACCATTGTGAGAACCATTCCCAGCCTTTTGCGCTGGGAAGCAGATGCAAACTCCAGGGACAAGAAAAATGGAGTGATCAGAAACTGCTTCTGCGAACGTAAAGACTATCCTGCAACTTCTGAGTTCCCCCTCTCCTTCCCCATGAATTCATCATCATAGCTCCATAGCACCTTGGCTTAATTAAATATTAGCCAGGTGACCAGTGCAGAGATATTTTGTGGATGGTTTTATTTCTAATTCCTGTGATCTCCTTGGAGGAAGATGGCAGACAAGAGATTTAAGCTTGCATTTGTGCCTGTCTGCGCAGGATCAAATCTTAAGTCCCAGAGGGAGCAGCCCGAGGCTCCTCGCTCTTGCAGACAGACCTGAGAAGTGCTAAGAGCAGCTCCTTAAACATCTTTAAATTGAATTACTTACAAGCACTCTTCATCATTTTACACATCTCTTTGGTTTGTGGGGAGCTGATAATGGGATAGATTTAATCTGCCACATTTGCAGGGGCAACAGCAATGTTGACTGCTTTATCAAGACACTCACTGTTAATAGTTAAACAGTGTTCTACTACAAATGTCACCCTTCAGAAGGTGAAAAGAGAGTTTTAGCAGGAGGCTGGGCTGGTAGCTAAGATGCAGGAGAAGTCCCCAGAAGGGCTGAGAAGATGCAACATCTTAACCAGAGGGTGGGGATTCTCAACAGTTTATTGGGGCAGGAGAGGCATTGCTCCTATGCTATATCATAGGCTTTGGCTTTTTGTTCTCCAGAGACATGAATCTTTTCCCAAACATTCAGGCAGAGGATACCCTATTCATTCTCATCCACCATAACCTTCCCTCAGCTGTTTCCAGAACAGAACTCCAAGTCAAGGGAGAGTGCTTGGTGAGTAGAGGAGAAGGTGTGTGTGTGTGTGTGTGTGTGTGTGTGTGTGTGTGTGAGAGAGAGAGAGAGAGAGAGAGAGAGAGAGAGAGAGAGAGATGTCACCAAGAGGAGGGCATCCAGGTGAGGTAGGCTTGGAGGGAGAGCTGGATTTGGGAAATTTCTGAGCAGGAGTGCCATTTGGCCATATTGGATGCAGAGCCTTTGCCTATGATCTTTGAGAATTCTTAGAGAACAAATGAGGTCCCTGCAGACTCCATGTATCTTTTGGGGCAGAAGGCAGCCAGAGCAGCACATAGAAGTAGCATCTTCAGCTCATTCTTCCACAGGTTCTTCCTCCCACTCCCTGAAGTGCTGGTCATGTGCATGCCTTTATTTATTCATATCCCACCTTTCCTCCAAGGAGTTTAAGATGTGGAAACATGGTTCCCCTCTCTCCATTTTAATCCTCACAACCAACCCTGTGAGGGAGGTTAGGCTGAGTGGCTGCGACTGGCCTAAGGCCACCCAGTGAGTTTCATGTCCCCAGAAGCAAGTGGGACAAGTGAAACAAAAGTCCACACCCCAGAGGGCTGGCACAAAAAATGTATTTTATGTATTTATCAAACTTGTATCGTACACCAGCAGGCCAAGTGCCCTTATGAAGTTTGTTAGTGCTTCCTTAGATTTTTCCATTTGGATTTCAGTGCTGTGGAAGCTTGCAACCCGCTTGCTTATGTTTACACAGCCTTAGGGTAGGGGCACCCTCCTCCGTATATCAGAGTCTGTTTCTCCTCACTAGGACGGGATGAGGGAATTTCTGCCCTCCCGCTTAGACACTGTGGAGGGCCTGTCTCTGCTTGTTTGTTTGGGGGGGGGGCATGCTGTGAGACATCAGAGCGTGTCCACATACATTTTTAATTCTGCTGCTTGAGCAGCACTGAGTTTTGCAAACAGCAGCAGAACAGCATATATGGGAAATGGCTCCTACCTGGGAGAGTGAGACCATCAGGACAGGAGAGGAGATGGGAGGGAGGGAGGGAGCCTGTGGTAGGATGCTGCATGCTCAGCTGCAAGGCATGAACACAGCAGCAAATTTAACTACTATTAATAAAATTTGAAGCTCAACATCAAAAAAACAAAGATCAAGGCCACTGGTCCCATCACTTCCTGGCAAACAGAAGGGGAAGAAATGGAGGCAGTGAGAGATTTTACTTTCTTGGGCTCCATGATCACTGCAGATGGTGGCAGCAGTCATGAAATTAAAAGACGCCTGCTTCTTGGGAGAAAAGCAATGACAAACCTAGACAGCATCTTAAAAAGCAGAGACATCACCTTGCCAACAAAGGTCCATATAGTTAAAGCTATGGTTTTCCCAGTAGTGATGTATGGAAGTGAGAGCTGGACCATAAAAAAGGCTGATCGCCAAATAATTTATACTTTTGAATTATGGTGCTGGAGAAGACTCTTGAGAGTCCCATGGAAGAAGATCAAACCTCTCCATTCTGAAGGAAATCAGCCCTGAGTGCTTACTGGAAGGACAGATCCTGAAGCTGAGGCTCCAATACTTTGGCCACATCATGAGAAGAGAAGTTTCCCTGGAAAAGATCCTGATGTTGGGAAAGATGGAGGGCACAAGCAGAAGGGGACGACAGAGGACGAGATGGTGGGACAGTGTTCTCGAAGCTACTAACATGAGTTTGACCAAGCTGCGGGAGGCAGTGGAAGACAGGAGTGCCTGGCGTGCTCTGGTCCATGGGGTCACGAAGAGTCGGACACGACTAAAGGACTAAACAACAACAACAAATAAAATTTGAGTTCACTTTTCAAATTTGCTCCCAAGGCCTCTTCAAACAACCATGTGTGGTTCACCTAAACCAAATATTTGAAACAAGGGGTCACCTGGCAGGCTCTTGCTGATCAATATAGTCACAACGTCCATCTGGACTACACTTTTTTGGTGTTCTCAGCTAGCGATATCAGTGTGGTATAGTGGTTAGAGGGTTGATTTGGGTCTGAGGAGATACACGCCCCTTCCCTGCTTTGCCCCTGCTTTGCAGGCGACCTTGGACAAGTCCTTATTTCTCAGCCTAGCCTACCACACAGTGTTGTTGTGAGTAGGGGAAGAACCATGTGTGCTACCTTCAGCTCCCCGGCAGAAAGGTGGGATATAAATGCAGTAGCAGCAGTAAAGCCATTTCCAAGGATTTCTCTTCCAAGGATTTCAGAAACAATGGTGCCATCAGGGAAGACTTTGGGGCAGAGGTCCAAGGCCCCATTCAGCAGAATTAACCATAACAAGACTGGGTTAACCACATTTTCATAGAATCCTAAGAGTTGGAAAGGACCCCAGTGAAACCTCCAATGAAGGAGAGACTACCATCTTCTGGGAGAATCCATTCCACTGTCAAAGAACTCAATGTCAGAAAGTTCTTCCTGATGTTGAGTCAGAAGCTCCTTTCTTGTAACTTGAATCTACAGGTTCAGGTCCGACCCTCCAGAGCAAGAGAAAACAAGCTTCTTCCCTCTTCCCTCCCAGCATTGTATCCAGGTTGGGTGAGAACATGCCCACCCCACACTTTCCATGTGAGTGGATCAGACAAGCGAACAGGGCTGCCCTATCACATCTAGGTTGGCCACAAGGCAGACAGAACAGATATGAAAACATATGCTACCTTCCTTCTGTTCTGTCTGCTTTGTGGCCAACCTAGATGTGATGGGGCAGCCCGGTTCGCTTGTCTGATCCACTCACATGGAAAGTGTGGGGTGGGCATGTCCTAAGTTTTACAACAAAGAGTGCCCATAGGTCAAAGGAACTGAACCCCTTCTTCTCTTGCCTTAGCCACCTGTTCCCCGACAGACAGCTCATGGCCATAGGCACTTCTCTCCCAAACTGCATACAATGCTGAGAGTGAGCTGAGCTAAGGAGAAAAAACGAGGCATGGAATGGACTGTGGATCAAATCCCATTATAAATCTATTTCAGATATGACAAGAGAAAGAGCCCTCAAAATTGCACATGGCTGGTATTTAACACCTAGATGTCTAGCTTATACAAAACCCAACAGCTCTCCTATGTGTTGGAGAGAGTGTCCCACTATTGGGACATACAGACATATGTGGTGGGAGTGTTCAAAAATAGAAAAATTCTGGGGAAATGTCTTTGCAGATGTATCTTTGATTACAAGGCAGACAGTACCTATGTCCCCAGGACTGGCATTGCTTAATTTGTACAGTCAGGACTCACCAAGAATTAGAAATAAAGATCTTACAACCCATTTATTGACCGTGGCGAGAACGACCATAGCCAGAACATTGAAAACACTGCAGCTGTTAACCATGGATGAATGGTATGAAGTGGTTTGGCAGACAGCTTTGTTGGAAAAGCTAACATAGAAACTGTGGGTAGCAAGAGGCCAAAAGAAAAACGATAACTTCTACGCAGTCTGGGGTGATTTTATTGAACACACATCATGTATTGTTTTATGGTTTTTAAGATTATGAGAATGTTTGAAATATATGCTGTGGCAAATAAATTATTTTTAAATGAAAAAAAGCCTGAATTGCTAGAGCACTGGACTGTTGAAGGCTTCAGTTCTCATGGTCCTTGGGCAGTCAGATCCAACCCACCACCCACTGCTTTATACATGACAAAGGCAGGCTGATGAACAAACCAACATGGGCAGATTTGGCACATCTAGTTTGGCATGTTTTCAAACAACCGACCCACCCTGGATATTTCTCTCTGCACAATTGCCCTGGCCAGGCTTTTTGCCTCCGTCATTCCAGAGTATCCGTTCCAGACAAACAATTTGTGCTGCCAATCCATTATTAATGGCGCCGTCTGGCAGCTCCTGACGGATGGCTTTAATACTTCAGTGAAGTGGGAGGATGTAGTAAGCACTGTGGGGAGCCACAGTTTAATAGTTGTGGCGACCCTTCATGAACTACAACTTGGACACAAATTTACAGAATGTTTTAACCTCAAACTAAGTGGGCATTGCCCACAGGGAGTGATGATGCTACATTTAGGGCCAGCCCAAGACATTTTGCTGCCAGAGGCAAAGGGCAAAGCAACTTAATTCTCATTCTTACCACTTTAATTCACTATGATCCTATTTGACTTCCAAACGCAGGAAGATCAGGAACTGGGACTTCTAATTTTCTGACCTTCCTTCACATAACCAATTATATCACACTCATTGTGGAGAAACATCTAGCAACCGTCCTGGATTCCAAAAGCCCTTACTCCAAACCAGAAACTGGAACTTAGCCACTCAAGACTCTGTTGTTGTTTTTTGCAGGACTATTATTGAAGCAACGAAGGGTCGCTGTCAAATTCTGAGGAAATCTGGAAGCAGGTTTGAGATTCTGGTTAGGGAGACTCCACCACAGAATGTCGATGGAGGTGCACTCACTGAATCTGTGAGACTCGATCCAGGGAATACCCTACGTGCCTTCACCACACCTTTCCTTCACATTTATGTAATCCAGAGAAGGATGTTCTTGCCCCCACTTGGTTGACCAAAGATTGAAGAAGACCATACAGGCTGTAGTAGTTAAAGAGGGTCTGGGGAGAGCCAGGAGAGAGTCAGGAATCTCAACTAGATTCATTAATGGATACATGATGGGTAGTTAATCAGGTGGGGACTGAAGTGAATAAATAGCACTGAGGTAGTTAGCCAAGTGAGGAAGTATACAAATGAGTCAGAAAGGTTAAGTTGGAAAGGGTCCAATTTCTGCATTCTGTCCCCCAATTCTCTGGGTTGCAGGAATCACATTGCAGGGGGCTGGACTGGCTGGCCCTTGGGATCCCTTCCAACTCTACAGTTCTATAATTCTAGGAGCTCCAGGAATTCTCTCCAAATCTCCTGGAAGCTTAGGTCGTTTTGCAGATTATTAAACAGGATTTTATCATGGGTTGCCAGCTGCAGAAGATCTTGCATAACTGTGCCCAGCATAATTTAGGATTTCCAGAGTTGGGGTGATTATTCATCTTGCTGCTAACGTTACCTGATGAACCGATTTTTCCCCCTGTCCTGACAACTCCCATTTGACAGGTATGCCACTGGTAATAGGACTGATGCTTCCCATCTCCCAAGGAGTCGCTGTCCCAGACCAATTTGATTCTGGTATGTACTGCTTTCCAGAACAACTCTATACAACTGGGCATTTCCACAGGAAGTGTATCAGGTCTGCCTGTGGCTGCTCACATTGCCAGTGCTCATCTGTGGGCACAATGCCCACCCGCTTAATGCATGCTGGTGTCCAATAGTCCAATAGGCTCAGTGCAACACTTTCTGTTGGATGAACCTTAGCCTAACATTACAGGTTTACAGGCTGGCTTAATGCAAACTGTGCAGGTGTTTGTTTGGTTTTAAGTTTGTTACCCTATTTGTTGCTGAGAGCCAGTGTGGTGTAGTGGTTAAGAGCGGTAGCCTCGTAATCTGGGGAACTGGGTTCGCGTCTCCGCTCCTCCACATGCAGCTGCTGGGTGACCTTGGGCCAGTCACACTTCTCTGAAGTCTCTTAGCCCCACTCACCTCACAGAGTGTTTGTTGTGGGGGAGGAAGGGAAAGGAGAATGTTAGCCGCTTTGAGACTCCTTAAAGGGAATGAAAGGTGGGATATCAAATCCAAACTCCTCCTCCTTCTCCTGATAGGGTCTACACATTATTGTGTTGCATACTGAAAAATATAGGCGCTCAGTTAAGGTTTCTGGAGAACAACACTACAGAGCATTCCGTTTCCATCAGATCTGTGGTGTCTGCTGCAGCACTTAGCACATCTGGTCTTAATTTTTCCACTAAGATGCATTTCAGCTGTAGGAATTGCCAAGTTGCTGCAAGGTCTAATTCTTCCTGGAGAGTGTCAAAGGTTTTTAATCTTGTTGTGTTAGGATCTGTGAGAGGTGCACGATTCCCCAAAGGGCAGTAAATTGTTATTCAGCTCATTGTTTTTGTAGTATTGTTAACTCTTGGGGAGACAGAGAGGTGACTGTGGGATTTTCTGCTTCCAGTGCCAAAATAATGTTATAGGTTTGTGGGAAGACCCCCTCCCCACTAAAACCCCCTATAAATTAATAAATGGTAGGATTTTGATTGCATTGACTATGAAGGAAAAATACAAGCTGCAGAGGAATTCCTGAGTTAGCCTATGCAAAGCAACCTGGCCAAGCTAGGGCCATTAAGAAACAATACAGGGCCACTGAGAGCCACTGGCAAAAGGAAGAGAATTGTTCTCCCCGTTGCCCTGAAGTGTGAAGAAAGACAGGAGATTTGGAAAGTTGCCACACAGGAAGAGCTTGAGGCCTTTGGCAGGAGGCTTGGAATAGCTAAGGAAAGGGCAGAAAGAACTTGGCTGGCTGAAGGGAGCGGCGAGCTGCCTCAGACTCCAGTGCTGCACTACCACAGGGAACAAGCCCTTCTTGAGATGTAGGATCTGGACTCCCTTCATCTAAATTCAAGTGCAAATATGTGAATTAATAATATTTCTTAGAGCTACAACACTCTCTGCAGCGTCTTCAATTCTCCAAAGGGGCACAGTCCCTGGTTAAGGGCCAAGACCCCTGGAATCCTGTGCACAGCTTGGCAGGGACTGGGAGGGCCTGTAACAAAAATTTGGCTGTGGTCACTAAATAGCTTGACTAACAGGCAGGTTGGGATTGTGTTGCTCAAGCAGCAACATAGATTGAGCTGGCCCATCAGTAGCCACGGTGGATACCACTCTGAGAGGAGATGAGCAGATCAGAACCGAGAACCAGAACTCCTATGATTGGTGTTCTTAGATTTAAATTTGCCAGGTATTCTGGGTTTTAAGACCAATTTGAACCATGACTATATACTACTACCAATGCAACTATCATGGCATCCCCTATAAAACAAAACAATAAACACAGGAAACTGTAGTTTGTTGAGGCTCTAGTAGAATCAGTACTACAGTACAGCACTACAGTTTCTAGCCTTCCCTGTTTAAATTCTTGATGTAGATGCACCTCAAGATTCACCCTCTTCCCCTATGTGTGTAGAACAGATTCTGTACATACTCTGATCTTAGCTCCATTTAGGGCTGTTTTTGTACTTAAAAAAAAAAGCAACGCATCCCCACAACCCCCTTCCAATCATTTCACATCAGAAGCCACGCAGGAGGAATCTAACACGTTCCCAGAAAAACAGGTTGGTGCAGCAGGCTGGGTCTTTTGTTTGTTTACTTCTGCATCTATTTATCCTGCATCCTCAAAAAGAAACAGATTGAAAAGAACAAAAATGATGAAGCTTATAACAACAGTGTGCGCTCTTTCTCTCTCACACGCACACGCATGCACACTGGGCACACTCATTAATGATTCCGCGCCAGCTCTGTCACCGATTTCAAAATTGCCTGGTAATCGCTCCTTCCAAACTCCTTCCAACCATCTGCTCTGAAGAGCTGCCAAGCACAAAGCAGCAGCAGAGGCAATATACACTTCCTTTCTAGCTGCACACTTGGTACCCTGACACACCACCCATAATGCAACATTTCCTGGTGCACAGCTGAGGATTCTAGTTGAGGATTATTACTGAGAATAAGTGACAAGTATGCACAAGGCAGACCACACCAAGAAAGGGCACTTATTAGGGTTTTTTTCCAGGGTACAGCTAGAGGATGGAATCGGAGATGGGGACAGAAAACACTATATGAGAACCTCATTATTGCTGCCCAGCACTAGTTGTATGGGAGCAGCAGCAGCAATCAGCTAGGAATAAGTACCTACTGAGGGTACCAACAAGGACCTGGCACTAGCTTGGGAGTCTGAAGCTACAGTCACTGTTTGGTGTGACAGCTACTTTCCCACCTGTCCTAGCACACCATCAGGTTGAACAGCAACCAGCATGGAAAACTGCACAGTCCTGATGTTGATTCTCTTTGTTTGGCATGCTGATTCAGCAGCCCGGTCATCTGCAGAGCTGTTCATCATGGAAACACATTTTAAAATGAATGCAGCAGATCCATGAGCACCAAAAGCTGTGCCAGTGGAAGCACTCACACATGCACACTGAAATCCCAAATACATAAGCAAGGGTAACTGCTGATGTCACATTTGCACAACTCTTCATACTAATCTACCAGGCATGCCTTTCTACCAACACCCAGCTTCTTCTCCTATGTAGGCTGACCAGCCGTCTTTTTTATTTACCAATCAAAGATCCCATCAACCTTCCCCTCCCTGGTTTTTCCTCCTCTCTGTCTCCCCTGCCCACTGGAAGGCTGGGTTCCATAGCCTCTCTCTGTAAATACAAAATAAAAAAGGATGGTAAGAAACCTTCTGGGAGCCGCTGACAGCATCCTGACCCAGCAGCAGAACAATGAGCTCTATTCTCTTCCCATCACTTTTTTTAGGTTCCCCCCTACCCCATTCCAGGTAGGTCACACAGAACAGGCACCAAAGTACTTTATGCAACTCTCTTTCCATCTGTAACTTCAAAAAGAGAAGAAAGCTCTGTCATGTGCAGTTCTGCTTGTGCCGCTCCTCTCAACCTCATGCACTTTGAACCCTCACCAATGGTTTAACAGAGCATCGATCAGGGTTATACACACCACTCTGTTCCCTTCCCTCTCCACAGAACAAAGGAAAGGGTGCTTAGGAACTGGGTGAGCTTTTGGAGTACCAGTGTCCAAATGCTTGGGAGCAGAATCAAGGCAATCGGAGCCCACCTTGCTGAGTCTGTGCCGTTTCCTTCTGGGTTAGTAAGGGAATACTAACTTCCTTGTAAACAGATCCAGAAGGAACACAAGCATCACCAGTTGTCTGTGATTTGGAGGAAACCAGCGGTGGAAGGGAAGCGGTCAAGCAGCCCTCCTCCCTCCCCACCCAAGTGTTCCCTCCTTTTTTTCTTTTTTTAAGCAGATATCACAATTAAAACACACACGCTTGCAAGAAACTTGCAAATGTCTCCTTTCCAGCTACCTATCCATTCTGACATTTAGAGGCAGTTTTCCTTTTTATATACAAGAAAGCAAATAAAGTGCACAGAGAAAAGTGTTATTTGCCCCGTTCTCGCCGTATATCAAGTGAATGAACGAAAGGCTGGCGGGGTGGGAAGAAATGTCATAAAGATGATAGCCCCACATCAGACACACATTTGCCCTGATGTGCACTGTGCATTGCATCCCACTTTGCTCTCTGAGGCATCATCTTAACCTTTAAGTGGGATGCTATAAAAAGGCAACTGTCGGTCAGCAGTGAGGAAGAGGTGGGGGTCCTCTTGAAATGTCAGAGACTCTACACAATTTGCATAGAGGAGCCATTAGCCGGCTGTGTTGCAAACAAGCAACTATTCATGTCCTGTGACCTTTACTGTCAAGAGGAAACAACCGCACTCCATCCTTGCCTCATTTTCAGCACCAAGGAGTGGCTGGAAGTCCACTTGGACCTTTGGTGTTATATACTTCAAAAGAAGCAGTTATATCGCCCCACTCTTCTCTGTCCTCCAGGCCTGTGGCATCTGCATATGCTGCAGGGCCTTACGGGAACATTTCGCACACAGCAGCTTGGAAGTGCAAACCTCTGGGTGTAAGGATAGGCAGAACTGTAGCTACAGCAGGGCGTGGGAAGAGAGGGCAAAGGCAGCTCTTGCAAAGGCAGAATGGCCTGGGAGAGCTTTCGCTTAAAAACATTTGCCAAAGCGCAGGAAGCTGCCTTATACCAAAACATAAGAGCCCTCCTGGACCAGACCAAAAAGCCCATCTAGTCCAGCGCTTGCAGTGGCCAGTCAGATGCCCATGAAAGGCTGGAAAGAAGTGCGACCGTGTTCTCTCCACCCGTGATTCCCAGCAAATAATATTCAGAGGTATAATGCCTCTGACACTGGAGGTAGGACATAGCTATCATGCCTAGGAGCTGGTTTATTTGCCTACAGCAGCCAGCCCACAGTCTATAGTAGCCAGGCTATTTGCCTAACCAGGGCAACCTATTTTTGTCTATCCAGCCAAGTAGGATCTGTTCCGAATCTCCAGAGTCCAAGTCTTTCACATCACCACCCTGATTTCATGCATTAACTTCTCCATTAGTGCCAAGTCTTGATAACTCATATGTTCCACTATTACATCCTTCAGTCTTGTTCTCTTGTATCTGAGAGCCCTTAATGTTGTTCATTTGTCCCAGAGGTTCCTAAACTTATTTGGCCTACTGCCCCCTTTTCAGAAAATAATAATAATTGCTCAGCGCCCCCTGGAAATCTACTAGGTCCCGGGATTAAAAACCCATGGGTCAGACCAGAGTGAAGCCTGCCGACTCAGTCCGATTCATCCCAGGGACCCACAGCCCGCCTACAGTTGGCCACTTCCCAGGCCTGGGTGAAGCTGAAAAGGGTTCACCCAAGCCCAGGAAAACCCCTCGCCTCCAGCACGGCAGCCAGATCCAGAAGAGGAATTGTCGCTGTTTCACAACAGCACCCGACCTGATGGTAAGTGTCATTGCACAACAGATGAAACATGCATGCACAGTTTTTCAAAAATTTCTTCTCCTTTTCTTTATGCTTCCAGCTCCCTCTTGTTTTTATTCAATGCCCCTCCAATTGCACTCAAGGTTACTACCGCCCCATGGATTGTTCCAGCGCCCCCAGGGGGCAGCATTAGCCCCTTTGGGAAACAATTATTTACCCCATAACTCAACCTAACGAATTCAGCATTTGTGGATTCTGGGTTCAGAATAACACACAGAAACTGTGTCAGATTATGCTTAAGATGTCAAATCAGCTTTTCGTTTTGAGCAGAATTTGCCTTGTATTGCCTTTTAGATTTTGTGATCCTGGCTAGAAGTATTTGCACTGCCAAACCAATGATACCGTTAACATAAAGCTGCAGAGCTCCTAGCTGCCCACATTGCTTTTTTAGAAACTTTCATGCTCCTCAAAATGTTTATGCTTTCATAAGGAACACAGAGTCCCTTCCCAATGATGGAAGCTTTTGTTTAGATATTGCAAGCCTTGTTTTCTTGTTTCTCTCCAGATCAGTCCAGATTTCTCTCCAGCTACACATAAACACCGTGTTCCCAAAATGGGGGGGGGGGGGGGAGGATTTCCAAGCTCAATGGAACTGTTGCTGGGCAAGCAAAAATGTCACTTATTAAAAGACCACAAAACAGATTCGGCATACTTCAACTGTATGACCAGCCCTGGGGGAGATGTATGCCCCAAACAGCAGAGCACAAGATGTAAGAAAATCAGAGAAAATTGAAATTATTGCAAAGAACAACAACTAGCAGGGGCAAATCGGAACTTGAGAAAGAAAGGCTAAACATGAGTCTAATTCTTACTCAGGTGGCAAGTGCAAAGCGCAGGTGGAGATTCACACACATACAGCCAAACAAAAATCCCCCTGCATATTGAAAATATGTTTGGAAGAAGCCTACCTTTCTCTCAGACAACCTATATATATGGAAAATTGTTCCATCATCAAACTGCCACCCACCCACACACCTCCTTGCAGTCTAAAGCGGCACAGTCTAGACACAGATTTACCACCTCAGTGAGAATACACTTGTTTTCCACACTGAGCCACAAGGGACAAAGACTGGAGTTGATGCAATGTTCATTAAGAGACCCTTATTCAGAAGGGCAGGTGGGATTAGGAGAGTTCATGTGAGCCCAGCAAGACCATATACTTGCCAAAATAAAATTCATTTCTCAGGATTTTCACAGAATTCTAAATCTTTCACTACAACTCACTGCTGCATTCAGTAACCAAAACAACCACAACAAACACAAACACAACCACCACCACCACAACAACAAATCCACCACCACCCCAGCAAAACATCCTGGCCTACCACAAATATTTTGCACAGCAGAACTAGAGGAAAATGTAAATTGCAACTCAGCAATTCTAACGTGAGCCATTCCAGGCTTTGGTAGAGCATAGGAGATCACTGCAGATGGTGACAGAAGTCACAAAATTAAAAGACACCTGCTTCTTGGGAGAAAAGCAATGACAAACCTAGACAGCATCTTAAAAAGCAGAGACATCACCTTGCCGACAAAGGTCCGTATAGTTAAAGCTATGGTTTTCCCAGTAGTGATGTATGGACCACTGTGAGAGCTGGACCATAAAGAAGGTTGATCGCCAAATAATTGATGCTTTTGAATTATGGTGCTGGAGGAGACTCTTGAGAGTCCCCTGGACTGCAAGAAGATCAAACCTATCCATTCTGAAGGAAATCAGCCCTGAGTGCTCACTGGAAGGACAGATCCTGAAGCTGAGGCTCCAATACTTTGGCCACCTCATGAGAAGAGAAGACTCCCTGGAAAAGAAGCTGATGTTGGGAAAGATGGAGGGCACAAGGAGAAGGGGACGACAGAGGATGAGATGGTTGGACAGTGCTCTCGAAGCTACGAACATGAGTTTGACCAAACTGCGGGAGGCAGTGGAAGACAGGAGTGCCTGGCATGCTCTGGTCCATGGGGTCACGAAGAGTCAGACATGACTAAACGACTAAGCAGCAGCAGCAGCAGCAACAACAACAACAACAACAACAACAGGAGATAAGAAAGGTGGCAATGGGGTTCATAGTTGTGGGAAGTTTTTATGCTGACTGTGGGCTGAGTAAGTCTTTTTATTTTTTAGCGTAGTCATTTTTCCTCAGCTTTCCGCGTTCCACTTACAGGGAGCACGAACCAATTATCACGTAATGGACCATGAGAAGGAAGAAACAAAACCAGACAAAAACAGTTCTTTTGAATTGAGCATGAAATGTTTCTAGGAATAGGATTATTTTACATCTCTTCACCACCACCACCCCACACACAATGGGAGAGGGCTGTTCTGTCACCTTTGGGGTGGCTGCCCTTCAGGCTATTCTAGGGTTACCTGTGTGGCCGTATCAGGTGGGCAGGACACACGACGCAGCCCCACCACAAAGTATGATGCAGCAAATACAACTGCTGGCACACTTCAGGTACCATTAAGGATGGTGGGGAGGTAGGCAGAAATCTGAACACATGGGGCACATGCTGTCGTTCATTTCAGAAAGGCTGCTAATTAGTGGGGCTTGACATTTGGATTTTCCACCTCAGCTACCCCAAAGTATTTGGGGCAGCCCTGCTGTCTCTACTGCTGATGTTACTGAGGAGTCTGAGATGGCTGTGACTTCTCAGCATTATCATATGCAAAGTTACAACACAGATGTTCAAGTAGTACATTGTTTTAATTGCAGTTTCATAACCGCAGCTGCAGCCAAGCCAACATGTGCACTTAAATCATCACCATGTTTGATAACTTCAAATGAAAGTGTACCAACACCATTTTAAAAAATGTAATTTGCAATTAGCAAATTACATATCACTATACAATATTGCAATATTTATCTAACAGGCTTTTCCACCAAAACCCAAATATTTACCACTCAAATTGCTCTTTATATTTTGCAAAACATGCTAAATATTTTTGCACTTGTCTTCATAACAACTTAGTTAGAACAGTTGCTGCTGTTTCCATTTTACACATGGAAAACCGAGGCTGAGAGATAATCGACTAATGCCATCTAGCTTTTGGAACACACTGGCTCCACTGGCGATCTAGTCCATGCTACTGACATATCTGTAGACTCCAACCAGTGGGTGGCTGAGGCCAAACTTTGGGTAAGGCCAAGCTGTCACTCTTATCATTGCCATTCCTTTATAATGAGGTGCCCAGGAAACTTGGGGTACACACATGAGTATCCTACATGAGATAAAGATGGAAGATTTTAAGCACCATGAAGGGTGACATGGTAAGAGACATCTATCCAACATATTGTGAAGTCCGCCAAAAAAGACATTTACAGCACAAGAAGGGAAGCAATCCATGCCTAAGCCACCTACAGGAATTCAGCCTTTGGAATTCACTCACAGATAGCTAGCAAAACGTTCCTTCCTGCACAGCTACACCCCCTGCACATCCATTCCAACCTAGAACAGTTGCAAGGATTGCAGGAGGGCAGAATTCAGGTGCATATTAAATTCACAACACACAGTAAGCCACTGCTTCAAACAAAGCCTAAGATTTCAAGGGGTGCAAGGCTGTGTCCCTGCTCTGACAATTACTAAGCAAATAAGCTCTCTGTTATCTTTACAGTTGCAACTACCTGCAGGTGCACAAATACTGCACTTGTACACAATTAGCACATCATCTTGCTCAGCTTTAGGTGGCAACATTAGGGGGAAATGGTGTGTGGGTGTGCATGCACAAGCATGGCTGGTGTTTGCTGACTGAGTCACATTAGGGCATCAGTTACCCTGTGATGATAATTTCAGAGTTCTGGACCTCAAACAGCAATGCAAGAGCCTGCCCTTTAACTCCCTAGCCTCAAGCAGCTAGACAAGAGGCCATACCAATGTTGATCCAAAAGCACCACATGCTGCCAAGTCCAGCCAAGCCCACCCTGAGGTAGCAGACTCCATGAATGACCCCATCTCTGAGACCAGTCGTTCAAATCAGCCCATTTGTCAAGCCTCAATCCCACAGTCAGTGACTAGGGCACTGAATAAGCTTTCTCCACTGTGAACTTCAGCATGAGATGCTGAGCGGCACAGGAATGCACTGATTGGCAGGACAAGTTACCAAGGCTACCTAGATGCGTGGTGCATGGCGGGGTGGGAAACCTTTGCAGCCCAAGGCCCACATTCCCTTGTGTGCGCCTGCACACCAGTGGCTGATGCAGCAACGATGGCGTTGGCAGACATGCGCTTGCTCCGTCCTCCATCCAGTTCAGGGACAAATAAGTAAAATAACTGGAGGGTGCAGAGCAGGAACACAGGGCATGTGGCCTAAGCAGAGTGTTGAGGGCCAGGCAGAGGTTTGGAGGGCCACATTTGGCCCTGAGGTTCTCCACTCCTGGCCAAGAACTACTGGAGATTTGCAGGCGCTTTATCCAAGTCTCTCTAGGAATGGGTTTAGCATTAATGTATAACATTCTTAACCTGTTGAGTTTATTTTATTTCAAAGCCTCACCGTTCATCCTTCTTTCTTTTAGCTTAAAGTTTGGATGCCGACGGATTGGAATTTATAAAGATATGTCAGGCATCAATACTCTCTCTTCCTGTATTTCCAGACCCTTAAGGTCGTTTTTACTGTTGTATCCTATGTTTCTCAAGCTCGGCAGACCTCCATTTTTATGAATGGGGTTATCTGAGGGTTTGCCTGCTGCAATAAATTTGTTTGATTTACACCCACTGCGTGTCCCGTGAGCCATTCATAAAGGATAGGAGATGCCTTATTTGGTAGGCTTCACAGTATGATTTCAACAAGGAGACTCCTCATCCCTCTCCACTCATTTTTCAGTATCTCAGGGTTTTGGATGTATGTGACCGTTCACTTTTAAATATGAAGGATTCTAATATTTGCTGCCAAGTTTTAAAACACTGTACTGGAACCTCTTGTGTCATCATTTTCACTGCTGTGAGCAACTGATTCATCTTATTCTACCTCATTAAACTGCTTGAAGTGCATTTTCATAAAGGCAAAGGTAAAGGTACCCCTGCCCGTATGGGCCAGTCTTGACAGACTCTGGGGTTGTGTGCCCATCTCACTCAAGAGGCCGGGGGCCAGCGCTGTCCGGAGACACTTCTGGGTCACGTGGCCAACGTGACAAGCTGCATCTGGCGAGCCAGCGCAGCACACGGAAACGCCGTTTACCTTCCCGCTGTAAAGCGGTCCCTATTTATCTACTTGCACCCGGGGGTGCTTTCGAACTGCTAGGTTGGCAGGCGCTAGGACCGAGCAGCGGGAGCGCACCCCGCCGCGGGGATTCGAACCGCCGACCTTTCGATCGGCAAGCCCTAGGCGCTGAGGCTTTTACCCACAGCGCCACCCGCTGGGCCATAATTAGCTGGAAATGATCTGTTGGGCTTTCTGGTTACCCACAGTCCCAAGTACTGAAAAGCAGGGCAGACTACAGGGACTCTTAACAGTTGTGAGAACTGGAAGTGTGTTTTGGGGTTCACGTTATTAACAGAGCAAGTCTGATTTGTCAACGTATACTCATAGCCCCGATAAAAAGATTGAAATTCCTGTTTTAAATCTCTCCTTGCTTCTTCAGGGGAGTCATCAACTTACATACTCAACAGGTGAGATCAGGAATGTATTTTAATACGCTTGATGCATTCATTTTTCCTAAATTTAGCTGCTAAAAAAAAGTTATTTATGTGAATAAAAGTGGGGAGAGGGGACAGCACTGTTTAGTCCCAGCCAGGTCACATTTAAAAGGCCATATACTGTTAATCTCCTGCCAACCTAGCAGTTCGAAAGCACGTCCAAGTTCAAGTAGATAAATAGGTACCGCTCTGGCGGGAAGGTAAACGGCATTTCCGTGCGCTGCTCTGGTTCGCCAGAAGCGGCTTAGTCATGCTGGCCACATGACCCGGAAGCTGTACGCCAGCTCCCTCAGCCAGTAAAGCGAGATGAGCGCTGCAACCCCAGAGTTGGCCACGACCGGACCTAATGGTCAGGGGTCCCTTTACCTTTACCTATAATGTTAATCAGCCAAAGGTCTGGGGGAAGAGAAACATTTTTACCTAAAGCTAAAAACTTCCTTACATAGCCTAAAGCTATGTAATGAAGGTGCCAGGCAAGAACAGGGCCGGATGATGATCTCAGGGTCCAGGTAGGTTCATGTGGGAAGAGGTAAACCTTGAGGAAATGTGGTCCCAAGTCATCTAAGACTTTATTGGTCCAAACCAGCACTTTGAATTGGGCCCAGAAACTAACTGGAAGCCAGTGCACTCAGGCCAGGATAGGTGTAATTTGTTCAAACTGTCTTGACCTGGTGAATAACCTGGATGCTAAATTGTTTATTTTCTGGAATGATGGCATATGTTATGAAATTAAACCATACCGGGACAAAGCCATCTTTCTCGATCTGTGCACATGTCAACTGCAGTTTATTTGTTAATCTCTCAAGCAGTGCTATTTCCCAAACTCTTCTGTACCAATTGTCTATTGTCGTGCCAGAAAGGTCTTTCTAGAGTCTGGTTACCGTATGTTGCATCTTGTCGCTTGTAACAAATGGCTTATTAATTCTGTATTGTGTACATCCAGATTGTTGTTTTGAAATGTATTTAATAAATTTAATTCTGGATTGACTTCCCATTGTCGTTGTGTTATTTTATTAATTTTGTGGACCCACCTATGCACCGAATAGAATTGTATGGATTTTGAATGTTATACCTGGGCCTTCTTCCCTCCGTGGATACTACAAGTCTTTCAAATGCAGCTAGTGGCCTTGAGGCTGCCTTACTGGTCATCCAGTAAAAACAACTGACACTAGATTCAGAGGAAACAAAAGAAAGTACTTCTTCGTGCATGTACATCATGCACAGTTATATGCTCCCATAAAATACTGTTAATGACCACTGGCTTAGATGCTTTTGGAGACAGACAAATTCATGGAGAAGGGGTCAAGAGAGTACAAATTTATGGCTTGAGTCATAACAGCTCGTGTTCCAGCAGTAAACAACAAAATCACAGACTAAATGTCAATCAAAAAGGTACAGAATCAGGCTCACATCAACAGGACATCTTATTAATTTAGGAGGCTACCCAGAACATATTTATTCACGAACAATTATTCAGCTTTAAGAAGGGCCAGCCTGAGAGTAAAGGGCTGCCTTTTAAACAAACTTTGGGTGATTATTAACAAGCAAAAGATATTTGTGCATATTTGTGCAAATCAGACCAGGACTCTTGCCTTCACAATAACTCATGATGGAAGGAAAATAAATAATGAGATAAATCTCCAGTGTCATATTTGAAGTGCATAAGCTGTTTCTTAAAAAAAACAAAAACTGCCATCTAAGGTTGCAAATGCATTAGCAATGATAGGTTCTGATCCGAAGGCACTCAGGTATTACTTTTAAAAGCCAGTTGTTTGAGGGAAGAGGCATCAGGGAGAGTACTGATGCCTTCCACTGTCCTGTTTGTGAGCTTCCTAAAAACATCTGATCGGCTGCTATTGCAGACATCTTAAATGAGTCAGACCTTTAGTTTCATGCAGCAGGGTGGCACATGTTTTCAGCATTTAATACGGATCTTAGTCCAGCCCTACACCACAGAGGGAAATACAGTGCTCTAAATATGGTATTGCTTCTATATTGCTTTATATTTTATGGTTGTAAGCTCTTTTAAAACATTTTTTTTAAAATAGGCAGGATATATTTTTTAAAAATAATTAATAAACAAGCGAAGGCATCCGATTCTTACACTTTGTACCACACAAGCCCTGCATGCTTCCTACTGCGCATAATGAGATTCAGATAAGATCCACACTTAGAATAGGCTTTGGTTTCTGTCGGGATTGTGGCTGGAGAGGGAAGAGTTAAACATTCACTTTCGAGATGAAAATTAGTAACTATGCATTAAGGATTATTAATATTTTAAAAACCCTATTGTGGCAGTTAGCCACACAATTAACTAGCCTGGCCTACTATTTAGATCAGAGTGGTCCAACATGTGGCCAGGACAAAAGCAGCATGTGGGCGTTTTTTGGTGGATCCATGCAGGACAGGCCCTAGTCTTCCTGCCTCTTCCCCAAAGCTTAGTGCTTTCCCAGGTTTGGAAAAGAGATGGGAAGTCTCTAGGACGCTGCTGGAGCCTTCACACCTCCTGCCCCCTTGGGCACACACACACACACACACAGAGAGAGAGAGAGAGGGGGGGGGAGAGAGAGAGAGAGAGAGAGAGAGAGAGAGAGAGAGAGAGAAGGAAAGGGGACCTCAGACTTGTGACACGCTCAGATCTTCCCCTGGCAGGATTTCAGGGGTCAGATTCTATCTCGCACACCCCAAGCCTGGGTTCTCCCACATTTCTGTGCTGTGCAGCTATCTGTTAGTAACTCACCCTAAGATTGTGTATTAAATTTGTTTAATAAATAAATGCACACAAACTAATTTGGTATGTCAAATAATATTAATTATATTGCAAACACTTTAATTGCCGGTAATAACATGTAACTTTAATTAAGTGTGTGGCCCATAGACATGACATTCTCAACCACACTGAACCATACAAAAAAGTTGCATTACTGCAGACAGTCCCAAAAGGTGATTTCAGGAGGCAAGCCAAGACAGACTGCATGCAGATTTCATACAGCATTTCATACATCTCCTAACCCCACCAATCGTGTAACTAAGCCCAGAAAATGCGCAAGTCTTTAGCAAAAGTATTTTCAGAGGGGCCCATTTTGTCCTAAGCCACTGGGTGCTATTTAGCTAACCATGATAAACAAAGAGCTGTTCCCCCGCCCCACCGCCCAGCCTGGCGCAGAATGAGTCATTCATTGCCATTTAAGTCTCTGAGAGTTTGCTATCTCTCCCCCCTCACTTTTCCTCAGGTTCGACTCCTCTGACAAATCTTTTTTTAGCAGCATCTCAGGCTCCCTGTGATCTAGTTAAAATTTGGCTTTAAACAGACTGGAGCTACATCCATTCTTTCATTCAAAATTTCATGCTTTCCGCGACTGGACCTAATGGTCAGGGGTCCCTTTAGGCTGGTGTGCAGAGATTATATCCAGAGAACACTGCAGGTGTGGAAGGAGCCACCCTAGGAAACAGACAACAGCCCATAGCTCTACATCTGATCAATGTTACAGGGATAGCAAGCGGTCGCATTAAGCTGACAAAGGGAAGACTGCATAATGGTGCAAATTCCCTCCTTTGAGAGACAGCAAGCAGCAGCAGCTGACATTTCAGGGGTGCTTATGAGAATGAACCCTTCCATTTCTGAAATGCCTTTCATTTGAAGAAAAGCTCTACAGGTGGTGATCCTGTCGTTGCTTGAAGAGAAGCAAAGGGCAGGATGAAGAAATGGGTTAAAAACAAGGGTTGTACGCCAATGCTTCTTTCAGTTTTGAGGTTTCCAATCGCCTCCCTAACAATATATCCAATTTTCCACTTTTTTTAATTAAAAAAAATGTTAATCACTGAATTGTTTCTTCTCTGTATATTGCTGCTTTGAAACTTTGCTTTCTCCCTTGAGAACATAGCCCATGGGTAGGCAACCTGAGGCCCAGGGGCCGGATGTGGCCCAATCGCCTTCTCAATCCGGACCATCCAATCAGCGTATTTTTACATGAGTAGAATGTGTGCTTTTATTTAAAATGCATCTCTGGGTTATTTGTGGGGCATAGGAATTTGTTCACCCCCCCCCGCCCAAAAAAAATATAGTCCGGGCCCCCACAAGGTCTGAGGGACGGTGGACCAGCCCCCTGCTGAAAAAGTTTGCTAACCCCTGACATAGCCAGTCAAGGATCACATAGTGAACACAGTGAACATCACAATGCTACATAGCTAGGTTTGGACCCAACATTACTGAAAGCAAAATAGATAGATAGATAGATGATAGATAGATAGATAGATAGATAGATAGATAGATAGATAGATAGATAGATGATAGATAGATGATAGATAGATAGATAGACAGATAGATAGACAGATGATAGATGATAGATAGATAGATAGATAGATAGATAGATAGATAGATAGATAGATAGATAGATGATAGATAGATGATAGATAGATAGATGATAGATGATAGATAGATGATAGATAGATAGATAGATAGATAGATAGATAGATATAGATAGATAGATGATAGACAGATAGATAAGATAACCAGCTAGTTCAGAGTTAGGGCAATGCTTTCTGGACTAGTTACATGGGTATCCCTGCCAAGAAAACTCCATGGACAAAGACAACAGTGGAACGTCTTTAGGAGAAGAAAAGGCTCAGGGGTGAACCTGACACAAATCAGGAGTGGAGACCCTAAGGCGGTTGGATGGTGCCTTGTATGCTTCCTTCCAGCAACTCCTGCAGCCAGGCTAGCGCCCAACATATTGTTCTGTTTTCCTTTGGGCCACATCAGTGAGGCTGAGAGGGGGTGGGTCTTGTCATCTGGGCAGCACAAAGCCGCCATACACCCTGCCCAGTCTTGCGCCCCGGAGAGGTCCCTTCAGCGCTGTTAACACAGCCGTTTGACTTCATCCCTGGAGACGCACTCAATTGTCTCTTGAAACAGATGGATGCCAATGATGACAATAAAGTCCCAATCAGAACTGGAACACACACACACACACACACACACACACACTTAATTAATTAATTAATGAAGCAAAGAAAAGGCTGTAGCTGCGCATTACACATTTATCATAGCATATAGTTATGACTAAGTCTGTAACAATATATATAGGCTATACACAATGTGAAGCAAAAAACTTCAAAGCAGAGGTATTTTTGGGGGGAAACAGGAGGGATTTGCGAATGTCATTCCAGTCCCAGAGTTTAGAGGGTTTTCCCTTTAACACAGACACATATTCAGCATGGCTTTTCTCCCCAAGGCCTCCTGGCAGGGTGCAGCATTTGTGGGGCTTAACTATTGTTTCAAAATAAACAGCTGACAATTCTCAGTGGAAAGTTCCCAAAATGCTCTGAGTCAGCCAGCCAGCATGAGGGCCAGAACTGAGCTTACCGTGACAATGAGGCTTCTTTTATTCTGCATTTCCTTGAAGCACAGTTGAGCAAAGAAGGCATTACTTATGGAAGAAGCAAGGACTATGCAAGCTGCTCACCTAAATCAGGATACTGTACAAGGAAATCCTGTCACTATCCTTCTTTTACTCACTTCCTACTAACATCCTCTTAATAACATCCTTAGAAAATCAGGGTGGGCGGTTATTTCTCCTCTCATAATGCTAGAACTCAGGACCATTCAATGAAGTTGAATGTTGGAAGATTGTTGTTGTTTTGTCGTTTAGTCGTGTCCGACTCTTCGTGACCCCATGGACCAGAGCACGCCAGGCACTCCTGTCTTCCACTGCCTCCCGCAGTTTGATCAAACTCATGCTGGTAGCTTCGAGAACACTGTCCAGCCATCTCGTCCTCTGTCGTCCCCTTCTCCTTGTGCCCTCCATCTTTCCCAACATCAGGGTCATTTCCAGGGAGTCTTCTCTTCTCATGAGGTGGCCAAAGTATTGGAGCCTCAGCTTCAGGATCTGTCCTTCCAGTGAGCACTCAGGTCTGATTTCCTTAAGAATGGAGAAGTTTGATCTTCTTGCAGTCCATGGGACTCTCAAGAGTCTCCTCCAGCACCATAATTCAAAAGCATCAATTCTTCGGCGATCAGCCTTCTTTATGGTCCAGCTCTCACTTCCATACATCCATACATTCCATACATTAATTGGAAGATTAAGGACAAGCAAAAGGAAGTCCTCCTTCTTTCACTCAGTGCATAGTTAAACTGATGGTCACCAACTTGAAGGCTTGAAAAAGGGCTCTGGCAAATTCAGGAAGGATACAGCTATCAATGGCAACATGCCTCTTAATAGCAGCTGCCTCCTGTTCAACTAATGGGGAGGAATAGCTGCAGTTGCACTCAGGTCCTGCTTGTGAGCTTGTCTCACGAAATCTTTGTTGACCACCATGAGAGTAAGATGCTGGACTATGACGGGCCTTTGGTTTGATCCAGCAGCACATTCTTGTGGAAATGACTGATCAATATGCCATGAAATTAATAAAGCAAAGGCTGCACCTGCACATTACACATTTAGCACAGCATATAGTTATGACTAAATCTATAACTATACAACACATAGTCTATACACAATGTGAAGCAAAAACTTCAAAGCAGAGGGGGTTTTTTTTGGGGGGGGAACTATGGACTATGCTGTGAAATGAGTTGGTAGCATCCTGCAAACATTTGTTTTTATTATTCTATTATTTATTAAATTGGTATTTCATCCTTCATCCGAAGATCACAGGGTGGTTCACAACATAAAAATGCAAAATGAGAACACAAAATGCACAATGAAACAAACACAAACCAGTAACGCTGCCCCGCAAACACATATTATTTATTAAATTTGAGTAGAATGAACAGCATCTCTTCAGACTCAAGTTGTGGAAGGATTACCGTTTTTTAAACTCACAGCTATTTAAAAAAGTCAAATAAATCAGTAAAACAAACCTTCTGATAAGTTGAAATCTAGCAAAGAGTAGACTGTGCTACCCCCCCCCCCCAATACATATCCGGTGTGTCTGTTTTATTGTGTGATGTTTGTTTTTATGTGGGGAGCATTCCAAAAACTGCCTCTATAGGCTGCCTGAAGTGTCTGTGTCTACTTTACCATCACTTCAGGATTCTGCCACATGTGTAGATCTGGCATGCATGACACCTTTCACTTAACTGCAGCTGCCAGGTTTGTCAAAAAAAGCCCCTCCCTGCATGCTAAAGGCCAACCAGTTTGGCTGTTCTTGAGGGACGATTCCAACAGATTCCATACGAACAACGCTTATGTCCCTGCGTAGATCGCAGCACCAAATCAGTGGCGCATGCCCTCCTGGCATGCACTCTTTACAAAGACCTGAGAGGAATGAGATTATCATTCCTCTTTTGTTGTCCATTCCGGACGCCCAACCACTGCCACAGTGTCTTTTCTCATGGCGGATCAGGAGGAGCAGATGACAGCAAGGGTTGTGAGGTTTTTAGCTGGGGCAATCAGAATAAGACCCACTGTTTGACTATTGATTCAGGACCCTAAACTGTGTTTTATTATAATCGACTTTTATTGTGTTTTGTGTACATCATAATGCTTTTTTTATTGCTATGGCCGATGGTAATGCAAATAGTTTCATTCTATAAATGCCAACCAGTTTGGATCAATGTCCCCAAAATCCATCTTGATAAATAAGGATAACCACTCTTACTCAAAGTTTAAACAAGTGTTGCTCTGGAGACAAGTATGTTTTCAAGATAGCATGTTTAAGTGGGGTTTTTTGTGTGTGCTGAAAATTAAATTCTTAAAAGAAAATACAAAGCGATGGTAAAAGTGTTCAGCAGAATATAGTGGATGCAATTCTTAAGAAAGTGTTTCTACAACTTGAAACCAACTGATTTCACATTTCCATATTATAGTAGACTTGTGGCAGTGAAGCCTCTGTTCAGAAATATTTCAAGTGCTCAGGAAATAAAAGGTGTCAGGACACTTGCAATTCACTTTCTATGAGGGAAAGGATGATTGTCAGCTGTGATTGTCAACCCACATGGTTGCTTGAATTCATGACATGGGATCACGTTAGAGGGAAGGAGTTCCCATCATGCTGCAGGGGTGGAAAAGGGGGGAGCTTTGGTCTCCAAGTAGATAGGAAATTACTTCAGAGAGACCCCAAACTTATTTTGTGGAGAAGAGTGTGCAAATATCAATTCCTTATTCAGTCTGTTTCTGAACCTTCTTGTTGAATAAGAAATTGGGGTCTAGAAACCAACTTCAGTATCGGACTTCCGGAGGCGGCGCGAAACCGTGATGGCGGACCTCTTCGAGCTCTGAAGAGGGGCACCGCAGAAAAGGGTTGTTTCGCTACGGCGCAGCGGCAACCCATCAAGATAAACCACGGACAGAGTGAGTCCGTGGCCGTGGGACTCGGCGGGCACCTGGAGCGACCCCAAATTCGCAGAAGGAACCCCGTAAGGGGCTCCGGAGTGAAGGAGGGGGAGCGGTGCTGTGAGTTCATCGCTCTTTCTGCGGAGGCGAAGCCGCGCGGCTGTCACGGATGAGCGCTGACCTTTCTTCCAAAAATACCAGTCTGAAACAGCAAACCCGTGAGTAAGGATTTAAGATTTGCTAAAATAATTTGAAGAAATTTGGCTGAAACCGGGAGACGAGAAAGAGGAAGTCCGTCTTCCGGCACTGCTTCCAAGATCAAAGCAGACGGTTCAAAGAGCGGAAAGCGATGTGAACAGGGAAGCTTTAAGGCTTTAAAGTGGGACTTTCGTGCACATTTGAATTCTATCTTTAAAGAAAAAATACAGCTAAAAAACTGACTTGGAGCGGTCCCCCAAGGGGTGAGGGAAGACTCTAACCCCAAATCTTCGGGTGGCCGGGTGAAGTTGCTTAACTGCGGAACTGTAACAAACTTCCAGATACTTTTGTAACTGAAGTGCAACTTTTGAGCTTACTTAGTTTGAGTGGATACAATTGCAGGCACCTTGTTGGAACTTTGTTAAATGTTTTAAAGTGCTCTGCAGGACTTTCTTCTTAGTGTTTTGGAACTAACTTGTTTTTAAAATTGTCTTCAAAAATGGAACAAAAGGGACTTTAATGGCGGAAAAGTTACCTTCTTCTTACTAAATTCTGGTGGCACTCCCCCTAGAGGATATTGGGATAACAAAGGCCTGGGAAAAGTTTTTTCTGTTTACCTTCTCTCTCCAGACTGTTTTTAAATTTGGGCTTGTTTTTCCCATGGGATTACAACATTTGACCTTGAACATTGACTGATGAGTGGCACAGGAAAGACAAGAGCAGCCAAAGCTAAGGAAGCTAAGGAAAAAGAAAAAGCGAAAAAGCAGGCACAGCTCTTGCAAACAACTTTAACTCAGGGACGCAGACTATCAGTTCCAGCTGTGCTTGCAACACAAAAAGTAGAAAGTGAAAAGCCTGAAAAATCTGAGGAGGAAGATATGGCATCAGGAGGATCAGAGGCAGTACTGAAACAAGTCCTGGAACAATTGTCAGCATTAAACCAAAAAATTGATAACCAATCAATAAAAATTGACCAAGCTACATCCTCAATCCAGAAATTGACAGATCAGGTTTCCCAACATACCCAAGCAATTGAAAAATTGCAAGGAGCAACAGAAGAGAATCGTAAATTGGCAGGGGAAGCCGTTCAAATTGCAACAGCAGCTAAAAAAGAGGTTGAGGAAGTTAAAGCAGAAGTCAAGCCTCTGCACAAACAGATAGGGGACCAACAAACCTACCTCTCTTTGGTGGAATTGAAAAATCGCCAGACTAACCTCAGGCTGAGGGCGGTTCCAGAAATCGAACAAGAAGATTTGATTGGATTTTTGACAACAGAGTTTTCAAAGTTTTGGGGCCTAAAAGAAGATAGTGATTTCAAAATAGTATCGGCTTTTCGACTGGGAAGATTGGTAAGAAAAGACAGATCTAGAGACTGCTTAATAGCTTTGAGATCAAGAGAAGAGAGAGACAAAATATTAGGCCTACACTTTAATAACTCAATTGAGATACAAGAGAAAAGGGTGGAAATTTACCGAGACATCCCTAAACAGTTACTGGATTTGAGAGCCACCTATTCAGAATTGGCCAAGCTGTTGAGACTCAACACAATTCCTTATAGGTGGGAGTTTCCACAAGGACTATCATTTACTTACAAACAGAAGAAGGTTAAAATAAGAACGCCAGAGGACCTACAAAAGTTCCAGCACGACCACGGAGAAGATCTCCAAAAAGAAGCAGCAGCCCATTGGCCTCTACTTAAACCAGGACCCATTCTGCCAGCAGGCGGAGGGACGCCTATACCCTCGGAACCAGAGGAAAAAGAAGACACACCGCTCTAGGTGTAACAGAATAGTTCAGGATGTCTCTGCAGCTACTTAGTTGGAATATAAATGGCGGAAACTCCCCGGAGAAAAGAAGGAGGCTATTTCATATATTGAAGAAAGAACAATTGGACATTATTTGTTTACAAGAAACCCATGTAACCAGGCTCCACAGGAAAGTTTTGGTTAATAAAAGACTAGGCCAAGAGTTTATCTCTTCAGACAAGGTAAAGAAAAGAGGAGTGGTGATCTACGCTAAGGAGAGCCTGACACCTAAATTTTTATTCAAAGATGAACATGGAAGAATTTTGGCAATTGAAATTCAGACCCAAGGAGAAAAAATATTGTTATTAGGAATTTATGCTCCAAATGACGGGAAATCGGAATTTTTCAAGAAGCTGCATGAGACTTTGCTGGACTATCTGGACTATGCTAACATCATAATGATGGGAGACATGAATGGAGTGGTGTCTACACATATGGATAAGTCTTACAACCAAAATTTAACATCAGACAGCAGACTGCCTAAAACTTTTTTTGAAATGACTGACAATCTGGATTTGATTGATATATGGAGGACAAAGAACCCCCTAGGTAAAGAAGGCACTTTCTTCTCTGAGGCCCACCTGTCCTGGTCAAGGATCGACCAAATCTGGACCTCCAGGGGGCTGGCACCCAAGACCAAAAAGGTGGAAATCTGCCCAAAAACATGCTCCGACCACAACGCTTTGAAAATAGAACTCAGACTAACTCAACCCGGTTCCTTCAGATGGAGAATGAATGACACACTACTAAGAGATCAAGAGATTGTGAAAAAGGCCCAAAAAACACTAAAGGACTATTTTGAGATAAATCTGAACACTACAGTAGAAAAAAGAACAATCTGGGACGCAAGCAAAGCCGTTATGAGAGGGTTTCTGATACAACAGAATACAATTAAGAAGAAGCTCTGGAATGGAAAGAAAGATAAAATATTGGAGAAAATACACCAAGGAGAAGAAAAATTGAGAACCAAACCAAAGTCAAAGGAGCTGCTGAGAGAAATTAAATTCCATCAAGCAGAATATTCAAAATTGATTAACCAGGAGATTGAATGGAAAATAAAACAGATGAAGCAAAGATCCTTTGAATCAGCAAACAAATGCGGAAAGCTGCTAGCCTGGCAGCTGAAAAAAAGACAAAAGTTAAATACGATAACAAATCTAGAGATTGAAGGAAGGATGGTACAGAAACCAGAAGAAATCAGGAAGTGCTTCCACAGATATTTCAAAGAACTCTATACACAGGGGCCTCAGAAAGAATCTGAGATAGATCAATTTTTAAAGATAAATGGACTATCAAAAATAACTCAAGATAAAAGATCAATCTTGAACTCTACAATAACTACTCAGGAAATTGAAGGTGCCATTCAGAACATGCAACTAGGCAAATCTCCAGGCCCGGATGGGCTTACCTCCAAATACTACAAGACCTTGAAGGATTATTTGATACAACCTCTGTTGGAGGTATGTAACCAGATTTTGGATGGGAAGAGGGCACCAGAAACGTGGAAAGAAGCTTTCATCACATTGATACCTAAGACAGAATCTGAAAAGACTCAGCTCAAGAACTACCGCCCCATCTCACTCCTGAATGTGGATTACAAAATATTTGCAGACATTTTGGCAAGTAGACTTAAAAAAGTTTTAAATGAAGTAATTCACAAAGACCAAGCAGGCTTTCTCCCTGGTAGACATTTATATGAGAATACCAGAAACATCATTGATATTTTGGAACTTTTACAAACCAACATGAACACAAGGGCGGTGTTAATCTTTATTGATGCGGAGAAAGCATTTGACAATATATCTTGGAGGTTTATGAAGAAAAACTTGGAAGGGATGGGAGTGGGGCGGGGGTTTGAAAATGGGTTACGAGCAATTTATTCAGAGCAAAAGGCTAAATTAATAGTGAACAATGTGGTGACGGAGGAGTTCAAAATTGAAAAAGGGACACGACAAGGGTGCCCTCTATCCCCTCTTTTATTCATTTCAGTCCTGGAGGTGCTATTGAATATGATAAGGAAGGACCGGTTGGTACAAGGGATAGAGGTCGGAGTGAAACAATATAAACTGAAAGCTTTTGCAGATGATCTAGTTTTGACACTGCAGGAGCCAGAATCCAGTACAAAAAGAGCTCTTGAACTTATATCTGAGTTTGGTCGGGTGGCGGGATTTAAGTTGAACAAACAAAAAACCAAGGTTTTGACCAAGAATTTGACACTTACAGAAACAGAGGGGTTTCAGAGAGAAACAGAACTAAATGTGGTAAAAAAAGTGAAGTACCTAGGGACCTATTTGTCTTCCAAAAATTTGAATTTATTTAAGGACAACTATGAAAAATGTTGGTCGGAAGTTAAGAAGGATTTAGAAATTTGGTCAAGATTGAAACTTTCCTTGTTGGGAAGGATTGCAGCAATAAAAATGAATGTGTTGCCGAAAATGTTATTTTTGTTTCAAACCCTACAGATCGTGGACAGAGTGGAATGTTTTGGAAAATGGCAGAAGGATATATCTAGGTTTGTCTGGCAGGGCAAAAAGCCCCGAATAAAGTATAAAATATTAACAGACTCAAAAGAAAGAGGGGGGTTTGCCCTGCCGGATTTGAGGTTGTATTATGAAGCTGCAGCCTTCTGCTGGTTGAAAGATTGGTTTTTGCTAGAAAACACCGATGTCCTAGATCTGGAAGGTTTTGATAATGCTTTTGGCTGGCACGCATACCTATGGTATGACAAGGTTAAAGTTCACAAATTGTTTAAAAGCCATATTGTCAGAAAAGCAATTTTTGCAGTCTGGACGAAATACAAAGACTTATTAGAGAGTAAAACACCGAGGTGGCTGTCACCGGTGGAGGCCAAGGCTCGAAAAAGACCCAATATGGAGGCCTACTGGCCGAAATATTGGGAATTAATTGAAAAAAATGGAGACAGTTGGAAGTTGCAGAGCCAGGATAAACTAAAAAACAAGGTGCGAGATTGGTTACATTATGCTCAAATTCAAGAGGTTTTTAAAATGGATAAAAAAGTTGGTTTCCAGGAGGAGAAATCGAAACTAGAGATAGAATTGTTAGAACCAAAGACCAAGATTTTATCTAGAATGTATAACTTGCTGCTTATGTGGAACACACAGGACGAGTTAGTTAAATCTGCTATGATAAAATGGGCACAGGATGTTGGACATAATATTATGTTTGAAGACTGGGAAAGGTTATGGAACACCGGAATGAAATTCACGGCATGTAGTGCCTTGAAGGAAAACATTATGAAAATGATATACCGGTGGTACATGACCCCAGTCAAGCTAGCTAAGATACATCACCTGTCTGACAATAAATGTTGGAAGTGTAAGGAAGCAGAGGGGACTTTCTTCCATCTCTGGTGGACCTGCCCAAAAGTGAAGACCTTCTGGGAAATGATTTATAATGAATTGAAAAAGGTATTTAGGTATACCTTTCCCAAGAAACCAGAGGCCTTCCTGCTGGGCATGGTGGACCAGAAAATGCCAAAGAAAGACAGAACCTTGTTTATGTATGCTAGCACAGCAGCAAGAATACTCATTGCAAAGAGCTGGAAGACACAAGATTTGCCCACGCTGGAGGAATGGCAGAAGCAGTTGATGGACTACATGGAGATAGCTGAACTGACCGGCAGAATCCGAGATCTGGATAAAGAAACAATTGAGGAGGACTGGAAAAAATTTAAAGACTATTTGCAAAAATATTACAAGCTGTATGAATCTTAAGACAGTGCATGATTAGGAAATGTTATGCTTTAGCAATCATGATTAAGTAAATTGTAAAATAAGTGTTAGTTACAGATGGGTAGCCGTGTTGGTCTGCCATAGTCAAAACAAAAAAAATTCCTTCCAGTAGCACCTTAAAGACCAACTAAGTTAGTTCTTGGTATGAGCTTTCGTGTGCATGCACACTGTGTGCATGTGTGTATCTGAAGAAGTGTGCATGCACACGAAAGCTCATACCAAGAACTAACTTAGTTGGTCTTTAAGGTGCTACTGGAAGGAATTTTTTTTGTTTTGTAAAATAAGTGATAAAAGAGAAAAGGAGACAATTTGAATCGAACATGTTATGTTTATTTTAAAGGTATTGAAATTGAGATACAATATATTGAATCTGGGTACATAACATTTGAAAGTTACAATAAGGTACGAAATAAGGTAACAAAATGCTGACATTGTTAATTCAAAGAACGCAGAACCGGAAGGGGTGGGGAAGTCCAAGTTGTTTTTGTTTGTTTTCGTTGTTAAAAAAAGGGAAAATTTGTTTCTTGCAATTATTTTATTTGCTTGTAACCTATAAAACTATGGAAAGAAACGCAATAAAAAATTTATAAAAAAAAATAGAAACCAACTTCAGTATCATTCTGAAGAAGGGAGGGAGGGAGCAGATTCCCACCTTCTACAGACAAGGAAATCCTACTTGTTGTTAGTCCTTCAGCATGCTTATCCAGTTATTAAAACGAAAAAAGGAAGTGCCTTCATAGCCGAGGCTTGAGGAGGAAAACAGTTTGCGATTGATTTGAGGGCTAAAAAGGTTTTTCAGGCCGTGGGTGGTGGGGCTGTTGCCTTGGACTCCTGGTAATTTATCTTGAGGGAGGTCTGCAGCACAAGCAGTCTCCCAGAACTGCGGCCGATTGATCAGGGTGATGGATGGCAAATGCACAGCTCTGCTCTGCTGAGAAATCAATCAAGTGCAAGGAAACTCCTTAAGCTTACTCAAAGGCTTGTTCTTGCTCCTCCCACCTTCCTCCTTCTGTGACATTTATCATTCAGAATTTCCCGCAGCCACTGACAGGTAAGAAGCACACGGCTGCCATGTACACTTTTGCCACGTTTGTATGTGACTATCCACATTTACATATCAAGGGTACAACTCAGATCAGAGGTGCAGTAAGCAAGGGATTACACCATGGGTAGGCAAACTAAGGCTCGGGGGCAGGATCTGGCCCAATCGCCTTCTCAATCCGGCCCGCGGACAGTCCAGGAATCAGCGTGTTTTTACATGAGTAGAATGTGTCCTTTTATTTAAAATGCATCTCTGGGTTATTTGTGGGGCATAGGAATTCCTCCTCCTCCTCCTCCTTCTTCTTCCTCCTCTTTTCAAAATATAGTCCAGTCCCCCACAAGGTCTGAGGGACAGTGGACCAGCCTCCTGCTGAAAAAGTTTGCTGACCCCTGGATTACACACTCACACACACACACATTGTGGTCCAATCCTATTTGCTCCCATTATTTGGAGCTTCTTCTTCTAAAAATCTTGCCTCTGCTGCTCCCACCAGTCAGAACTCATGGGAATTCACTTCAAAGGCAGGTGAAAAGCCTGCCATGCATAGGGTTGCTGTATTTCGTAATTTCTGCCCGGATGCTGTTTACGAGGGCCAAATACCGGCTATGTCCGGGAAATTCCAGACGTGTGACAACCATAGGCTGAACCAGGATCCAAGCAGAAGGGATTTGTTGCTTGTTCTCCTAAAGTCAAGCTGCTGCTTCAGAGGATGCAAAGCCCCTGCCACGAAAATCATTTTCTCACGACTTTTGGAGACTAACCTCTCCTTCTAAACTTGGTCTAACTTTGGCCCCCAATCTGGACCAACCATCTGTTCCTTGGCAGAGAAATTCAGAAAAGTGCTGAGTACAGTAATGTGCACAGATCAGTGGATAAGGGCTCGAAAACAGCACTGGCTTTAAAAGGAGGAGCAGGCAAGACATTTCTGACTCTATGCATGAGGAAACACCACTAGTCAAAGCAAAGAGGTATCTCCCTTCCCATATCATGTCAGGAGTCACATTCAAGATGAAACATTGAGGAGGATCCCCACCTCAGGATGGTCTCAATCCTTGGAACTTTGCACTGTCTTTTCACACCCCAAGCAGGGCCAACCCAATATATTTTGGCACCAGAGGCAAAGCAAAAAATGGCACCCCCTGGGAAGAAGGGATGAGTGAAGATCAACATCAGGAACAAGGTTGGGAGGAGACCAGGAGTGCCACTGTAGAGGTGGCATCGGGGAGCAGCTGCTGAGGAGGGCAGTAGCAGCAGCTGGCAATTCAATCAATAGAGGCCAGATCTCCTGCCACCTGAGGTCCTCACCTCTCTGTGCCTCAAGGGTGGGAAGGCCCCATCCCCAAGAGCAGCCAGTCCAAAGTTTGAGAACCACCACTATCCTAGAGGCTGATATTCCGTTACTATGCAAAAATGAAAAACGATTTATTTCATTTGTATCCCACCTTTCTTGCACCATGCCTGCCAGGCCTTCTGAGCTTCAGCAAGGTGATAGTCTCATATGCCTTCACTAGGTAACCGGAGCTCAACTGTACCTTCAATGAATCCTGAAGCAAAGTTCTGCCTGCAATCAGATTTTCCGGGCACCACAATTTAAGAAGGGCATTGACGATTTGGAACGTGTTTGAACATCCAGAACAATTCCCTGCACAGGCAAAAGTTTCTGCACAGCAACAAGCTCTTTGCAAGTGTCACAGTGCTGGCCTGGAATGTGCAAGTTTATTGGGTGGACTGGAGAGGGATGTTCAAGACATTTCTGCCTTGAAGCGGTAAGCTACCGTATTTTTTGCTCTATAAGACTCACTTTTCCCCTCCTAAAAAGTAAGGGGAAATGTGTGTGCGTCTTATGGAGCGAATGCAGGCTGCGCAGCTATCACAGAAGCCAGAACAGCAAGAGGGATTGCTGCTTTCACTGCGCAGCGATCCCTCTTGCTGTTCTGGCTTCAGGGATTCAGATTTTTTTTTTTCTTGTTTTCCTCCTCCAAAAACTAGGTGCATCTTGTGGTCTGGTGCGTCTTATAGAGTGAAAAATATGGTAAGTGAGATAGGCCTTTTCTGTCTTACTATTTCCCTTCCCATCCACGGTCATTTTCCTCTCCTCTCCTCTTGCTGTAAATTCCTTGTAATCAGAGGTTGTCTCAATATGATTCTATGCTGCAAAATTAGGTCTTTTTGAGTGCTGTCATAACCCGACTGCACTACTAGACAGTCAAAGCAGGTATGTCTTTGATAAATGGCTGAGTGGAAGACTCTACAGACAACCGAACAGCCTTTTTGGAGGGTTAATTTGCTCTACTCTGTGTTGAGCGGTAAAGCTAAAAAGCAAAATGGATTTGATGATATACAATATAAATAGAAAGCCAGCACAATGCACAGCACAAATTGCCTGGGCAGGGCTGCACAGTAAATTGCTAACCTCTCCAATGCTGCCCAGGCTGCAGCACAGGGGACAGTAATTTTTCCCCGCTTTCCTGAGGCTTTATTGCAGCTCATGCCTTTCAATGCTGCTTCCGTAGCATCTGCCCAACTGGGGGAGGGGAAGCTGGATTTGTAGGTCAGATTTTACACGTTAAACTAAGTTTTGTTTCTAAAGGGGGATCTTGTTATTTGCCCTCTCCATCGTTTCATACTGAGTGCCAAATAGCAGACTTTTGGCTGCTCTCCATGCAATTAATGCAACGTGTAGGTTGACTTGTAGTTTACTCTCAGTATCTCAGAACATAGCAAGGAATGCAGCATGGAAGCCTCATCAATGGGGCTCCTATTTATTATTTAGCGCCATCAGTAAACACAGTACAGGTCCTTGCCCCGAGGAACTTGCAGTCTATAATCTGACACAGGGGAAACAACAGAAGAAGTGAAGGCAGGATGAACAGGGAAGGAATACAGTCGTATCTCGTGTTACGTTTGCTTCACGTTGCGGCTTTTCAGGTTACAAACGCCGCACATGCATGCGCAGAAGCAATCTGAGTGCTTTGCGCATGCGCAGAAGTGCTCTATTGCGCTTTGTGCATGCACGACACTCTACTCACCGACTTTTTGGGGTGCGAAGGGCACCCCAAAATGGATCGTGTTCGTAAGTGGAGGTACCACTGTATGCAATTGTTTTAATTATGCATACTCTGGCCTGGTTACAATTCAGTTACAGAAAGGCAGAGGAATTAGGGAGCAGAGTCAAAGGGTGAGACTTTGGTAACAACAAAGAAAGTTTGAAGGTTGAAATGGTACAAGGTCAGCAGTAATATATAAAGCGCACCAACCACAAGGTTGAAACCCCCTTGAGCGGAGCAGACCTGACATGAGAAAGAGGGCAAAAAAGGGGAGACACAGCAGAACTGGATTCCACGACACCTTCAGCAAGACTGAATGCCTGCCAATGCCCATCACAGCCAGAGCTCTTCTGATCCCCATCACAGATGGCAAAGTCGTGCATGAAGAAAATGCATAATCAATAAAGAGACCACAATGCATGTCTGGCTGTCACAATCAATCCATCATAGCTAGGGGGGAAAGGTACACTCCATCTGCAGCCCTCTGCAAAAGAATGGCAGAGCCTATGGCGAATCCTGCTCCCTCTTAGAGTTGAAGAGCTCCCACACATCTTTCTGCAACACTACTGCACTCGGGCACCCTTTATCGCTTAGGTCAGGGGTCAGCAAACTTTTTCAGCAGGGGGCCGGTCCACTGTCCCTCAGAGCTTGTGGGGGGCTGACTATATTTTGAAATGAAAAAAAAGAATGAATTCCTATGCCCCACAAATAACCCACATTCTACTCATGTAAAAACACCAGGCAGGCCCCACAAATAACCCAGAGATGCATTTTAAATAAAAGCACACATTCTACTCATGTAAAGACACCAGGCAGGCCCCATGTAAAAACTCATGTAAAAACAAGCTGATTCCTGGACCGTCCGTGGGCCAGATTTAGAAGGCAATTGGGCAGGATCCAGCCCCTGGGCCTTAGTTTGCCTACCCATGGCTTAGGTGAATGCTGCCAAATGCTGTTGGACTCCAATTCCCATCATATCCAGTCAACATGGCCAGTGCTCAAGGATGAAGGGAGCTAAGTTCATCTTCATCTGGAGAGCAACATGTTAGCAACACCTGGTTCAGGGACCAACAAAGCAAACCCATCACCGACTGCCCCATTCTCCTATAAGATGCAATGATGCTCACTCAGAGAATGCTCTGTCTGGACAAGTGTGGGATATGTTGGCTGCAATTACGTTTCCGACTATTCAATGAGTTAGGACGTCAGTTGATCTTTTCTTGTAAGTGATTGGCTTGAACTTGAGTAAATGGAATGCAACAGATTGCCTGACAGTTTCTGCCACATTATATGGGAATTATGCTGTGCAAGGATTCCATATGCTTTTAACAGGTTAATCCAGCAATGTGGTAGGTTATGTATTGTATTGTATTGTATTGTATTGTATTGTATTGTATTGTATTGTATTGTATTGTATTGTATTGTATTGTATTGTATTGTTACGTATTGTATTGTATTAAATTTGTATACTGCCTGACATCCGTAAATCTCAGGGCAGTTCACAACATAAAATTACAATATGAAACACAGAAAATATATAATAAAAATAGTAACAAAATGTATAACTGATCACATGACATGGCTCACACACACCATTTGAATGTGAATTCTCCTCAACTTTAGGGGGGGTCTGACCCCCTCAAATATTTTATGACGGGTGGGGGGGCAAAGGGACCTTGGTCCATAGGAACTGGCTGCTATGGTTTACTGAATCTTCAGTAACCAGGGAGTTGGAGGGGTGCATTTATTAACATTTGGTGATAGCAAGCTGATGAGCTTTGGAGCAACCTGTTTTGAACACTGACCTGGTTTGGACAATCAAATTCTGGTTTAAGGTGCACCCAAGCTCCTTGGCTTGTGGGGAAGCTATTCACCACAGTTTCCCAGTTTGCGCATAAATGAGAAGCTACAATTAACTGTGTCTTCCTGGTTTGTTTTCCCTACCTGTGCCAAGGGAGGAACAGACACAGAGCTTGTGTGTATCTTGGCTAATTTAGCCAGGATTTGATCATCCAAATGATGAAATATTTCACTCCTTCTAACAGTCAGCACCAGGTCTTACTAATTCCTTCAAAGACTTAAAGAACTAGGCCATCATTATTTTAAAAGAAATGTGATGACCATGTGCAGAATCTCTTTGCTAAGAAAAAAGGTGACATCCATATGTTGAAGGTCATGCGGCTAGATTTCTAGATGGGTTTGGAAAGCATTTAATATGGGAACTCAAGCGAAGTACACTTGAGTGACGGGGGGCAATCACACAAGGCACTGTATATTGGTGAACTCCCGTCCTTCAGAAGGCACTGGAGTGGGCTGCCCAACCTTAATGAAGAGAATATTATTTACTTGTGGGTCACACACAACTGTGGTGATTTCATGCTTGTAGTTTTATTAGTCTAGTTCAATTGTTGCCAAGACACAGCTGAAGTCCACAATGCATGCAAAAGGATTCACTGATTGAAAACTTGCAATGGCTGAACTTTCCTCAGCTTGAATCAGAGTTGGCTCAGTAATTATGATTTATCTCAGCAAATGTTTATTCAGCAGGCTGATAAAATTCACCCAAATACATACCCACCCATAAAAGGCTGCTTGGTCAGATGGCTTGATCATGCTTTTTCTTTTTTTAAGAGCTCATGAAGAGAGATTCACCTAGGGCAGGCATGGGGAATATGCCGCCTTCCAGATGCTGTTGAACTACAACTCCCAGCATCCCTGGCTATTGGCCACACAAGATGGGGCTGATGGGAGCCGGAGTCCCAAGAATATGTAGAGGACCACAGAGGCTTCCCACCCCTGATCTAAGACAAGACATTAATGTCAAAGAACTTGTGTGCATTTACCTACAAAGTAGCTGCCTTTGGGCCCCTGGTCTGCTGAAATCTGGCCTAACATGCTCAGAGGCTTGTTTAACATGCAGTTTTGCCGGAAAATGCAAATACAGCCAAGTGTTACAAGCTGGGTATATCCCTTTGCCAAACTAGGTAATTAGAAAAACATTTTCTTTGGCTAGTGAGAATTATTTTGTGAGGGATGCAAACTTTCCTTCATGAGCTTTTTACAACCTTGTGTTTGAGACAATGCAGGCTGTGAGGAGCATTAGGAATGTTTGTGCAATGGGCACCACCGAGGGATCTAATTACTGCTTGCTTCATCATCACAATAAGTTTGTCAGAAAAGGTCAACTGATGTCAATATAAAGGAGGTTTTGAGGTAGCCCATCCAGCATACAATTGCCTCTTCATTAAATAACAGAGAAAAACAGATAGGCGGCTGCCGTACAGTATTTGCGGTAGCTGCTGCCAATTTAGGTATGACTTTGTATACAGATACTATCATTTGCCAAAGGGATTGTTCAGCCTCCTTTTTTATGTGTGGCTTGTTGAGATTGTGATCTCTGAATTGCTATACAGGCAACTCCCCTTTTGTGCAGGGGTTGTGTTCTGGGCATTTGTGTGCATAAGCCAAGTTGGTCCACCCAATGCACCCTCTTCCAGGTCCAAAATGACCCATGTGTCAGTGGCCGCGCATCAACTGAACATGTGCAAAGTGGTCATCACCTGCACATGGACTTCATTTTGTTTTCAGTGTTTGGGGGGGGGGGGGCTGTTAGAGAGAGATACTAAAACAAGCAACACGCCACCATTGCAACCACAAAATCTGGCAGCTTAGACCCCAGGCTGAGGAATTCTATATTGATATTTTTGAAACAGAAAACAACATATCCATACCAACATACACAGCTGCCCCTATGTTGCCTTATTCAGTGTAATTGTCTGCTCAGACTGATAGCAGCTATCACGTCTTTTCTAAGCCTCTGCTACCAACATGAGATCCTTTTATCTAGAGATGCTTCTTCCCAGTTATTCAGTTTCTTGCAACTGATGGGGCTTCTTTTGTTTGCATATATTTTATTAACTTGTTATGCTATTATGCAAAATATGATTTCTGCAATTTTGTAACTTTGTTTTTATATACTGTTATAGGGTGGCAATGTGATTTTGGTATACTTTTGTCATTTCTATAGGTTGTAAAAGGTAAAGGTAAAGGACCCCTGACAGTTAAGTCCAGTCGCGAACAACTTTGGGGTTGGGGTTGCGGCGCTCATCCCGCTTTACAGGCCGACGTTTGTCCGCAAACAGTTTTCCCGGGTCATGTGGTCAGCATGAGTACACTGCTTCTGGCGAAACCAGAGCAGCGCATGGAAACGCTGTTTACCATCCCGCTGGAGCGGTACCTATTTAACGACTTGCACTTTAACGTGCTTTCAAACTGCTAGGTTGGCAGGAGCAGGGACCGAGCTTCCGACCAAGCTTCCGATCGGCAAGCCCTAGGCTCTGTGGTTTAGACCACAGCACCACCCGCGTCCCTCTATAGGTTGTAGGCCACCTTAAATACAGTAATGTGGTATGTGCAAGGGTGGAATACAAACTAAAAATGAAATTACTTGATTTGAGGCCTTCTGCACGCAGCTGCACACTCTTCTGCTAAGCTGCAGCTTCCCCCCAAATGGAAATTTCCTAGCCCTCATGGTTCCAGACAACTCTGCAACAGCAGACAGCACCACCGGCTGAGTCCTCACTGCCCCATAACGCACATTCCAAGCTCAGAGTTCAAAACAAAATTTTATTCTTTCAGCAAGGCAAAAAGTACCGTGTAAGTGGATAAATGTGTGCAGAGATTTAAAAACTGCTATTTTTAAGTAACCCGTTTGAAACATGAAGGGAGGCTATAAGCTGATGCAATATTTGATTTTCTGTCTGGCTACCTGCAACACAAACAGTGAAGATGGGCAGAAGTCAGACTCACACCACAGGTGAGAAAGCCAGTGTGACTTATCATTAATTATCTTAATCAATCTTCACCCTTCACTGCCATCTACATAGGGCTGGAGCCAAAACTCTTGAGGTTGGCTCATAGAAACCTGATGCAGTCCAAAATGTGAAATAATTTTTCAACTCCCAACTGAGTGATATCTGACTACAGCTTGGGAAAGTCATCCATTAGTGCCTTCTATGCTAAGTTGACCCTGGAGGCTAATGAGGCCAAGAATCAATTAGCATAACTGAATAGATGCTATGCTGGAGGGTAATTTGTCTTCATTACAGAGCCACACAATAAGGTCTCCGAGGACCACCGCTGCAACAGGAAGGTGTGATCTACCCATCACTGATCAAACCAAATACCATAGCTGGAGCTTTCATACCCCCACCCTCCATGACACATCATACCCAGCAGTTTCCAAGCAACATGATACACTACCACCATCGGCTGTGAGCAAACTGAGGAGATATCCACAGGGTCAATGACAGGCGCAAGCCAGCAGTAAATCACACCAAGCAAGTTGGTGTTAACTCTTTATTAGCAAAAACAGGAGCTGCAGAGGTGTGGCAGGCCTAATGAGCGCTGCAACTCGTCTCCTGCACGTCTTGCCCTCGTGAAGCAGTTGTGGAGCCTGAAGGTCCCTGCTTCCCCACAGCTGCCTAAGGGTTTTCCCCAAGCAATTGGAGACTGTCCCTCTGTGTCGCCAATCTCTCCTCTGCCCTTTTCATACCACTTCTGGTTCCGGGAGACAAGGGAGAAAGGGAGCTTCCAGACTCATCTGTGTCTCTTGGCTTGACTCCTCTCCTGCTTCCACTTCTGCCCCAGCTCACTAAGCCCTGTTACCTCTTCAGATTCTGACACCTCCTGCTCCCAATCTTCTCCCTCTGACCACTCATCTTTGTCCCACTACTGATCCCCAGGCTCTGAGCCTTTTTCCCTGGTGAGGGGAGGGTTTCCCAGCTGGTTCCTCCCACCATTCTTCTGTGTCCAACCAGTCTGTGACAGGTAAGGAGGAAAAGAAAAATGCTTTACAGCATTGAAAGAAGCTCTCAGACAGGGTGGGGGAACCTGGAGCCCTCCAGATAAAGTTGTATCACTACAGATACCATCACCCCTGACCAGTAGTCATGCTGATGGGAGTTGGAGTCCAACCAATATCTAGAGGACTACAGGCCCCCTTGCCCCAACCTAGAACATGGACAATTCTCAATGTGGGGCTGCACAGGGGACAGGAAGAACAACCAACCACAGGTTTTTTCCCCCCTTTTATATTCTTTATTGAAAGATAAAAAGTGCATAATTACAAGTGCACCGAGTAAGAGAAGAAGAAGAAGAAGAAGAAGAAGAAGAAGAAGAAGAAGAAGAAGAAGAAATAATAATAGCACCCGTGTAGAAAACAGAACCAAAAAATGTTTTCAGGTTTTCTAAGAAACTGTACTGATTTCTTTGAAAGAAAATAAAGTTCCTTGCACTCCAATCCATGTTCATTTTATTTAACATATGTATACCCAGGGGCATAGTGCACCCCCCCCAAGCACCCGGGGCGGGTGTGTGTGAGCGCCCCCCCTCCGCAGGAACAGAGTACCCTCCACACCCTGTCCCAGCCCAGCATGCAAGAACCTGCCTGTTAGTGGCAGAGACTGGGCAAACACAGAGGGCTCTCTCCATGCTCACCCAGCCCCCACCATTGATGGGCAGCCTTGATGCTCACACACCAGGCGGGGGGCAGAGGGTGCTCTTCACTCTGTACTCCTCACCCTTGCCCAGTGCACAGGGCCGCCCATCAGCTGGTGGGCAGGAGCAGGGGATGTGCATGCAGGGAGTCATGCCCCCCCCCATTGTGCGCCTGGGGCCATGGCCCCCTGGCCCTCCCTACTACACCACAGTGTATACCTCTCTTTTCTTCCACAAGCATCCAAGGCAGAAAATTAAATGCAACTTACAAAACTGCAAAATACCGAAGACCCAATATCCCACCCTGCCATGAGAGCCTTTCTATAGATGTTTAGCTGCATGCTCAGAGGGAGAAGGGAGCCATTAACATTGATTAGCGTTGGATTTTGCTCTGTATGGCCCCCAGTTATTTAACGGATACATATGATGGCATGCACAGAGTAATGCGCCATTAGCCTAGGCCACTAGAGTTAAGTCACATGCCCTGCGGAAGGGAACAGCGGCAGCTTGTGGGTTGCTAGTAGTGACAGCTGATTCCAGAAACATCCATGCATGAATAATATGCTCTGTGTGGCTTTTTAGTACCCTGTTCCGTTTACACAAGTCACTGTGACCTAAAGGAAGGTTGATTTAGATGAAACTGTTGGAAGGGCTTAACTGCATTTGCTCCTGTTTATCTTTTGCCACCTGCCTCGCTGCCTTTCTCCCATCTCCCTTTTATCTCCCTCCTGGTTGAAGCTTACAGACTGTAAGCTTCTAGGGGCAGGTTTTTGCTGTGGATCGGGATGTAGCATGGGAGGGACTGTGGCACTGAGCATGGATTTTTGAGGAAGCACGAAGCAGGCACCATTGGCAGGTGCTCCCAGGGCACCCTGGCCCAGCATTCCTCTCCAGAGCCAGTGTGGTGTAGTGGTTAAGAGCGATGGACTCATAATCTGGTGAACCGGGTTCGCTTCCCCGCTCCTCCACATGTAGCTTCTGGGTGACCTTGGGCTAGTCACACTTCTTTGAAGTCTCTCAGCCCCACTCACCTCACAGAGTGTTTGTTGTGGGGGAGGAAGGGAAAGGAGAATGTTAGCCGCTTTGAGAGTCCTTCGGGCAGTGATAAAGCAGGATATCAAATCCAAACTCTTCTTCTTCTCCCAGGAAGGGAGGAGCGCTGTTCCAGGCCATGCTGGGGAGTAGAGCAGCGCATGTGATACCTTATATATAGCGATGTCTCTCTTTTGCTCTTCCATTGTTGGGGACCTGTGTGTGTGTTCTCAACTGATTGATTGGGCTTGTTCATATGTAGCTCAGGTTGTAATTAGCAGCTGATGAGAGGGACGGAAGTTGTCTGCAGAGAGAACACTCAGAGCCTGCAGAAGAAAATTTATCTGGCTACCATGCAATCAATCAATCAATCAATCAATCAATCATTAGACTCACCACTCTTTCTGACACACCCTTCAGTTCTGCAAGTTCCAATAAAAAATATAAATAAAAGAAAAGCTTCAGGATGCAGCACCTTCTCCTTCCGGCATTTTCAACACGAAGGGAAGAAAGCCGGGGGCTTGGGGGGGAAATAACAGCGCCTTGCCTCCTCCTCAACCAGTATTTTTGGAATGCAGAGTGTGCATCATGCCGGCTGGCGTGGGATTTTCTAGTAAACGGGATATTATCCGGGCGTTTTAAAAACAAATGTGAATCACTTTAAAATGGAAGCAGGTGACTCATCCAAAACTTGGAAGAAAAAGGAGGAGAGAGAAAAAGAGGGGAGATTAACCAACTTTATCACTGCGCCAAAATTATCTCCTGTACATCCATCAAAAGCAGGGGAAGACAGTTAATCTTTACAGAGCTCCATATGTGGCAATGACTCCTTCAAATCTCTGCATGGTTACATCAGAATACAAGAAGGAGTGCAAGTTTTGTTAAATATGAGGGGAAATAATCAGACATGAAAATCTATCACAGCTAATGATTTTTTAATGTAACGTGGGCCACAGAAGAACTGATTACCCAAAGAAAAAATTACCAAGAGGGAGGGGAGGCAAATAGCAAAAAGAAGCAGAGGAGGGAGGGGCAGGACTGTGGAAAGACTCCTCCTTTTCCACCATCAACACCTTAGATATGGTTTGGTGTGACCCGGTCCTTCATAACAGGGACTGCTGTTACCAAATTTCCATTTGCAAACCTTCTCCAATTGAGCTTCATTCCTACACTGCCTCTCCTCCAAAGAGCTCAAGTTGGTGTACATGGTCCTCCGCACAAATACCCAACATTTTATGCTCCCAACAACCCTGTGAGAAGGGGAGATACTGACTAGTGCACGGTTACTGAGTGAGCTTTGTGTTTAAATGATTATTTGAACCCTACTCACCCAGATCCTAGTCTGACTCTCGCAACTGCTGCATCACATTGACTCTGGCTTATGAGCCAAGGGAGCGACAGCTCACTCTCTATTTTAATTACCTGCTATATTTATATATCCCACCTTCCCCAAAGAGCTCAAGGCAGTGTAGAGAGTCCCTGCCCATCCACTTTTTCTTCACCACAACCCTGTAATCTAAATTAGACTGAGAGATGGTGGCTGGCCCAAGGTCACCCATTGAGCTTTGTGGCTGAGAAGGGTTTGAACCCTAGTCTCCTAGCTGCTCTCTATTAACTATCTATTGCACTGCCTCTGCAATCTACTATACGGCAGCACCAGTATAGGTTGGTACTGCAGTTTTCTGCACAGCAGAGGTCAGGTGACACAAGGAGTCAGTAGGACTTTATCTAGTCCCATGAAGAGAGGTAAAAAGGTAAAGGGATCCCTGACCATTAGGTCCAGTCGTGGCCGACTCTGGAGTTGCGGCGCTCATCTCACTTTATTGGCCGAGGGAGCCGGCGTACAGCTTCCGGGTCATGTGGCCAGCATGACTAAGCCGCTTCTGGTGAACCAGAGCAGTGCATGGAAACGCCGTTTACCTTCCCACCGGAGTGGTACCTGTTTATCTACTTGCACTTTGACGTGCTTTCAAACTGCTAGGTTGACAGGAGCAGGGACCAAGCAATGGGAGCTCACCCCGTCGTGGGGATTCAAACCGCCGGCCTTCTGATTGGCAAGTCCTAGGTTCTGTGGTTTAACCCACAGCACAATTTAATTAATTAATTAACAAACAACAGCAACAACTCTGGAGCTCAGCTCCTCAAACCTGAGCCATTTGTTACTTAGGTGCAGGCAGAGCTGCTTGCAAACTGGGCTCATCAACCCCCAACAAATACACATTTTAATTTGTTGATGAGAGATCTATATTAAAAATAGTTCTTAAGAAATATCTTGAAATATTATGTTTCAAAATGAATTTTTAAAGAGATGAACAGCACACGATTAACTAAAACTTGTATCTGATGAAATATGAAAATGTACAAGAACATGAAATCAGTGGCATGGATAGGGAATAAGTCTCTCAAATGTATAATCTTTTTGGAAATAAAAATATACACACTTTCAGTAATGATTCTGGCGCATTTTATATATATATATAAAAACCAAGACATTAGGCTTTGGAGCAATGTGTAATATAATGTTTACAAAGATGTCTGCACACGTGTTGTGAAAACTGGCAATATCAGCCCTGCCATGTGGGAATCATCTCCGCAGTGTCTGGAGACAGGCAGTCAACGTGTGTATCTATAGAGGAGAAATGACGGTTGGGAGAAACAAAGAGAGAAGAAACTCCCCGGTGCATCTGCAGCAGCACAACTGGATGCCTTCGTCTGCCCCAGCTGCAACAAAACCTGTCCCTCCCCTATCGGTCTCTACAGCCACAGCAGGCGCTGCAACCTTACAACACCTTGACCTCACCCGCAAAGATGCACTCCTCCATTGTCTCCCGAGGCACATGGATGCCAACCATACAATATTAAGTAATTGAACTGTTACGACAAATGTTAGAAACTGGATTTCATATTGTGTAAAAATGGTTCTGTGTATTCTCATCCTGCCTTCAAGAAAGGCCTATGGAGCTCAAAATACACTGGATTTCTGTGGATATTTAACAGTAGTGATTCCTTCTGGAACACTGCCTTGTGCGCCACTGATCCTGAGGCCTGTTCTCATTGGGGCTTCAGACTTGTGGGACCTGTGCTTAGAATGCCCGCTCAAGAATGAAAGCGAGGGCTCACAAGGTGAAATTGCTCCTCCATAGCACATCAGGGAGGAAGGCTAGGCTCTGGCTCTCTCGCCAACATGAGAGTGGTTTCTGTGCAATAGACTTATGAGCAAAAATGGTGTCACATAACGCTCCACCTGTAGTCGCATAACCCAGACACAGCCTTACCAACTCAGTGAAAACTAGGCAAGGCCTCACTTCCCTGCTCCTGCTAGGGTTGGCATGCACCTGGGCTCACTGACCAGGTATAGCTTGGGCAAATGCTGTCCAACCTTCTCCATTATCCCTAGTTTACAACATGAGGCCAGTCGTCTCTTTTTTCGGGGGGGGGGGGGGGGGAGGTTATCCTCCATGTCTGTCTGTGTGTTTGGACTCACAGCTGTCCATGGAGGCGCAGGTCAGTTCTGTGTCCAGGGCAGCTCTCTCTCAGCTCCATCTGGTACACCGGATGGGCAAGGTATAAAGAATAAAATTATTATTATTACTGTCTGTCTCAGACCTATTGAAGGGTTGGTGAAAAACCTGCTGCTAGCTCCATACCAGTGGCAGCATTCCATTTTTTGATACCAATTCAGCACTATGCGGGTTATCAGGTGTGCTGGGGAAAAAGACAACTTGGCCATGGAAAGATCACATGGGGGTCCTGGCCCATCTCCTTCTGGGAATCTGAGGGGTTCAAGAGACCCTGCCCCTCTGAGGGCAGCACATTTTGGTTTCTATGAGTCCTTTTTCAATTTACAAAGCAGCCAACATAGAAAGATGCATGTCTCTACATGCGGCAAGTCCATTTTGGAAGGGTCATGTTTTACAAATTACATAACATCGCTTTTTAAAAAATGCTCTGAATGAAGATGATTTGGGGGAGGTGTTCGTGAAAAAAAGCTTACTTCCTATTGGTTGTATACAATCTGTTCCATCAAGTTTCACTATCTAGGGAACAGCTGCTCCTCATTTCAGAGTCTAGGTTTGGAGGACATGGTTTCAGGGCTCAGAAGCAGCATCTCTGAGGACTGCCACAGTTTTAGATGTCTGGTTAATTCATATATTTGCATGGATTGCTTCTCCCTTTGCTGGGAGTGCTGTAAACAATTACAATATTTGCAGGCTGTTCATCCATGATTTTTGGTGGAGATAGAACTGTGTGTCCAGTTTTCCTTTTCTCAGCTTTCAGTTTCAGAAACAAAAGTTTTTTGGGGGGCTAGGGTCAGAGCTGTTTGCCAGAGACAGCAAAGAGCAACAGCAAATATACTTTGAAGGCAACCAAATGAATGCCGTGGCAAAGGATGTACTTTGTAGGGAGAAGGTCTTGGGATTAAGCTCAGACAACTAAATAATAATAATAATAAAATAATTTTATTTACCGGTATATCCCGCCCTCTCCAGCCGAAGCCGGGCTCAAAGCGGCTAACAACAGTAAAAGTAACACAGTTTACATAAAATCACAATCAATTAATTGAAATACATTCTAAAATCAATTCATTCTAAAGGCTTCCAGTCTTGGAGATCAGTAGGTAGGAGCGAAACTAGGCTTTATCTCACCTGGGTCAAAGACCCAATTTGGCACCCCCCACCCTGTGCATTTGCGCATGTACACACACACACACACAGAGAGAGAGAGGGGGGGGTTGGGAGCCTCAATGGTGCCCCTCTGAAGCCTTCACCTTGCCAAATACCTAGCTATCTCCCCCATAGCAACAGCACTGACAAAGCACTCTGTTGGGTCCAAAAGAAGCAGAGCCTCCTCTTTCTTAGTAGGCAATGGCACAACAGGAGCAGGGCTTAAGGAGGGGGTTGGGGACCTGTGGTCTTCCTGTTGTTGTTGGACACCGACTCCTGGTCACTGGTCAGCGATGACAGGAGCTGGAGTCTATGGACAGGCTCCCTTCCCTGGAAAGGAGAACTATGTCCTGGAAGTGCCCTGCCAAAAGAGGACGGTATGGCTAGCAATCAGAGACCTGATTAATAGCTGCCAAACTGCTGCGGCAGAAAAAGGAAGAAGATTAGCTTGCGGGGAAACTAATAAATCTAATTATATTTCTGCCTGCTTAAAGTGTCTATTTATATAAGCTTCCACAGGAGGCAAGAAAGGGAGGGCAGCGAATGTGGGTGAAGTGGACGCCCTCTCAATCCACGGAGAAACAGGAGGCCAGCCAAAACAATCAGTAAAATTTATACAGCTCACAGATTTTAGCTTGGTACAAAATTTTGATTCTTTTCTCTCTCTCCTTAAGCATCAATTACACACAGTTCCGGGCATATGATGAGAGTGAAAAAGCACTTGAACTTTTTAAAATCGCAAAGGTTAACACTTGCCACTCCTTCGCTCCATCTGGGTGCAGTCTGGAGCTGGTGAGACATAGTGACTAGTTCGCATCTAAAATCTGAAGGCTCAAGATATATGCTCATGGTGACCTGGTCGCGTCACTCATGGGCCACAAGCACAGCTTTGCCATTAGAAAGGTTTTCATTGATGTGCAAAACTGCAGTTCATGCCAATGACGCCCACAAGCTATTTCTCTACGAGTCCAGTTTGAACGTGAGCAGGCCCTAAAAGACTGGAGTCTTGATGAACCAACTCTCTTCCAGTGCCTTACATAAAAACTGTCACAGTTCTGTTTACAGGGTAGAGGAAATGGCAGAGCACATTTGCATGTAAAAGGTCCCAGGTTAAATCCCTAGCATCTCTAGGTAAAGCTAGAACAGACTCCTTTCTGAAACAATGGGAGAGCTGCTACCTGTCAATATAGAGGCTATCAAGCTAAATGCACCAGTGGTCTGACTGGTGACATAAGAGGCGGCTGCTGGATCAGGCCAAAGGCCGATCTAGTGCAGCATCCTCTTCTCACAGTGGCCAATCAGATGTGCTTGTGGGAAGCCCTTCAGCAGGACCCAAACACAAGAGAACTCTCCTCTCCTGCAATGGTATTCAGAAGCTGGTACTGTATTCAAAAGCGTTGCTGCCTCCAACTATAGAGGCAGTATTCTTAGCATAGTATTTCCTAGCAGCTGCCTGCACATTTAAAATTGAATAGACCTCTCGCACTCACCTCCATAGCTAGAGAGCTGCATGGCATGTTATGAACAATGAAATATGACTCCTCAGTGCATCAATTCTGTAGCCATCTTAGCTGTAAATAAGCCATGGGAAAATACCCAGCATCAAAGAGTTCATATTCCAAAGATTGCTGTCCTTTGGGTGGAAATGTACAGTGGTACCTTGGTTCTCGAACTTAATCCGTTCCAGAAGTCTGTTCGACTTCCGGAACCGTTTGAAAACCACAGCGCAGTTTCCGATTTGCTGCAGGAGCTTCCTGCACTCAAGCGGAAGCCGCGTTGAAGGTTTGACTTCCAAAAAAGTTTGCAAACCAGAACACTTACTTCTGGGTTTGCAGCGTTCGGGAGCCGATTTGTTCGACAACTAAGCAGTTCGGGAACCTGGGTACCACTGTATATTGAAATCTCCACCCCTATTCTGTTGCTTCCCTTTGAACTCTCACTTCTCCTGAAAGATGCCCATTTGGAGACACTGTCAATGTTAATGAGGCTTCTAGAATGTAATTTCCTTTCCCTGGCTCGGGCTCAGTATTTAATAAGTTCTTTATTACTTCAGATGTCAAATGATTAGAGATAGCACATCAGCCCCAAACAGGGCTGTCATGTCACACCACATGCAATAACCATTTCCTTCAATTAACAGGTAGGATCTTCCAAAAAATGATCAAATAATGGTTGCATGTTGGAGCAAATTTCCGTGGAACCAAGCTGCATTTACTCTTTGTCAGCTGCGCTTTCTAAAGCTCTTTAGATAAATATTTGGACATAAAAATGTGGGTCCTCACCAACAACATTTAAATGCCCAAGCTAAATCAGTGTATTAGAATGCATCTGCTGTGTTTTTAAAAATTGATTAACTTGGTGTTGCTAAATGCTGCTATGATAAACAGAGTTGCTAGGGAGCAAGTGCCATTAGGTGTAGTGGGACTTACTACTGAAGAAATCTGCAAAGAATCATTTTCCCTAGACTTGTGGAATGGACACACATTCCAACATTCACCACTGCTGAAACAGAGGCAGATTTAGGGCTGTGCACACAGGGTGCTGAGGGGTGCTAGCTCAAAGACGCTGAGCTTTGGCAAGGAGACATGAGGCTCTGGCAAAATCCTAGTTTCCTCCCACCTCCTTCCCAAAGCCTAGTTAGCACTTATCCAGGGTTTTTTTTTGGGGGGGGGGGGGGGTTAAGACCCTGCCAGAGCCCTCGTGCTTCCTTGCCAAAGCCAGGCATCCCCTTACTCACCTTTAGGAACTAGTGCAAGGGCTGGCATGGGGAGTTGTGCCAAATTTTGACCTCACAAAGAGCACCCAAGTCCACTACTGGCTTGAAACACGGTCACTCTCAACACAAATTATCAACATTACTGGGGGCTTCTTTGTAGCAGCCACTTGGCTATGGAATCCCCTCCTGAAAGAAGTTAGTCTAGATCAGGCTTCCTCAACCTCAGCCCTCCAGATGTTTTGAGACTACAATTCCCATCATCCCTGACCACTGGTCCTGCTAGCTAGGGATCATGGGAGTTGTAGGCCTAAAACATCTGGAGGGCCGAGGTTGAGGAAGCCTGGTCTAGATCCATCCTTGATGGCTTTTAAGTCGAGAAGTAAAAAAGATATTGTTGTTTTGCCTGACTTTTAATTGTGTTTGATTAGAATACTAAAGTTTTGATTTCTCAGATTTCTTTGTGCTCTATCTCTGGTTTAAATCTTGTTCATAATGGTTTAAATTGTTCAAAGCCTGTCAGGTCTGTTCTGCTTCATGCTTTGAAGAGGAACATGGGAAACCTTCCTAATCCAGAAGGCTTGAGGAGGGAGCAGCAATTGGTTTTTATTATCTTGCTGTTGTAGCTGATCATCTATAATACCTTTATTGGTTTTTAAGCTGCTCTTGAGTATTCCTCATGTTTTATTTAGGTACATATTTAATTGCTGGTGCTGGGTTTTCTGAGTCATTAGAATCGTCACCGCAAGCCACCTTGATGGCTTGAAGGAACTATGCAGCATGAAATCTATTTCATATTAAATAGAAGACAGGTCAATAATATACTGGGTGGAGGGTGGAAGGAATCACATCAATTGCACTGTAAATATGTACAACAGATTTATGACTGAATAAGTTAGGGAAGGGAAAGGTGACCAAAGTGAAAGGAAATAAAGGCAGACAAAAGGCTACACATTGTGGTAGCAAAGTAAGTAGTGATGACTTTCCTTGCTCAAATATTGACAGGATGCATGAGGTGTCAGTTGTTGACTTATGAGAGGATCAGTTATACATTCACTAAACATCTGATAATAACTACCATAAAACAACACATGCGTGAATACTTCCCGTCTGCCTCAGTGAGACTACAGGGGGAACCATCTATCTTTAAAAATGAAAACCTGCCACCTCAAAGCTTCAAAGGTAACACATTAAAATGGGACAACAAAACAGCTTTCCTGTACTGAAGTGTTGGTGAAAATAAATAAACAAAGCATATAATTATTAAAGGCAATCCCTGTCACCACAGAGAGGCATACAGATCACAGGCTGATGCATGTAGCTCTTGCAGATCCACGGGTTGTATACAATACTAGCCCTACTCAGAGTAGACCCTTTAATTAATGAGGTTCATCCATTTTAATGGGCCTACTCTGAGTAATGGCCACTGGTCCCATCACCTCCTGGAAAATAGAAGGGGACGAAATGGAGGCAGTGAGAGATTTTACTTTCTTGGGCTCCATGATCACTGCAGATGGTAGCAGCAGTCACGAAATTAAAAGACGCCTGCTTCTTGGGAGAAAAGCAATAACAAACCTAGACGGCATCTTAAAAAGCAGAGACATCACCTTGCTGACAAAGGTCTGTATAGTTAAAGCTATGGTTTTCCCAGTAGTGATGTATGGACCACTGTGAGAGCTGGACCATAAAGAAGGCTGATCGCCAAAAAACTGATGCTTTTGAATTATGGTGCTGGAGGAGACTCTTGAGAGTCCCATGGACTGCAAGAAGATCAAACCTCTCCATTCTGAAGGAAATCAGCCCTGAGTGCTCACTGGAAGGAGAGATCCTGAAGCTGAGGCTCCAATACTTTGGCCACCTCATGAGAAGAGAAGACTCCCTGGAAAAGACCCTGATGTTGGGAAAGATTGAGGGCACAAGGAGAAGGGGATGACAGATGAGATGGTTGGACAGTGTTCTTGAAGCTACTGACAAGAGTCTGACCAAACTGTGGGAGGCAGTGGAAGACAGGAGTGCCTGGCGTGCTCTAGTCCATGGGGTCACAAAGAGTCGGCCACGACTAACAACAACAACAACACTGAGTAAACGTAGTTGAGTACAACCCAGTATATTTCATTCTCTATTTAACTATAAATTTAGCTTGCTCTAATAAATCCAATGAGAGGTGCCAGCATCCAAATTCATCATACTGCAAAATCACAACATTTAGTCAAATATTTGCCAAGAAATGTGACTCCTCACCAGGACCACTGGGATGCTATTAAAATAATAATAATAATATTGAGGGTATCTGCCACCACCCCAGAGCACTCTAAATTACCAGTCACAACTGCAACCAGAGGTGTCATGCTTTTTGCATCATCAGCCTCAGTCAGAATGGCCAGTTGACCAGGCATGATGGGAGTTCCAGTCCAGCAACTTCTAGAGGGCCCTCAGGTTTCCCATGCCTGGTTTAGCGCATGTTCATGCTAGTATTCATTCCCTGACTATTGTAAAGCGTACAATTACTCATTTGCTGCATAAGATCTAGTTAGTGTCCGTCCCCCCTCAAAGTTTCTCTTTGTTTGCAGTGATAATGCATTTTCTAAGCATTCAACACATCACATTTTGTAGCTAGGAAAAATTGTCTGATTGCTCAGCCACGGCTTTTGCCGTTTTGTGAGTGAGAGAGACACCCACGGAATGCTTGCCTGTGTGACACAAAGGGTGATGAGCAACATCGCCCTCTTCCTCTCCCCGCCCCCAGCCAATGCCATAGTTACTTTTTAACCATACCTACGCTGGATATTCACCAGTTTTGATTTCAAAACTAGCCATTTACCGGTAGGTGGGAAGCGATCCACCTAACACAACCAGGAATCACATAGCAAATGGAATGACATCCATGCTTCATGAACAACCAGGTTTGGCTAAGCGATGCCCTGGCTGTGGACAATTTAACAACACCTTGATTACATTTTCACAAAGAACAATCAAAAATAGCCCCCCAAAAAGGTGAGGGAGGTTCTGCCTAGGACAGTATTTCTGAGCAACACAAATGTTGGGGGCCAGGGTGGGGGGGAGAAGAGAGATGCTACCTGCATTATTCATTTTTTAAAGAAGGAGCATAAAGACAGTTCTTCTTCAGGTGTCCTCCCATCGCCACGTTCCAATTTAGGCACCTTCCAATTTCAGTTGCAGCAACTTGTTTCTTAGGTATTTGATATTGTTGTTGTGAATCACCATGGAGGTTCAGTGCTCCCAACCATATGGTCTCAGTGCCGCAGCACTCGCCTACATGAGGTTGAGAGTGAGGAACAGGGCCGGATTTGGGTTTGATGAGGCCCTAAGCTACTGAAGGTAATGGGGCCCTTTATATGCCCAGCTGTCCTTTGTCAACAACAAATTGTCACTGTTTTTTGTGTTGAATATATGTTATATGGTAGTTTATAGACCTAATAGGTATCTAAAGCCTTTTGCTGTATGTAGGTTTCATTTTGTTTTTTACCTTATATTTTGAAAATGTACACCCAGGTTTTTTTCCTTTAATTTTTTTGGGGGCCCCTAAGCTATAGCTTGCTTAGCTTATATGTAAATCCGGCACTGGGAACACCAACAAGTTAGCAATCTTGCCCTCCTAACATTTCTTATCTCTTTCTCTTCCGTTCTAAGGGCACAAACCACCACTTACCAATGCTGGAGCATACATATGGCTGGATTCTTATGATTTTAGAAAACAGCAACCAGCAATATGGCTATACTACGTAACTCCCACTCACCTGTCACTTGTAGGCTGCATTTCATTACGGCCATGCACAGATCCTTCGAGCCCAATCCAATGTGTGGCCTTGATTTGCAAATCCAGGTCAGATCTGGTCTGGTCCAGACTGATCTGGACCCATTCTGACCTGTCCCAGATTGTGAACCGGACACAACACTTTGAAAATTCCATTAGTTTTTATTGCAATACCAAAATGCCCATAATTTTGTTATTTTACCTAAGGGCATGGAATTTAGATGCATAGTAGCCCCTAAGGAGGGGACTGACCCTGCCAAATTTCAGATGGATAGCTCAAGATGGTTTTGTGCTTGCCACAATTAAAATGTGTTTCTCCCCCACCCCCCACCCCCCAAAGGACTGGAAAAAAGAAAGAAAAAGACTGAGTTTGAAATGAGAAGACTATAATTCATAAAGTCTGGGCATGTATTCACTAATAGTCTGCATAAAAGAGAGCGAGAGAATGCACACACACACAAGTCTCTAGGTTTGAGGGTAAGTCAATTATTTAATCATAATTGCGGCAGCCCTTGAGTGCTGTTTTTCTATTGTGTTTGGGAATTTAATATATAATATGCCAGTGTGTTGTATGGTCAAGGTCTGGATGACTGCCACATTGCAACATCTGCTATAAAAGCCATTCATAGCTGCAGTTCAGATGAGTCAGTATTCAAAAGACTTTGCATCTTGGAGAGGTGAGCCAGCACTGAACAGTTGCAGAGAACAACCTGTCCTATTCTCCCACCAACACAGCAGGCATCTCACGAAATCCAGAACAAGGATCAGGGTCACAAAAACTGCATATTTTGGTGTAGTTAGAGGCAACAGCTTCGCCCCACCCCCCCCATCCTTCCCCACCTATCATACCTGATGTTAACTAGGAACATCAAGCTATTCCAAAATATCGTCTTCTGAGAAAATGTAATTTAAATTCCTGTTCACCCCACCCCACTGATATATCTCAGGATGTAACACTCATTTACAAGTCTGTTTCTTAGGCAGGGCATGGACCAGGAGGATTTTTTGACAAGCAAAAGCAAAATGGCCTGACGTTACAATACAGCTGCAAATGTGTTATCACTGTCGTTATAATAAGCAAGGCTCAAAAAACTCCATCAATATTACAATGTCATATTATTCCTCCATTATGATTTTTGCATTCAGCCAGCAATCAATGAATCCACAGATATGCAGGAGAAACCATAACTTCTGATTTTGGCTTGTTATGTTTCGGCAGATATAATTGCAAAAGAATAAATGCTGGACTTATGGGTGCTAAAAGAAACCACCCTTGGTGTTGATGTGAAGAAAGCATTTACATATGCCAGAGTACTATTGGATAAACTTTTAAACCTCACTGAGGTTTTATTCTAATCAAGCAGAATATAAAATTTGTGAAACAAAACAAAACAAAGCAATTTCCAGCAGCTGCGGTTCCTGCGATGATGGACAGAGAGGTAGGTCTTATCACACCATTGAAAAGTGATTCCTCAAATCTAATGTGATATGCTAAGTTTAATGTTGGTGTTATTACTTAGCATTATTGAAACAAAGTAATATGAAATTACGACTTAAGGTTTTGACTCTTGAATATTTGACAGTTATGCTTTGTAGTTTTGAGGCTCAGGAACATTGGCTTGATATAGAATGTTGATGTGAGATCTCTGAGAACTGGAGGTGATCAAGAGAAGTAATAAGGTAAAGGTAAAGGTACCCCTGCCCGTACGGGCCAGTCGTGTCCGACTCTGGGGTTGCACGCCCATCTCGCTTAAGAGGCCGGGGGCCAGCGCTGTCCGCAGACACTTCCGGGTCACGTGGCCAGCGTGACAAGCTGCATCTGGCGAGCCAGCGCAGCACACGGAAACGCTGTTTACCTTCCCGCTAGTAAGCGGTACCTATTTATCTACTTGCACCCGGGGGTGCTTTCGAACTGCTAGGTTGGCAGGCGCTGGGACCGAGCAACGGGAGCGCACCCCGCCGCGGGGATTCGAACCGCCAACCTGACGATCGGCAAGTCCTAGGCGCTGAGGCTTTTACCCACAGCGCCACCCGCGTCCCTTAAGAGAAGTAATAGTACCACTCTATTCTGCCTTGGTCAGACCATGCTTGGAATAGTGTGCCCTGTTCTGGGCACCACAATTTAAGGATATTGACAAGCTGGAACATATGTAGAGGAGGGCGACCAAGATGATTGAGGGTCTGGAAACTAAGCCTTATGAGGAACATTTGAAGGAGCTGGGCATGTTCAGCCTGGAAAAGGGGAGACTGAGAGGAGTTATGCTAGCTATCTTCAAATATCTAAAGGGCTTTATACAAGCAGGGCTCAAATATGAAAGTTTGGTTGTGTCTAGACTAACCTTGTGAAGAATATAGAGAACATAAAGATTTGATTGATTATGAAAGAATCCAAGGAAGGGAAATGATTGAAGAACAGACGTAAAAGCGAGCAAGACAACTAAGAGACGTGTGGTGAACGCGGTGGAAGTCTTTTATAATATTTTAACTAAGATTTATATATTGCAGTATTTGAAGCAAGAATTTGGTAATATTCCAGGTTATGAAAAGTATTTTTTTTTCTTTTGTCTTTTGTCTTTATATCTTCTATTTTTCCTTTTTTTATTAGTTTTCATTTTGGAAAATATGTATATAAGTGTGTTTACAGTGTTATGCATTGTTCTTTGTTTTTCTTTGTTTAATTTCTATTTCTTGAAATTTTTTAAAAAAATTAGGAAAAAAACCAAAAACAAATATCTAAGGGGCTGTCACATGAAAGAGAGAGCAAGCTTGTTTTCTCCTACTCTGGAGGGTAGGACCGTACTAACGGCTTCAAGTTACAAGAAAGGATATTTCAACTTAACATCAGGAAGAACTTTCTGGCGATAAGAGCTGTTTGACAGTATAGCAGTCTCCCTCAGGAGGTGGGGGGCTCTCCCTTTTGTTGAGGTTTCTAAGCAGAGGTTGGATGACCATCTGTTATGGATGCTTTAGTTGAGATTCCTGCATTGCAGGGGGTTGGACTAGATGGCCTTTGGAATCCCTTCCAACTCTAAAATTCTATGATTGTAAGTAACATCTTTCCTTACAGAGCGTAACGTACTTGTTTAGGAGGGAGCCTCCCACTCTCCACTTAAATCCTGATACAAAGGGTAGTTCAAAAGGTGCTGTATTCAATTTTCAATTTCTTTTCCCTTTCAGAGCTTGTTACGAATATATAGGGTCACTGCCCTAGCAGGACTTACTACACAAGTGAGGTCAGGTTTTAAGCAATGGTCCTGCTGTAAGACAAGAAAGAAAGCAGCATTGCAGAGGTTAATCGCAAAGCTGAAGAGCAACTTGCTAGGAAGATTAGGAGAAACTGATCCTCCTGTAAAACAGTTTCAAAGAACACCAAATTTGTAATTAACAAAAAGAAAATACACGGAACACCACTTCTTATGAAACCTGCAGAGCAAATACTATTATATTTGTGAATAAATTAGTCTGATGCATCTTATCAATGTTCACAAGAACAATGGTGAATATAAATAGATCCCATTTTTCTCTTTTACCCCATTATTAAGTAATACAACAATTGCCTTGGTTGATTAATGTAATTGCTTAAAAATGTACCTATGTAAACAAAGTGCAAAGTGTCGTTTCCTAGACACAGTGAATGCATGGAAATTAATGCCTTATACATAGAGGCTTCCTAGCTCCATGCCAGCACAATCTGGCGACATCATACAAGCAAGCATTCTTTCACTGTCAGAAGTCAGTTTACTTTGCCATGAATCACAAAAGCAGCTTCAGCCTAACAGATTTCAAGGCATCTGGCAGCACTGGCCAAACTACTGTTGTCTGTAGCTACCAAATACTCATATCCTTCAATGCTTGTCTGATAAAAACAGGCAATCTCGTTGCAAATGACAGGAATGAATAGCTCTTCATTGTGAGATACGGACATTCACGGCACCAATGGGCTGCGTCTCTGCAGTCTTCTGCTCAAGCTCAGTATTGTCTCTGCTCCAATTGGCAGTGGCCTTCTGCGTTCTCGGTCAAAGGTGTTTCCCATCATGTTACCAGACGTGGGCATAGCCAAGGAGGGACGGGGGGCAGCTATCTCCCCCAATCAATACAAATCCATACAAATCTGAGGTTCTCCATCCCCTAACAAAAGCCTGCCCCCCCCCAAACAAAAATCATGGCTATACCCATTTTACCAGATACTTCTAACTGGAATTGCCAGGGATCTGGAATTCCAGAGCCAGGGAAATGGAATTCTCCAGGCACATGTGTTCTACCTATTATTTATGCCCTCTTCCTGCTTTTGAAGGAGCTCCCATTTCATTAGCTAGCTGGAATCTGCTTGCTTTTCAAAGGATACTGACCCAGGATGGCTAAGCTGAATCAGCCAATAAAATAATTAGGTAACAAAGACTCAGAGTGTATTTTATATCTGGCTACAGTTCAGCCTACCTATGCAAACCTAGCTCTCAAGGTGTGCTACTTTCCAAACTTCAAAATGCAGCATACAGGTTGCCCAGACTGGAACAAAACAAAACAAAACAAAAGTCAACACTGGGTGTCAGTGAAGCACATCTGTTTGAGCTGTGCCAATGTGATGGCTAAGAGCACTAGAGGAAAAAAGCCTATGGTTCAAATCATACCACAGCCACAACCTCACTTGGGGATTTTAGGAAAGCCCCAGTTCTCAGCTTAGCCTCAGTGCACATCCAATTTGCAAGTGGAGGATAATAGTGTCTTACCTTAAAGGGTTGTTTTAAAGGTTAGTGATGTGGCTACTATGTGAAATTCTTTTAAAAAAATTTATTCACATTTTCCATAGAATACAAAACAAGATACGGTAACCTTGCAAACAGCAGTAGCAGCAACAACAACAAAAGGGTCAGATCTCAGTTCTATTATGTTAAATACTTGAACTTCATCATATAAATGTTATTGTTACAGATTCTGGATGTTTTCCAGGAGAGATTGCAATACCTGAGATAGCCATTTCTGTTGGTGCTTGAAATAGTTATCACCCCACTTTTTTGGACAAGGATGCATGAGGCATATTTGTAGGAGCCAATAAATAGCTACACGGTTTGCCCTCAAGGAACCAATAAATGCAAAGATATTCACAGCGGTTGGCAGATAGGCCAAGGGAACTGTTCTTGAACTGCTTGGTGGATTTCAGTGGTTGACAAGGCTACCGCTAAGCTGCACATTAACTCCACAGTGATGCTTCGACCTGATAAAGGTGCTGCTTTGCACTTTCATTATTCACTGCTAGTTCATTGCCAACAGTGAGTGCTCCGTATTATCTTCCAGTGTTCAGGAAGATCAAAATTAATTAAGCTTCACAGCCGGTTTCTGTGTAAGTGTTTGCGCTGGGGGAAGGGGAGAGACAAGAAGAGGTGTCCGTTCCTACATGGTAAAGCCCAAGTGTTAGACGGCAGGAAGTGTCTTTCATCCCCTAGGATCTCCTAGCACTTTACAAAACACAAAACTAATTAGCTATTGTTTGCTCAGCAGTTACATGGTGCAAATGTATGTGCCTGAAAGCTCAGTATACATTCATTAGCCTTCAAACACTGCCGAGCAAGAAAGCAAGAAGGAGCTGGAGCAAGGGAGAAGGACGCCTACCAGAGTCTACACTGGTATATGACAACAATAACAGAGAAAGAGAGAGAACACACGACAAAGTTGTTCAACTACGGCCTCTAAGATGTCCAGTAATAATAATGATTAAGGGTTGTATCCAACATAGCTCCAAGTTAGTCACTTAGCAGTATACGTGTTCCTCTGGCAAGATGTTTTGCACCAACAGAACATTGTTGCCCAAGTGAATGCGTAAGAAGGTTGCTGGTAACTTTGCTACACAACCACAGACCCTCCAAGTGTCCCTGTTCTCCAGGGACAGTCCTGGATTTACAGAAGCTGTCCCAGTTTCTGATCCCGAAATGTTCTGCTTTTCCTCAGATCATCCCTATTTTCATCAGAGAAATGTTAGAGGGTTTGGAGTTATTTGATCCCTGGACAAAGGAGATAGGTAACTCTACAACCTTTAGAAGACATCTGAAGACAGCCCTGTATAGGGAAGTGCTTTTTTTATAATGTTTACTGCTTTATTATGTTCTTATATATGCTGGAAGGGACGCGGGTGGCGCTGTGGGTTAAACCACAGAACCTAGGACTTGCAGTTCAGAAGGTCAGCGGTTCGAATCCCCGTGACAGGGCGAGCTCCCGTTGCTCAGTCCCTGCTCCTGCCAACCTAGCAGTTCGAAAGCACGTCAAAGTGCAAGTAGATAAATAGGTACCACTCCGGCGGGAAGGTAAATGGTGTTTACAAGCGCTGCTCTGGTTCGCCAGAAGCAGCTTAGTCATGCTGGCCACATGACCAGGAAGCTGTACGCCGGCTCCCTCAGCCAATAAAGTGAGATGAGCGCCGCAACCTCAGAGTCGGCCACGACTGGACCTAATGGTCAGGGGTCCCTTTACCTTTACCTATATATGCTGGAAGCCACCCAGAGTGGCTGGGGCAACCCAGTCAAGATAGGTGGGGTATAAATAATAAAATTCTTATTCTTATGAAATAGGGCATCCCCATTTTCATTGGAGAAATGTTGGAGGGTATGCAACCAATTGCACAATCTGTTGTGCAACATGTTTCTGAAAGCACAACTGCATAACCAGGGTGGAGGAAGGGGAGATGCACTCTGCTTCGAAGAGAAGTTATCAAACCAACTCTGACCTTTAAAACTGTGACTTCTGCATGGGTTTCATGGGACTCCATCTCCCCAGGCAGTCCACACAGTCCTGCTAGAATGCTCCTTCAGGGTATTCCTGTAGTGGCTGCAGATACTAAGACTGCTTTCCTGATAAAAGTCATGATGCCTCCTTTTAAACTGGGCAACCGTCCTTCAGTGCTCTTGTGTCCCTGGCACTCACCCTTGAAAACTGTGGGTTGCTGTGTTATTGGGTTCCCCCCTCCGATTGTTTTGGTGGCAGTTATTTTAAATTATGTATTACGCTTACTTTTATTTTTTAAAAAAAGGTTTTTTGTTTTTAAGTACCCAGATAGAACTTTCAACGATGCAGTGGGTTAAAAGTCTATTTCTCTACAAATTCAGTTTTAAAAGTGGCGTATTTTATGAAGTCCCATGTAACCACCAGAATGGTTACAGTACCCAAATTGTAAGGAATGGAATAAAACTCAACACTTTGTGTGCATTATCTTCTGGAAATCTGTGCAACAACCTTCTAACGAAAACAATTAAAATAAATCCCCTACTGCAGGCGGGATCTGCAAAATAGCATCTAGAGAGCCCATGGAAGAAGACATGAGTCCACCCTAGGAAATTCCTGACTCATAACCATTAATAAAGTAAAGTGTCAGTGCTGGCTGAAACATTTCAGCATTAAAGGCAGAAAATCCAAATTGTACCCACAGCAAGTAACAAGTGGCCTGATCCACTGGCATGAGTTCCTCTGTGCAAGTGTCATTTCCAAAGGGTAAAGCACAAGAGAACTTCCTGGTGGACCATGCTCCCCCCATTCTGCTGCACCCTGAAGGGTACCCAGACAAATTAGAGGCCCCTGGCGGCAGCCGCAACCTTGTCTCACAGTAGGACAGCTTCTACAAAAGATGCAGGGAAGAGAGAAGCAGAGGACAATGAACAAGAACGCAGAGCTCTTGCTCAACACAGAAGGACTAAGAAACTCTCCTCTCTCAGCCTGGGTTTGATCCTTGCTATATTTAGATTTTACTCTGGAGGCTCAAAAGCTGCAGCTAAAGTCTGTGGGAGGCAAGGCTGGCAAAGCCTTACAAATGCTTCCTCTTTAATCTCCCAATGAATTGCCTGCACAATGACAGAAAGACTTCTTGTCATGTTTTTTTTTCGTGGGGCAAAGGATCGGTGGCAATTCTTGGAACCAGTAAAGCATTACCCACTGTCTTGCTCATTTGAATTCTAAGAAGGCTGTGTCCTATTTTACAAATGGTACAAAAAGCTTTCCCTTCTCTGTGGGGAAAGCTGCTTGTTTTGAGCAGAGCTAGAGTTTAATTTGGGGCAGACATATGCCACCATTAGGCTGATGTAGTTGTCGCACTTCTGTCAATCCCTTCACCTTTGCAAACTTTGTTTCCAACAAGCTGCTCAGCAATCAAGCACCATGTGTCACGCTGAATTCTTAAATGAGTGGTCCCTTGACGAACTGGGCCTATATCAAACAGCTGAGGTCTTCAAGACAGCCTCACCCGTTCAGAGAAATCTGGTTTTCTTTGCATAGAATTCATAAATGCTTGCTTTGAATTATTCGTTGCGGCAGTTGGCACAAGAGAGAAGACCACGCATGCCATATATATTTAACTATATTAAAAGTTAAAATAAATATTTACCCTTGATTAAACCACTTTCTGTTATAATAATGGAAACCCATCCCACCAGCTAAGGATAGCGCTGCATCACCACCCCAGTGTTAGAAACTGATATAAATGCTAATTGTCAAATGGCACCTTAGTCCTGGAATGTCTAAGTGACATCCCCCCCCCCCCCAATTAGATTTATTATTTTTCATTTCATTTCTATATTGCTTTATATTTTAAAGAAAAAACTCAAAGTGGTTTATAACACATTAAAACATAAAATAAAGCAATACAGAATCAAACAAATTCAAGCTTCAAGGAAAATATTTCAGATCCTTCTCTACGTGACATTTTGCTTTCCCCTTGTTTATTTATTTATTTACCTACTTATTTTTTATAGCTGTCGCATTGCAGAAGAACTCTAGGAAAGTAGTGTGGTGTAGTGGTTAGAGTGTCGGGCTAGGACCTCGGAGATCAAGATTTAAATCTCTACTCAGTCATGAAACTCACTGGGTGACCTTCAACCAGTCACAGGCTCTTAATCTCCCTCACATGGTCATTGTAGGGATTAACTGAGGAGGGGAGTGAACCATTTACTCCTTGGAGGAAAAGGTGGGATAAAAATGCAGTAAATAAGCGCTTCAGTTTACCTTCTTAAGAAAGCTGGAGGGGTGTCCAACCAGATGGAGATGTCAGTGGCCAACCTGGCATCCAAAGATCTCCATGTGGTCACAATTGGACCCACGCCAGTCACAAATTGCACCTGGGGAATTTCTAACACTGCACCACCCACAACAGTGAGAAAAAGTTAGCAGTTTGTAAGTCCTTTCTACATTCAGGGCAGGTTTCCAATGTTTACTCATTATTACTGTCCAGATACTAATTCCACCAACATGGGCAAGTGTCTTTATCAATCCAAAGACTTCTTAAAGATTTCAACAAATAGGCCAAATGGCCGAAATATTGGGAGATTTTGGAACAAGAAGGAGATAGATTGAAACTGCAGAGTTTTGAGAAACTAAAAAACAAAGTGCAAGACTGGCTTCATTACTTTCAGATAATGGAGGCTTATAATTTGGACAAGAAAATTGGCTTCCAGGTGGAAAAATCTAAATTAGAAACAGAACTGTTAGAACCCAAAACTAAGATTTTGTCAAAAATGTATAACTTGCTGTTGAAATGGAACACTCAGGATGAGACGGTTAAATCTGCTATGATTAAATGGGCACAAGATGTTGGACATAACATTATGTTTGCTGACTGGGAACAGTTGTGGACCACTGGGATGAAATTTACGGCATGTAATGCCTTAAGAGAAAATATTATGAAAATGATATACAGGTGGTACATGACCCCAGTCAAGCTTGCAAAAATTTACCATTTGCCCGATAATAAATGTTGGAAATGTAAATAAAATGAAGGTACATTTTTTCACCTTTGGTGGACGTGCCCTAGGATTAAGGCTTTCTGGGAAATGATTTATAATGAATTGAAAAAGGTATTTAAATATACCTTTGTGAAGAAACCAGAGGCCTTTCTCTTGGGCATGGTCAGCCAATTGGTGTTAAAAAAGGATAGAATTTTCTTTATGTACGCTACAACAACAGCAAGAATACTCATTGCAAAGTATTGGAAGACGCAAGATTTACCCACTCTGGAAGAATGGCAGATGAAGTTGATTGACTTTATGGGATTGGCAGAAATGACTGGCAGAATCCGCGACCAGGGAGAAGAGTCGGCAGAAGAAGATTGGAAGAAATTTAAGGACTATTTACAGAAATACTGCAATATTAATGAATGTTGAATGATGTTGGATTGAAATTAAGAGGTTTCTAGCTGTAATGGTATAAAAGAATATGAAAAAATTGTTTTGTTTTTTATAAGTAAAAGTTTAAGCTACAATAATTTAAGATGTTGGATAGAAAATAAGGGGTTTTTTTAGCTGTAATGCTATGAGATAAGGTTTTGCTGGACAAATAATTTGAACTGGAATACAAGAAGGGGAGGTATGAGGAGGTCAGGGAAATATGTTACTGAAAAATAAGTTGTGAACTTTATGTGTTTTTATTATTTTTTCTTTTTACTTTTTTCTCTTTGTTTGTATAAAATGGAAAACTCTAATAAATATCTTATAAAAAAACATTTCAACAGATAAAGCACACAATTGTAAATGCATCACCTACATTATAATCTTAAAATTATTGATGGAACAAATGATTTATTATCTTCTACGCAGCTTATACAAGACCAAAGGCCATGGGCCCTAGGCTGAGATTGGAAAGTATAATTCTGAAACGAAACAAAAGCTACTGATAAAAGGGCAGCAATAAGAGCTGAGCTTTCAGCTTAATAAGACCCAGCATTTGAATTAACAACATCATTTGTCAACAAGAAACCTGAACACTAGAGGCTTTCTCACCATAGAAAAGACAGAGGAGGTTCAGATGAACCTCCCTGATCCCACATATTATAGCTTAAAATAATAAATGAGAAGCAACATTCAGGTCTGCACAATTGTTCTGCAAAAGGCAGAGTAGAGAAGGAGATCCCTGGTGCTGCTTTAAGCACTATCATAATGGAGAGAATGATTACTGTAATTGTAACTCATGCAGTGAAGCCTACACTTCAGCTAATGAGGCACCAATGGATTCGCAATGCCAGCCACCCAAAGTCTGCCCAGAGCTATGCAACAGCCTGGACAGAACATCACTCACACATGCAGAGCAATGTTAGAATCTCAGATATATTAGCTGAGCATCAAATGGCCCCTTAAGCCAGGGTTACAGTCACCAAAACAAAATGTCTAGTTGCCATTTGGGGGTTAGACGGCTCGGAACATGACTTTTTGGTTCCTGAAATTCATTTTGATTGTGCAGATAAAATACCATGGACAGAATTCTAAAGATCCAAGGATTGCCAGGCATGCACCTCCAGATGGTAGAGACATCAGTCACTATCCTGGCACCTGGGCATCTTCACTTGGTTGCAAGTGGCCAAAAGCCAGGTGCAAAATGTGCCTAGTGATTTTTGAATGCTGGTGCAGAAAATGCAGGGTAGCGAAGTCAGCCAACAGCACATCTGGCAACCTTTAGTATTGACCTTTAGGGAGACACAATGCTGACATCTGCAGAGACGCATGAAATGAACATTGCTACCTAACTAGTTACTTGCCACCTGATCAGTAGTGGGACAGCAATATTATCACAAACAACACAGTTCAAAGGGAGGAGGTAAACAGTAGAAGAGCCCCAGAAGGTCTGGGGTACAATCCCTAGCATCTTCTGGTAGGACTGGGGAAGACCTTTGGGGAGATGTTGCTTGTTGGTTGTTGCTTTGGGAAGATGCTGTTGTTCTGGCTGAGGCTAATGAGACTTGAGTTCAATAGCAGCTGGCCAGCCACAGGTTCCCATCCCTGTATTAAAGGATAAAACAGTCCTTGCCTCTATCTAACAGATAGGGTACAAAAGGAACAAGGAATAAGAAGGGAAGAGAAACCAAGCTTTGGAATAGCTGCTGTTCTGTTGGTCTATGGATGGAACCAGGCAGGCCTCCCTCTTGTTGTTGTTTAGTCGTTTAGTCGTGACCCCCTGGACCAGAGCATGCCAGGCCCTCCTGTCTTCCACTGCCTCCCGCAGTTTGGTCAAACTCATGCTGGTAGCTTCAAGAACACTGCCCAACCATCTCGTCCTCTGTCGTCCCCTTCTCCTTGTGCCCTCCATCTTTCCCAACATCAGGGTCTTTTCCAGGGAGTCTTCTCTTCTCATGAGGTGGCCAAAGTATTGGAGCTTCAGCTTCACGATCTGTCCTTCCAGTGAGCACTCAGGGCTGATTTCCTTAAGAATGGATAGGTTCGATCTTCTTGCAGTCCAGGGGACTCTCAAGAGTCTCCTCCAGCACCATAATTCAAAAGCATCAATTCTTCGGCGATCAGCCTTCTTTATGGTCCAGCTCTCACTTCCATACATCACTACTGGGAAGACCATAGCTTTAACTATACCATGTTGTTATTCCTGGGGTGTCGGGGTACAGCTCCTTGTGCTCCTTGAGGCCCTGGCCAATGGCATAGGCCAGAGCTTGCTTCCCTTTGATCCTGCAGTTCTAGGGTAACTTTGTCCCCCGAAGGCTCAAACACAATCCAATCTCACAATCCTGTTACAAGCAGCATCTACCTATCTTCCCTGCAGCCAAGCAATCGTGAGCCACCATGATGATATCAGTTAATCAGCAGGCGCTGTTTATGTCTTGTTTATTTTCCTGCCAGTGTTATAAACGGGAAGCTGGAAGGGAGCCTTTATTTCGCTGTTAAAATAAACTAATCTTGGGGCTTCTTAACGTGTGCCTTTCATCAAATCCTCCAATTAGAGAGTAATCAGGTATTTAATATGTATCAAGCTGCTTGGCGAGACATGATGCTGCCACACTGGGGGTATGAAATTACAGGCAGAAATAATGCTACGAGTCTTCACCATTACAGCACAACAAGAGCATAAAACCGCACAACCTTCCAGCTCAAGAATGTTTGCATTGTCATCCACTGCCAAGACTGAACTGTACTGTGGTTGTTTTCTTAATGTTGGAAATGAGGACATCAGGAAGAACTTTCTGACGGTAAGAACCGTTCGATAGTGCAACGGACTCCATCGGGAACTGATGGACTCTCCTTCCTCCGAGGTTTTTAAGCAGCTTGGAAGGCCATCTGTCATGGATGCTTTAGCTGAGATTCCTGCATTGCAGGGGGTTGGACTATGAAACAATGACCCCTGGGGCTCTTTCCAACTCTATGATTCTATGAATGCAACTAGAGATATGCTCCAAGTGCCTGTCAAGTTTAACCAAAAGACAAAAATGATGCAGTTTTAGACAAAAGGAAGCAACTGACAGCACAGGTCCCCAAACCATCATAAAAATATTCAGATTGCTGATTCTCGAAGCCCTTGGGAGCCCATACTATTCCTAGAAACACATGCTGCCCAAACCTAAGGAAAAGCCAGATTTCCTGGCTCCCAACTGCCCTCACACTTCATGTACTAGGTCCCTCCTAGGACAATAACAGAAACTGGTTGAGATGCTCACTGAACATCTTCCATCAGCAACAGCAAAGCAAGGAATCTACAGCACTGAGTCCATGTTGATTCCGACACAGATTTATGCTAATCCATGACACAAGAATGAAAAGGCTCAGTTGCATGTCAGGATACTTCTGATGAACCTAATCACTGCCAAAACAAACAAACAAACCCCAAAAAACCAAGATTAGTGATTCACAGACCAGGATTTCATTAACATTTTGTGCCAGTTTTCAACTGGGAAATCAAACTAAGACATGGTAGGGGAGAAGAAGCATGCCTTGATAAATAAGCCCCTTGATAAATAAGTAATTTCGTTGTCCCCGAGAGCTCATCTGGGCAGCAGCACCATCTCAAGGGCAGTGTTTGAAACTCCCATTGTTCTAGGCACATTTTGCGACAGTGAAATTCATTAGCATGAGCAGTTTCTGAGCCCTGGGCGCAGTACTACACCTAAGATTTCAGATTAAAACTGCAGAGTGGAAGGAAAGGAGGAACTTTTTCTGGCTCCCCATTTCTAGCCACTCTCTGAAGACTAGAGAAAAGACCCTCGTAAGAATATTGGGAGGTAGGTGGGCAGGGGAAGGACTAGACCATGTGAAAAATGAACATAATATTTTAGCTGCAGTCCATTTATTTTCAGCTGTGTATTCTTCTTATAAAAAAGCACATCTAGACATTCTGTTGTTGCGCCCATAACCTAGGTTTAAGGTGTCATTCAGCTCCTAGCTTTCCCATCTCAGTGAGGGGAGAGACCCCATCAGGCAAGGCCTCCTTCCACCTGCCTTCCTCCACCCTCTGCTTCTCAATGTGTGTATTGTACTGTTTTATGTACTGCGGCTTGCCGTTGTTTTATTGATTATAGTTTAGAAATTATTGTAACTGTTGAATGGATTTCTGTTTAACTTTTATATGTTGATATTATTATTTTATACTATTCTAACGATTGTTAAATGTTACTTTTTTGATGGAGGTTGCCTATTTTAAAGTTATGTTTTATTATCACATTTTTATATTGCATTAGATGTACATTTTTTGTTTCTTCAGTTCGTAAACCGCCTTGAGTATTGTAAGATAGAAAGGCGGTATATAAATTGAAAAATAAAAATAAAAAATAAAATAAAAATTCTAACACTGCTCAAGGGTGAAAGTAACAATGCATCTGGAGTCCCTGGTGCAACCTTTGTTATGGCTATCAGACATCAAGGAAACATGGAATCATAGAACTGCACAGTTGGAAGAGATCCTATAGGTCATCTAGTTCCACCCCTTGCAATGCAGGAATCTCAACTAGATCATACATGGCAGATGGCCATCTAACTTCTGCTTTAAAGCCTCCAGGGGAGTCCACCACCTCAGGAAGCCAAGACAAACACCACATCTCTGACCTCTGACTAGCTGGGCAAAGGGGAAAGCAGGACGCTGAGAATAAAAATAAACGGAGCTCCTTCTGCTCAGTTGTAGGGAGCATGCCTGCCCATTGATCTGGAAGCTGGCTGAGAAATCAATGTGTTTTTTTAAAAAAGTGCAGGACTTAAACATTCTTCCAATTTTAGTCAGGGGGTGGGGGCAGATATCAAAAGAAGTAGGAAGCACTGTACAGTGGTACCTCGGGTTACATACGCTTCAGGTTACAGACTCCGCTAACCCAGAAATGTTACCTCGGGTTAAGAACTTTGCTTCAGGATGAGAACAGAAATCGTGCAGCGGCAGCAGGAGGCCCCATTAGCTAAAGTGGTGCTTTAGGTTAAGAACAGTTTCAGGTTAAGAACAGACCTCCAGAACGAATTAAGTTCTTAACCCGAGGTACCACTGTAATTCATTTCTACCTCACAAACCAGCACTGTGTGTCTCCATGCCTTCTCAAATACCCATCTTTCAGTTATGCTCAGTAATAGCACACATCCCTAGGTGAGCTTTCTCCCCCAGTCTAACTACACTAAGGTTACCAGACGTCCCCGTTTCCCGGGGACAGTCCCTGGATTTACACATCAGTCCCCATACAGAATCCATTGAAGTTGAAAAGTGTCCCCGGATTCACTGAAAAAAATCTGGTAACCTTAAACTACACTTCCCATTCAGTTGTGTAAGTACTACTGATTTGACACAGTTGTGTAACTGGACCTTTCCACTTATAAAGGTAGAACCCTTGTTGGCACTCTGTGACATCAAAGCACCTTAGCCAGTAACTAGAGGCAGAGAAGGGGAGGTGATGGGAGGAAGAGGAGCTTGCAGGCAACAAGTTGGCAATTTTCAGTGTTGCGTGCTCTACTCAAAGCTCAGGAGCATGACCGTCTTCCATTTAGCCCCATTCTGGCTGTTCTGAGCCCCACCTGGATCCCACCACCCCTCAATGTTAGAGTTTGAAACTTGCAATATTTTTCTCTCGCAGAAAGGCTATTTCAGTCACTGCAAACCTTCATTCAACCCAGACAGAAACCTGTGAGAATCACATTCTTTTACTGCTAGCTTGGCCTGGATGACTCACTCACACTGCAACAGATCATCCCTAATAGACAGAGAAGCAAGGCTTGCTTATTATACCTGCATGCTACCCCGAAATAGGTTTTGATTTTGCCTCTTAAAAATTATCCATTTTCTCTTCCACTTGCTTATTGTTTGGCCAAAGGAACTGCCTAGACTCAGCAGTTAAGAGTTAGATAGATTCAATTAAATGGATAAGAAATAAATCATACCCCGCAAAACCCCCAAAACCCATTCATTAACAAGAAGAATGCACACTAAAAATGCACTTCCCTACAAAGATTGAATCCCCCCCCCCTTTTCTTTCCTTTTTTGCTTCTTCTTCTTTGCTTGGGGCCTTTATTAAGGTCCAGGCATTGTATACTCATGGGGGTGGCAGATGGTTGATGGAAGACCCTGGGTGGGAGGCGGGGAATTGTCAGCCTCCCAGGGTAAGAGGCTGGGAGGAGAAAGGAAAGATCCCAAGTGAGATCTGGGAGGAGCTACTACCTCTTGTGGGAGGTAAGGTCTAAGACATGGGTCAGCAGCCTTTTTCAGCCATGGGCGGGTCCACCTTCCCTCAGACCATGTGGTGGGCTGGACTATATGGGGGGGGGGGAATGAACGAATTCCTATGCCCCACAAATAACCCAGAGATGCATTTTAAATAAAAGGACACATTCTACTCATGTAAAAACACGCTGATTCCCAGACTGTCCGCGGGCCGGATTTAGAAGGCAATTGGGCTGCATCTGGCCCACGGACCTTAGTTTGCCTACCCCTGGTCTAAGAACTACCCTTGAGAGAGGATTCCACATTCTTTTTATTCTATTTGTATTTTTTGTAGCTGTTATCGTACGTTAGTATGAAAAATGTTAATAATAAAATATTACTGGAAAATAAAAAATACTTGGGTAGTGAACCCGTATTAGGGCTGCACCGCATAAATGAGGGCTCAGCAAACTTTTTCAGCAGTGGGCCCCAAGCACTGTCCCTCAGACCTTGTGGGGGGCCGGACTATATTTTGGAAAAAATATATATGAACGACTTCCTATGCCCCACAAATAACACAAGAGGTGCATTTTAAACAAAAGCCACACATTCTACTCGTGTAAAAAACACACTGATTCCTGGACCATCCGTGGGCTGGAATTAGAAGGCAATTGGGTCGGATCCGGCCCCCAGGCCTTAGTTTGCCTACCCATGACATAAATGATAGAATACGCTCTCCACACGAAAAACATTCTCTGCACAATTCAAAACCTGCAAAATTAAGCTGTCAGGTTGCTCACTGGGGCAAGATGGTTTGAGCATATAATACCAATCCTGGCCCAATTCAAAGGGCTGGTTCTGACCTACAAAGGCTTTTTAAAAGCCTCAGCACCATAATACCTCAAGGACCACTTCTCTCTATACAAACCTACCCAAACCCCACGATTGCCCTTTCACAAAAGCATCTTCACTACATACCTTTAGGTGCCAGGCAAAAACATTCCTCTTCTCCCAGGCCTTTGGCTAATTAAACCACCTATGACATTTTAAACTGGGGGGGGGGGTATTGTTTTGTTTGTTATTATGTTACGTATTTTTGTGTTTTATACTGTAAACTGCCCAGGGAGGTATAGAAATTTAATAAAAATAATTATTATTTAAAAACTAGCATCTTAGCCCAGGACATACTACCGTATTTTTCGCTCCATTGGACGCACCGGACCATAGGAGGGGGAGAACAGGGAAAAAATTTTTTTCTTGTTCTCTCCCTCTAAAACAAGGTGCGTTCAAGGTACATTCACCCAGGCTTGTGGGGCTGGTGGTGGGGGGAAGCGCTGCTTTCCCCCACCGCCAGCCTCAAAGATCCCTGAAGCCTTTGGAGCGCAGCGCCCGCTGCCCTGGAGACGCTGTGCGCGCAGCTGTCCCCAAGCTGGAACAGCGAGACGGAGCCCTCCGCCTCACTGTTCTGGCCTGGGAACAGCCTTGCTAGCTTCTGCAGGACAGCGGGGTGAAGGCACCCCGCTGCCCTGGAGAGGCTGTGCGCGCAGCCATCCCCAAGCTAGAACAGCGAGATGGAGCGCTCCGCAGTGCTCCGTCTCCCTGTTCTGGCTTTGGGCTTAGCGGCGCAGCCTGCATTCGCTCTATAGGACACACACACATTTCCCCTTAATTTTTGGAGGGGAAAAGTGCGTCCTATAGAATGAAAAATACGGTAGTTTTCTGTGTGAAAAGAATTATCCCTGAGTACTCCTCCCTAATCTAACCCCCCCCACAACCCTCCTCCTTTCACATAGGGAATTTGCATGTTACCCTCACAATGGTGTTTGCAGACCATGTAGCTATTATTTAATATATTAAAAAATTAAGCCACCCTATCTCAGAGGCTGAAAGCAGCTTACAAAAAGAGAACAAAACCCCAAGAGAAAAAGATCACACTATATTTCCATTGTGTTGCAGTTTGTTTTTGTGAAGAAACAAGGCAAGAATAATCCAGCGTTAGTCTTCCCTCTGCAACTCCTTCCCAAGCCCTCCAATCCTTCCATCACTGCAGATGCTGTTTGCATCCTAGTCTTCCCATATGGCATTTATGTCATAATAAACAAGACATTCTTCTCCTTTGCCGCTCTTTCATCTTTCCAATAAATTAAACCTCTCCCCTTTTCCATAGGACAGAACATCCGGCATTATTTAGCACCAACAGTGCATTAGGTGTTTACAAAATACCATACACTGTGGGGTGTCAGAGTCCAAACAGATTTACAGACATGGCAATGGTTGAGGGCAGTGTTGAACAAAGAAAGGAGTTGTGCAACTGTGCATGAAGGGAGGTTATGGGTGGCAGAAAACTAGGAGTGGTCCAGGAAAGGCTGTTATAAAGTTATGAAAAGAAAATGGGTTTTGGAAGGATTTCAATCAGAGGAGGGAGTGGGTTTAACAGTGAGTGAGCAAAAGTTCAGCCCAGGGGAGAGCAGGGCAGAAAATACAAAGCCCCAAAGAGGAGGAAACAGGAGCCCAAGAACAAATGAGCCTGAACTGTGCAGATAAAAGAAATAAGGGAAGGGAGGTGCTGAAGAGTTACAGAAAATGCTTTTGCAGAATTGAGTATGAAGCCCTCTTGTTGCCCAGACCCTACTTTCTGACAGCTACATTCCTTGCGCAACTGGTCCTTGTGATAATAAACATCAGCAGCAGCAGCAGCATTATTATTATTATTATTATTACAAGGAAGGCTTCCAGAGAAAAAGCCCCAGATAGGTAGAGTAAGAGAAACTTGGGGCCAACTTCTACCTTGCCCTTTTGCAAGTCCCATGGCACTACTAGTTTTGCTCCACTCAGTCTTATCTCAACCTGTCTGACCACAAATCAGCAATGGTGGCTCAGTCATACCATACTTAACAGTCCTTTTTCTCCTCCTCCTCCTTCTCCTTCTGAAAAGGAGCCAATATTCTATCTCTCTATGAGTGGTTTTGCTCCAGCATTAGTTCCTTGTTATGTATGAACTTTCCCCCCTTCTACATTGCAGTGACTTGATTGAGTTCCAACAGACCCGTCTCCTGACCTGTTTGCCACACAGCTTCAATGGAGATTTGTCCTGGGGCTGCTTCTTCTTTGGTGATCACTTGTGGCCGAGTAAGATTGTCTTCCATGAACACGGTCTTAGCAGTGAGTCCGTAAGTGACTGTGGAGGCCAATTCTAGATCCACACATCCTTCCACTGTGGGGACATAGGTTTCTGGGCGGGAGTTGATCATGGTCAGGGTTTGCCAAACGTGCCTTCCTCTTAACACATTTCTCCCTTTCATCCTGAGTTTGAACCTTTAGATGTGAAGGAGACTCTTCATGCACCTGACCACACCAGGCAATCAAGGCAATGGTGTGAGTGTATGTGTGTCCCAGTGAGAGGTGTGTGTGTGTGATGGCAATGGTGGGGGACTGCAGGAGCAGCATCACTTTGGATGAAGAGCAAAATGCTGGACCCACAAATCTCCTTCCAACATGCTCCCCCAGCCAAAACGTGAGTAACACATGAAGACGGCTACTGAGAAAAGCTATTGTCGTTGACCAGATTTGCAAGTGCTGCTGGCTGGTTTCTGTTTCCAGAAAAAATACCAGGAGTTGCCAGAGAAAGAAACACTGTTTGTTCCAGAGAGGAAGCTGTTGGTGAAGGTGGGAAGAGAGGGGAGAGATCCTTATTTGCGTGCCACAATGCTTCTGTTTGCCTGTAGGGGAGAAAAAGACTTATCATCTGATTTAGTGGATGTGAATGCCAGGCAGATTACGCACGGGTACAAAGCATGTCCAAGTGTGCTATGGCAAAGAGCCTGGACACCTGCGAGAGTATACATGATTGCGCTTGTGGATCCAAGGATACATTTTGTTTGCATGCACAAGGAAGGAAGTATGCAAATATGCCAAAGCATATGTGAGCGAGACAAGACTGCACAGGGAAATTTAGAGACCTTCGGCAGAACCCAGAGGCCACAATTTCCCCATTCCCAGCATGTCATTAGGGGACAAGTAGCTCTGGACAGAGTTAAGCCTCTGATGTCTATAAAGTGCTGCAGCAACTGTTAATTTGAATGATGGAGATAGAGATACAGGAACAGTAAACTCTTCCTTCTCCCTATCTCTCTATTCCCCCCCCCCCCACTCCCCAGGTTACAGATTAATTCAATTCCAGCCGGTGCTCTCAGAAGTTAGATAATTTCATGGTGGCTGTCACCACCCACAGATCAGATACAGTAAAGCAAAGCTGTTAAGTTAGAGAAGTGTTTCGGAAGTGTGATCAGAATGGGAAACCTGGAGTGTGTGAAGGGAAGCCTTCAGAGGTGGGAAAGAGACAGGCAGCAAGAGCGAGAGGAATTAATTCACTTAACAATAACTCCCTGAGGAAGAAACTTCCAACTACCACACACCATGCTCAGAGCTAGGGATGGAGCCCAATATAGCGGGCAACCCAAGTGGGATAATATCTGCTGCCTTTGGCTAGGAATGGCAGAGCAGGGCTTTGTGGGTGTGGCCAGGAGCAGTGGCGGAGGAACACTCTCCGGCACCCGGGGCGGCGCAGCCCACACGGACTGCGCATGTGCGGCATCCCATTTCAATCTAAGTCCTGATGTTCCATCTATAGTTTCATTTAAAGTCGCCCTGTGTTGTGCACCTCCAAACAGCATTCTTATACATTTGTTTTTCTCTATTTGTTTTTCTGCATTCAAACTGTGAATGCAAGTGTATTGTGCTTGCGCACAATTCAAAGTGCTGGTGCTGACATTTAAAGCCCTAAACGGCCTTGGTCCTGTATACCTGAAGGAGTGTCTCTACCCCAATCGTTCTGCCCGGACACTGAGGTCCAGCGCCAAGGGCCTTCTAGCGGTTCCCTCGCTGCGAGAAGGCAGAGGGCCTTCCCGGTAGTGGCACCTGCCCTGTGGAACACCCTCCCACCAGATGTCAAAGAGAACAACAACTACCAGACTTTTAGAAGACATCTGAAGGCAGCCCTGTTTAGGGAAGCTTGTAATGTTTGACGGACTATTGTATTTGAATATTTTGTTGGAAGCCGCCCAGAGTGGCTGGAGAAACCCAACCAGATGGGCGGGGTATAAATAATAAATTATTATTATTATTATTATTATTATTATTATTATTATTATTATTATTATTGACACAGCTAACAACATTTGGTGGGGGGAGTATATTCTAGGCAAAATGGCCAATCAAGTCACATTATACTTATGATTCCCAATGTGGCACCATGGCAATCTCACACAGCTCCTTGGTGCATGCCCAGACCCTTTGCCCCTCCCATTTTAAATGAAATTTTCGAGGGTTTATCTTTTTAACCGAGGATGCTGCTGAAGTGACTGGAAAGTGGCACGCAGGCATCTTATGACACCTTGACCTGTCTCTGGATCCTACCTGGGGCCCATAGGGAAGGAAGAGAGGGCAAACAAGCTAGAGGACACCAGCAACCCTCTCCTGTCCTGAACTTGTTTTAATGCTCCTGTCTTTGCTGCAGGGGCCCTGCCTGAGAACTGCTTACAGCTGGATCCTTGCAAGAAAGAGCACGTCCTCATGTGCCACGGCAGCAGCTGCAGCCCTAGCTTGCCTGGTTCACCCTCATCCAGTCTGTCACTGATTCAGAACAGAGATAGCTTCCTTGGATTTAGATGGAAAGGAGAAATGGTTGGGAGTTCAGGAGTGCCTTGTGTGTTTGTATTGATTCTTCGCTCCACCCTCTGAATCTGCATTTTCATGGTTTTAGACTACACATGGTTGGCAAAAAATAGCTTAAACTCCTCATTTTCAGTATTAACCCTCACCCTGTCTTTCTCTCCGCAGATCAGGAGCTATGAATGCTCCCTTGCTCCATTCCTATATATCAAGCCCACATGTCTATTCTTTCTGGAAGGTCAAGCATAACTTTCAAAGGTTCTAGGCTAGATGTTTTGATCTTATTAGGCAATGCACCTGCTCCAGCTTGATGTATTCTTATGTTTGAAAGAACAAAACTGTCCACGGGATATGAAAGTAATGGAGATCAAGCTTGATTTCCTTTTCTGTTTCAGTGAGCAGTTGTGCTTGCAAGCAGCACCCTCCCAGCACCACCATCAGTGCGAAACCATTAACTCCTTATGCAAGTCGCCTCCCAAGTCCTCTAATGGTGCAGTTTATCTTACCTCTTTTTAAAACACCATAGCATTTGCCAGGTAACTTGTGTACCTGGACTTACCAACACTCCTGGGGAAGGGGAGAATATAGGTTTGTTTGCCTATTTACACAGATTTGCTTTCCATCGCTTGTTGCTTAGCATTAAGTTTCAGCACAACACAAAAGGTGGTCAGAGGGTGAGAGGACTGTGCTCTCCACTCCCAGTTGGAAGCAGGAAGGCCCCACACCAGTGCACATTTCTACTGTTCATTTGAGCGTTTCCATTATACATTGTCATACCTTGACAGATCTGAATGCCAAAGCTAAGGAACGTTTGGCCGCTGCTTGGTAAAGCCATGTGCATTCTGTACCTGCACATCTTTGGATATTGAAGGCAACACCCAGCCCCAAAGGGGACTCTGATTTCAGGACAGGCAAAGTTTCTGAAAGGCAGTGGCTCCCAAGCAGCAGGTATTGGCCCAAAAGTTACTCAAAGATGACTCATTTAAAGCAGCCCTCAATTATGTTTTGTAATAATTTCATTAACAGAATAATGGGAAATCACTGTCACCAAAATGGCTCCTCTGCATTCTTGCTTATCTCCAAGGTTTTACAAAATTGCCTTAAAATTACATTTTTAAAAAAACACGAAACAGCATCTCTTGAGCTTTCATGCAAAGATTATGTTTTGCCACCACCACCCTTCTTGCTGCCTCATTTTCGCCAATCCTGTTGGCAACAACATAATTTTTTTAGAAATGCCGCTGGGGAGGTAGAAGAAATAGGGGGAAGAGAAAAGAGCAGCTCTGGCCAGAGATTGTGTACAAAGAAGATAGCAAGGAAAAGTGATGAACACACCAGTGGTTTCATTCAGCACTAAAAATATTCACCTCATTGTTTTAGCCTCAGGTATCATATTATGAGCTGGAAACCTCATAGTGGTGCTCTAGACCAGCAACTTTATACCCTATGCCATCCCAAACCCACGTGAACACTACCAATTCCTCCCAAGACATCCCACATCCCTTTGTTGCATTTCTTAAATCAGCCATAATGTCTTTTTTTTTAAAGTCTTCGGTTGCAAGTCAACTCATACATCTACTGCTACATGTTGAATCCAGCCCCAGGCTCCCTTCCATGTTCCTGACACTTGTACAGCCCCTCAGTTGCAATACTGAAAATGTCTACTGCAATCTTAGAACACTTCGTACCAAATGCTTACCTCAGTGTACCTGCTCATCATTGTTCTTGGACCCAGACCTCTCCAAGCTGAGGCCATCGCCTCCTCTTTTCCCCACAGCAGAAAAAAAGTAAGTTTTGCTTTCTCTGTCCTAATATTAGAGCCTGGGAGGATCCAATGAAGTGGAATATGGGGATATTCAGGATAGACAAAAGGAAGTCTAGGCAACACTCAAGAGCTCTGTGGAAGGACGTGTGGATCCAGAATTGGCCTCCACAGTCACTTATGGACTCATTGTTAAAACTGTGTTGATGGAAGACAATCTTACTCGGCTACGAGTGATCGCCAAAGAAGAAGAACAAGAAGAGGGTCATTTGATGAAGGATGACCGTATATATATTGATATCATGGTTTCATAAAAATATGGAATTCACTTCCTCAAAATGTGGTGATGGCCACCAATCCCGATAGCTTGAAAAGGGGAGTAGACAAGTTCACGGAGGAAAAGGCCAACAAGGACTATAAGTCATGGCAACTATGAAAGACGACTGAAACCAGAGGCACCATGCCTTTGAATACCAGCTGCTGGAGAATGTGGTTACACTCATGTCTTGCTTGTGGGCTTCCCATAGGCATCTGGTGTGGAAACAAGATACGGGATACTTTTCATCTGATGAAGCAGGGCTCTTCTTAGAGGAACATAAGAGCCCTACTGGATCAAGCCAAAGCCCCATCTAGGCCAGCATGCTGTTCTCATAGTGACCAGTCATATGCCTCTGCAGAGCCCACAAACAGCACTCGCTCCATATGCTATTCTATATAAAGGGCTTGGAACCATCCAAGTTGTAATAACCTGTGAAACTGGGTTTTTTGGGGGGGGCATTAAAGCTGCATTGGAGAAGCCCTGTAAAGGCAAGGGAGGAACATGTCATGGTTGGACGCAGAAGAATGGTGGGAGGAACTAGCTGGGGAACCCCCAAAGGAAGGCAGCTCAGAGCCTGGAGAGTCGTGGTGGGATGATGATGAGTGACCAGAGGGAGAACAGTGGGAAGAGGAAGTGTCAAAAGCTGAAGAGGTAGTAGGGTTTGGTGAGCTGGGAGAGTCTGTGGCAGAGAGAAGGCAATAATCAGAGTCGGAAGCTGATGCAGGGGAGGAGAGAGGCAGAGATTAGTCAGTCAGGCTGGTGAAGAGGCATGGGAATCTCCCCCTCCTGCTCCCCTCCCTACTTGTCTCCAAGAACCAGAAGTGGCATAAAAAATGGTGGAGACGTTGGCTGCAAGCAGGCACAGTCTCCAATTGCTTGGGGAAAGCCCTGGAGAGGAGGGGACTTAAGACGGCTGTGAGGTGGTGGGGACTTTCCGTCTCGGCAACTGATTTTCATGGAGTAAGACCACTGAGAATGAGTTGCTCTGCTTATCACGCCTGACACTCAACCGAGTCTGTAGAGATTGTGTTTTTGCTAATAAAGAGTTAACTCTAACTTTCTGATTACTGACCAGAACGCTCCTGTGACAGAGTGGAAAGGTTATCCTTATATTCCAAGATTTCACTCCCTTGTCAAGTGCTTGATTTCCCAGGATGATGACATATAATCCTGGAAAAGCAGTATTTAGATTACTACTATCTGCACCTTCCAGAAAGATTTGGAGACATTTTTTGCTCCAACAGGCGTTCCCAGCTGGACAAATGGATCTTCACCACAAGTGTCCATTTGTTAGTTTTGTTTTAAATGTATTTGCTTTTATGTTTTTAACTGTTTTGAATGATTTTATGTGTAAATCACCTAAGCTGGTGGTTTAGAAGGTGACTAATAAATAATAATAATCCCACACACTGAGGATGAACCTACTTAAATTCACCTATTAAATGCTACTGCAATTTGCTCTCCCAGGAGAAAAAGCAGAGAGTTGCTCAGATGAAGCTTAATGGCTTGATACAGAACTCCAATAATACACTATTGGAATTCTATATCCAGGCTTAAATATAGGCTTAAAGTTACACAATGCTGAGATTAGATGATGATACAACTATTGATGTTCTGTGGTACATGTCCAACGTGATTAATTACTTAACCAGTGATTTACAATATGCACATCACATTGTGTTTACCCGTTTTGCTGTATGAAGGTGGGACTGAGACCTGAATTCTCTCTTTTGTCAAGCTCAGATCCTAGGATTACATGCTTATATACCAGAGACGGTAATACAGTGGTACCTCGGGTTACGTACTTAATTTGTTCTGGAGGTCCATTCTTAACCTGAAACTGTTCTTAACCTGAAGCACCACGTTAACTAATGGGGCCTCCTGCTGCTGCCGTGCCGCCGGAGCCCGATTTCTGTTCTTATCCTGAAGCAAAGTTCTTAACCTGAAGCACTATTTCTGGGTTAGCGGAGTCTATAACCTGAAGCGCATATAACTCGAGGTACCACGGTATGCAACACATTAGATAAGCAAAAAAATGTATTGTTAAAAAGAAACTAAGCGCATAATTAGATACAAAACACAAACTATAGCAAAATGTGTGTTGGTGGAGGCTAAAATATACGTCATGTCAATTTAGTCAAGTTATGTTAGGTGCTAAAACAAAGGGCAGAACTTCCTTGCCTTATGTCATATTTAGCCCCACATTCTGAGCAGGAAAAGCGTGAATTAATTGCAATCTCTGTCTCAAGAGTAGCACTGACAGCATCTGACAGCCAAGCAAGAGATTTGCTCAACACATGTCTTTCATAAGGACGCCAAATGAAACGAATGAGTGATTTGTGGCCCATTCATTTCTAGCGGGTCAAGCTCCATCCCCCACCCCCCGGCTCAATTATCTGAATGATTCCAATGATTGTGAGGTCACGGAGCTTGATTTTTACTAGTATACATTCAGTTACACATGTTGCTAGCTTTAACAATGGGAAGTATCTAAGGCATCTGAATATGCAATGTCTATGAAAAGGATATAGCTGTCAGAATCCACAGAACAAAGGAATGGCTTTGATGGCTCCGTTTTTCGTGGCATAAGCATGCAATCAGAGTCAGGCAGAATCACCGAGGTGTGTAGAACATCTTATCTTGGAGGACTTTTGAAGTCTCGGTGATCTGCATGCAACAGGCTAGGCTAAGACAAAGACCTCACTATAAGCTAATGCTAGACTCCCAACACAGAACTTTTGGGATGCGTCTAGTATGAAGGTTATAGAAAGAAGAGTAGTTTCCATTTTATTGTTGTTTTTCTAATGTAAGTTTCTCTTTATCTCACAATTCTAAAGGAAGTGTTGTATATTAAAACAGAATTATTATTATTATTATTATTATTATTGTTGTTGTTGTTGTTGTTGTTGTACTATCCTTCATCCAAAGATCCCAGGGCAGGTCACAGAAAAATACAAAATAAGAACACAAAATACATAATAAAACAAAAAACAAACCAATAACCCCGCTCCCACAAACACATTTTAAAAAGCCATAGAATGTTAATCAGCCAAATATCTGGCTGAAATGTTTTTGCCTGCCGCCTAAAGGTATGTAACGAAGGTGCCAGGCGAACGTCCCTGGGGAGAGCATCCCACAAACAGGGAGCCACTGCAGAAAAGGTCTGCTATCCTGTTGCCCCCTCCAGACCTCTCCTGGGGGAGGAACACAAAGAAGGGCCCCAGATGAAGATCACAGGGCCATGATTCGCATTATTATTGAAATCAAAATAGTGACAAAAGTGTATCTTCTTCTTTTTGAAACGGTTCTACTAGTGCAGGTCCGCAGCAAAAGAGACAGCCTGCTTAGGTGCCTGGTTCATGAAAAATGCTAAGCCACAGTTGAGGGTCCCCAATATGGATTCAGAAGCATTCCTCCAAGGAAAGGAAAGAGGCCAGTATCTGGCCTTCCAGCTACCTGCTATAAAACTCTTTGGAGAAGAAAAATGCAAACGCTGTTGATGAACTGTTAGAATCATAGAATCATAGAGTTGGAAGAGACCACAAGGGCTATCGAGTCCAACCCCCTGCCAAGCAGGAAACACCATCAGAGCACTCCTGACATATGGTTGTCAAGCCTCTGCTTAAAGACTTCCAAAGAAGGAGACTCCACCACACTCCTTGGCAGCAAATTCCACTGTCGAACAGCTCTTACTGTCAGGAAGTTCTTCCTAATGTTTAGGTGGAATCTTCTTTCTTGTTTCTTTCTTTCTTTCATTTGGGGGAAGCAAGAGAGAGCCAGGGCAGGGTGCACATTTTCCTGGAAGTTTTGTTTTGAGGAAGTGTATAAGTGTTACCTGGCTTGAAATTGTTGGGTGCTTTTTTGTTGTTGGCTGCTTGGGTATGGAGTGCTTTTGGTTGTATGTGTTTTCTGTTTGGTGGGGGCAAACTATTGCTATTTTGCTATTCTGCTATTTTGTGGGGGCATGTTTTATGCCGTGTGTGCAGTGCCTGGTTGTTGTTTTTTTTAATGAATTTTATTAGTATTTCCCACACAACAACAACAACACGAAAGATATCAAAAAATAACAATACACAACACACAAAAATCAACATTCAACCATCAACATTGTTTTGTTTTTTTAATTGTGTTTTGAGGGGGGGTGTTGCTTGTTTGTTTTGCTTGTGTCTGTGATGACACAGATATTTTGTGGCGACATTGACAATTTATTATTTTCCCAAATGTGTCCCTGGACCCCAAAAGGGAAGGAAACCCTTGTTAAAATCATGGTTTGCTCAATGAGCCATTGCAGTTAGCCATGGGTTGTCCCACAAACCAAACAAACTATGCCTTGCTTCTCCAAAGCTTGTTTTGTCTTTCAGCTACTCTCACCTCATGCCTTTGGCGTTGGGTGGGGTGGCAAAACAAACAATGGGTAAGGAAGTGTGATGGGTTGCCATTTTAACACAAAGCCATTGTTAAAACACAGTAAGGAGAGACATTCAATTTTGCACCAAGGTGATATTTCCATCATGGCCAGCAGTTTGGCTTGATCCCCCAACTCCACCTCTGTGAGCTGTTCCGGAGTTTCTCCCAACCTCTTCCTTCACAAGCCAATTTCAGAGGGTGCACGGGGGTGGGGGGGTGGGGTGGGGGAGCCTGTTGCACAAGTTGTTGCCAAGAGCTTCCACTGACAGGACTCATTAGATGAATCCAATGGCAACAACGCTCAAGGTCATGGTTTGTTGGCAGGTAAAAAAACGCAGTTAAACCGGTAGACAGGGCTCATACAAACCTAATGGTTTAATAAACAACGGCATAGCAGAATGTGCAGCCCAGGTGCCTGGTCTCTGTGTTGCACAGATTTAGGAAATTGCTACCACTTTTAAAGCCTGTGTGAATCTTTAAGCAAACAACTGCTTTTGTAAGCAGACTGACCTTTTAAAACATGGTTCACAGCTTGTTTTGCAAAGTCTCCATGGGAAAAAGTAGATTAATAGGTACCGCTGGGCGGGAAGGCAAACTGTGTTTCCGTGCGCTGCTCTGGTTCGCCAGAAGCGGCTTAGCCATGCTGGCCACATGACCCGGAAGCTGTATGTCGGCTCCCTCGGCCAGTAAAGTGAGATGAGCGCCGCAACCCCAGAGTCGTCCACGACTGGACCTAACAGTCAGGGGTTCCTTTACCTTTACCTGCAGACAACGGGGTGATGCTGCACATCTGTGAAATGGAAGCAGCCTCACAATCTTTCTATGGCTCCTGGCATTATTATTATGCATTATGTGTATTATATACCACCCTTCATCTGAAAATCAAAGGGTGGTTTACAACATAACACAGGTAATAAAAACACAAATACAAACAAAAAGAGGGAGAACCAACCAGAGGAAGCGAACAGCCAGAGACTAATCTGAGAGCAAGAATAGAGGACTTTCTGGGTTCACAATTAAGGTTTAGCCACTATGCTACACTATGAAAGTTCTCAAAAGGTTTGCCTCTGGGTGAAGAGAAGGATGTAATTTTTGTAGAGCAGTGAGTTTGGTTTGGAAGCTTCCTCACCATATTCAGCACAGACAAGGTCCCTCCCTCTTTCTAGAGTATTGTGCCTAACGGGGATGATTGGGAACATGGTTCTAAGACGCCCTACCAAAAGCCAGCTCTGGATGGTGCCAACTGGCTGCCACAAACTTTGCCCAAACACCTCTCTAGATCCCTGGAGCTGATCTGCAACTTTTAAAAGAGCTACCTTAAAAAAAAATAGTAATAGGTGAAGCATTAATGCATTAATAGCATGCATGCAACATTTTCAAAGTGGGCATGTCATCTAGGGGACGCGGGTGGCGCTGTGGGTAAAAGCCTCAGCGCCTAGGGCTTGCCGATTGAAAGGTCGGCGGTTCGAATCCCCGCGGCGGGGTGTGCTCCCGTTGCTCGGTCCCAGCACCTGCCAACCTAGCAGTTCGAAAGCACTCCCGGGTGCAAGTAGATAAATAGGGACTGCTTACTAGCGGGAAGGTAAACGGCGTTTCCGTGTGCGGCTCTGGCTCGCCAGAGCAGCGATGTCACGCTGGCCACGTGACCCAGAAGTGTCTCCGGACAGCACTGGCCCCCGGCCTCTTGAGTGAGATGGGCGCACAACCCTAGAGTCTGTCAAGACTGGCCCGTACGGGCAGGGGTACCTTTACCTTTACCTATGTCATCTAGAATACATGTATAGGGAGAAGCAAACATTCTTCATTGCTATGCACGTCTGCCATTCAAACAGTGAAAGTACATAGGAGCCAAGCTTGCAATACGGATGCAGAGCCCACAGTGACCTCTCTCATGCTATCGAGTCTTCCACAACTCCCAAACCATGCTCTCATGTTACTGTTTGTTTGCCAGGTTGCTTAGTACTAAATTTGACATCAATACAAATTCTCATGGTTCAGGGCTGATGAAATGCATTCAGCCATTGATGTGAAATAGCACATGCCATCTCTCACCAAGTTTAAAAGAGAGAGAGAATGAATCAATTAATGGTGGCTTCAGATAAGTGGAATTCTCAAGGCAAAATATTTTCTCAAGTTCAAAGCACTAGAGGCACTTTCCTTTGTCGTGCCACCCACTTCAGTACGCATACCGTAATTCCATTTCCATATCCACTTCTTCAACTTGCTTGAGATTTTATACTTATTTATATCATATCTGTCCTAGTCTCTCTTTGCTACGCTAAGATTTTTTTTTAGCTTATGGAAGAAGTTTCATGCTTCACTTCTTTTAATCATTTGTGTTGCCCTTTTCTAAACATTTGCTTCTTCTTGTATTATTTTTAAGACTGGTGACCAGAAATCCAGATGTCACTCTAATGACACACCACTGACTGATATTATCTGGATGTCTATGGCTATTTTCTATCAAGCCGTGCACCTGATTATTTTACATTTCCCCAAATCATGGAGAAATTCACATTCCTTGCTACCTGTTTTCATCATCCAGCAACTTTAAAGTTGCACCCCAAAATTATAGCCTGAGAGCAAAGGGGAAAGTGAGCAATTCATGCTAATAACTTTAGATGCTGGAAGCTGAGGTTTGGCAGAATCAGTCTATTATGCTCCAAGCCTACTGAGCAATAGGGTCTAAAATAGATTCCTTCCCAAACTAATAATATGGCAAAACAGAATTCTAACAGCCACACAATTCTTCTGGGGAACCTGAACTTCCCATGGGAGATAGGACACAACACTTCATGCTCCTGAAAGAAATACGCATTGCCCCCCCCAAAGTTAATCTCCTTCTTCCCAAGAAGCAAAGATGTAACATATTCCGGATTTCATTTCACACGATGATTATGCCACTGGAAATTGAAGATTAAATTAGTCAGGATGTAAAATTGCTTATACTGAATACTGGAAGGGGGAAAGAAAGCTAAAGCAGCAGGTGAGACGATCTGAAATGGCTTACACCTCTGGATGCGTTAATTAAATCCAGCCCAAGTCAATGAAAGAAATGATGAAAAGAACATGGAAACCTCTCCTTTGATTTATGATTTCAATCCATTACTGTAGATTCTCCTTCCCCAAGTCCAAGAGGACTGTTGCATCAGTAAGAACGAGTCTGTATCAGAAGAGGGCCACGGAAGATGCCACAAGGTGGAGCTGTCTTATAATTAGTCTTATTTATAATTGGTCTTATAATTGGCCCTTCAATTATTTTAAGACAAGGAAGGTGATTTAAAAAAAACAACAACCCATCTCTTGCTCATTCAGAATGTTCCACAATTAATAAGAGGTTTCCATATATGCTTTAACTAGCTTTAAACATTTGCTTCCAGCTTAAAACTAAAGCATTGTTGCTTGCCTTCTAGAAGCCTGAGGGAGTTTCTCTCTTCACTGGCAAATAAGGTAAAGGTAAAAGTACCCCTGCCCGTACGGGCCAGTCTTGACAGACTCTAGGGTTGTGCGCTCATCTCACTCTATAGGCCGGGAGCCAGCGCTGTCCGGAGACACTTCCGGGTCACGTGGCCAGCGTGACAAAGCCGCATCTGGCGAGCCAGCGCAGCACACGGAAACGCCGTTTACCTTCCCGCCAGTAAGCCGTCCCTATTTATCTACTTGCACCCGGGGGTGCTTTCGAACTGCTAGGTTGGCAGGCGCTGGGATCAAGCAACGGGAGCGCACCCCACCGCGGGGATTCGAACCGCCGACCTTTCGATCGGCAAGTCCTAGGCGCTGAGGCTTTTACCCACAGTGCCACCCGCGTCCCTATCACTGGCAAATAGCCACACACAATTCCCACAATGAGTTCTGTATCGTGGACCCTCAAACCCTGCTCCACGGCCAGCTGCAGAGATGAGGCTAGGCACTTTGCTGAATTTTTTTGAGGGGGCGAGGTTCCTTCGAATCTTATCAAGATAGATATTCCTTCAACATGAACAACAGCAACACACTGGCAAACAGTTTTCCCAGCGTCATGTTATAGGGGGTAAATGAGGTTTCGCTTTTACAGCCCAACTCCCCATCAAGGGACCCGGCACTCCATAAATCCATTACCGGTCGGTTAAGAATGAGTGGAAGCAGGAACCAGTTGAGGAAAGCAAGGGAGATCTTTATTTTCTGTTGCAACAGAGTTCACTGCCCCCCTTACAAGGAGGTGAGGGGATACAGAACAAAGGTGTGAAACAACTTTTAAAGACATTAGAAATTGCCCCAGGTGAAAGACCATCTAAAAGCACATGGATGTAGCGGGGGGGGGGGGGGAGGGTATTGCCCCACCTAAATCAAGTAAATAAATAAAAATACTTAACTAACTGATCAATTGCACAGCAATTAACTCTGTTCTGCCCCCACCCCAAAATAAAGTTTTCCCCCACCTAAAATAAGCCCTGGTTACGCCCATGCAAAAGCATCATACAAGTGTTACAGAAAGAAGCAGTCTACAATGTAAATTTGACTCAGTTAAAGGTAAAGGGACCCCTGACTGTTAGGTTCAGTAGCGGACAGCTCTGGGGACGACTCGCTTTATTGGCTGAGGGAGCTGGCGTACAGCTTCCGGGACATGTGGCCAGCATGACTAAGCCGCTTCTGACGAACCAGAGCAGCGCACGGAAACGCCATTTACCTTCCCGCCGGAGCGGTACCTATTTATCTACTTGCACTTTGATGGACTTTCAAACTGCTAGGCTGGCAGGAGCAGGGACCGAGCAACAGGAGCTCACCCCGTCGCGGGGATTCGAACCGCCGACCTTCTGATCAGCAAGCCCTAGGCTCTGTGGTTTAGACAACAGCGCCACCCACGTCCCTCACAGACTCAGTTACACAGCTGCAAATAAAACGTTTTAAATGTGTTGTAAAGTGCAATATACAAATGTGACACTAGATGAGCTATGCCAAATTCAATTTATTTTTCAAAACGTTTTTTTAAAAAGCATTTTCACAGAGTTTTTTATGTTTGTAGATTTCACCTATGACTTGTCTCCTGTCTGTATAATAATGCTTGCTGATTCCTTGCCAGTCTAAACCATTCTTTAGGAATGGTGAATACTTTGACTACAGAATCCATTGTCACTGAAATATACTCGGAGTCCTGTAGTGATTTCATGCTCTTTATTGCAGCTTGTAAAACAGTGATTGATTTGCCCCCCAAAACTCAGGCTTTTATATACATTATTTACACAATGAGTCCCGTCTGATTGGCTGATTCTGCTTCCCTCCTGGAGCCTGATTGGTCTTCTCCTGCAAGCCAATCAGTTGTTGCATTCAAGGATCCTACTTGCCTATTGTTCTAGAATCCAAGTTTAGTACATAACAGTCACAGAACTGTTTCATTCATGCATATATATCCTCTCTTTTGACACGTCTGCTTGGAAAGTTATCAAACCAGTTTGCTAAACCAGTTTCACAGAGGGGAGGCTAAGGAAGAATGTCCTGCTATGTGGCTGGAGGAGTCAAGGGTTCGGACATGGCTGCTGCATGGCTCTCTGTACTATTTCAGCTATTGGTGGATTCATCGGGGAAACAGGGCTAAGTGAAAGCATCCACTGTAAATACAAATCTATATGCTTTTATTACCATTTTAACGGAGTTATGTTGCACAGGCCATTTGCAGAAGGGCTCCTGGTGTTACATGCAAGGGATTTGGTGTTTCGTGGACATGTGTAAATGCAGTTATCCCTGTGCATTTATACTGACAGGTCATTAATTTTTCCACAACCACCACTACCCTTTCCCTACAACAGTTAAGACCAATGAGCCATTTTTCTGTGTCCCACAGAGCAGAGACGGGCAGACTTCAGACTTGTGGGGTCCACTTTGTTTTTTATTAGACCCCCAAGATCCACCCACCAGAGCCAGGTGTAAAATGGCATCTCAGGGAGTGGAGGAAGGTACAAAAATAAAATAAAAAATAAAGCAACTAAAGGCAGAGCCAATGACTTCCTGCGCCTCAAGACCCATATGCTGGTAATACCAAGGGCAAATAAGTTACGGCAGTTCACTGATTGTAAAACCAGCCAGGAGACTTGCACAAAGTCTGGGTCAAAGGCAACCACTTAATACTCCTATTTTACAAGTGAGGAACGCAGAGACCAAGACAGAAACAATTAGCAAAAGGTCAGCTAAACCAAATATATATATATATTTTGGTCAGGTGCAGCTGCTATTGTGCAAGCATTGGAAGTCAGAGATCCCTGCAAATTTACAGCAAATCACCCAGAGAACTACCAGTAGGTCCACCTTCTGCTTGCCTTTACCATGAAATTGCCCCCCCCCCCCGAATCCTTGGCAGTGCAAAAAGGCTCCTTGGCAGAAGAAAGATTGCAAAATATCACTGCATATTTTAAAGAAGTGATTGCGACAAGCGAGTAAGTAGTTGGTTCACTTCATCCCAGCGGGGGGGGGGGGTGTCACCGTCCGGTCTGCCTTCTTTCCCTGCACCCCCACTCATAGCCCACTCATGGAAACAGAAGCAGAAAAGGCTACATTGCAGCATCCATCACAACATTCCCACCCCACCTTTCACACCTTGTCTGGCTGTGGAGGGAAAAACAATCTGTTCATCTACTTCCAGGCTGTTCCCGGTTATATAGATGTCAGTCTTGAAGAAATAGGACTTGCAGCTAAAAAGAAAGGTAAGGCAAGAATGTCGTTCTTTCCCAGCCATTCTTCAAGGTTGAGAAGAACCCTCCAAAAATTACTGTTTCTGCGCCTAGCTCTTGAATCACACACACCCATTGCTCGGTATAGATTCGTCATGGCTACATAATAGCAGGAAGCTAATCGCCTTGGCATTTAGGAGAGCAGGAGGCTGTGCTGAGAGAGGTGCGTGGGCTCGGCATCACAGCTAGCATTCCCCATACTCTCTCTTCTGAAAGTTACAAACACTGAGGGACTCCTAAGTGCTTGGATGATGGGGAAAAACCACACAGCCTTGCGCTGGTTGGGTTAAGGTTAGGTATGTCAAGGCTTTGCCTTAATCACTCAAAGACCCCATCTGCACAATTGCATTTAAAGCAGCACCATCCCGTTTTAGAAGAGTCATGGCTTCCCCCAAAGCATCTTGGGAACTGTAGTCTGTAAAGCGTGCTGAGAGTTCTTCAGATATTCCAGTTCCCCTCACTGAGCTACAATTCTCAGAATGGTTTTACCATCAATTGCTTTTCCCAGTGAGCTCTGGGAACCGTAGCTCTCTTAGGGGAATAAGGGTCTCTTAACAACTCTCAGCACCCTTAATAAACTACAGTTCCCAGGATGCTTTGGGTGAAGCCATTGCTAAAATGGTATTATACTGCTCTGGATCCATATTGCCGATGGGGCCTAAGGGTGTGGAGAAGGGGGAGAGCCCTTATTGAAGCTCTGAATATTTGACTGTGGCTCAGGGCTAAGAAAGATGCTCTGGTGCCCAAAGCAGAAAATCTGGACAAGGAATTCCCCATGCCCGCCCACTGGCAGGTACACACACCAACACACACAGGGCACAATCTTCTCCAGTATGTTGCATGCTCTTGTGTGGCTCCTGTTCATTTCTGTGGGGCTTCCACTGCAGAACCTCTGGGTGGACTCTCTGCCCCATTGTTCAGATATGTTTGCCTACCATTCGTTACACTTAACGGTACTCACTCAATATGCTTCCTCCCAGTGAGACACTTCTGTGTCAGTTGCAGCTGCAGTTGTGTAGATAGGCATCCATAAGAACATAACAGAAGAACACAACTGGATCAAGCCAAAGGCCCACATAATCCAGGATCCTGTTCTCACAGTGGAGAATCAGATGTCCATGGAAAGCTCACAAGCAGGACAGAAGTGCCGCAGCCCTTCTGGTGTTCAGAGGCATGAAATGAACCAGCCTGAAACACTGTGCAGGAACAGCAGGATTAGAACAATGTCATAACCTCCAACATTTCTCCCATGAAATTAGGGATATCCTATTACACCACCACCACAACTCTGGACGGCTTCCAACATATATAAAATCGGGTTAAATTTTTACTTGTACTTTGTAACTTCTGAACAGTCCTCCCATCTTTTGATGAAGGATGGTATATAAATTTAATAAATAAACAACTAAAACTTCCCCAGACAGAGCTACCTTCAGATGGCTCAGGGGTCGGATAACTCCACACCCTCCAACATTTCTCCCATGAAAATGGGGGTGTTCTAAGGAAAAGCAGGGCATTCCAGGATCAAATCAGAAACTGGGACGGTGTCTCTAAATCCGGGACTAGAAATCCCTGGAAAATAGGGACACTTGAAGGGTCTGCAAAAACCCAGGATGAATACTGACCAAGGCAGCAACACAGATCGTGCCAGAACTCCCACCTACATCCAGGGCAGTGGTTTGATTGCCTGACTCATGAAAAGCCAGCTCATGCTGTAATGCAGAAATGGGGATCCTGGCATCCAACGTCTGGAGGGCTGCAGATTTCCCAGTAATTCGTTTTGTGCAGGTGAGTTGCCAATTGAAAACTGTAATCCTCAGGGGTTTATGCTACTGCTGGTCAGCCTTTAAGGTAAGCCACATGATTTAGCTGGAAATAAGTACTCTAGATAAAGGAGGAGGGATATAAACCCACAACAGGATTGTAGGCACCTTCAACATCAAGGCTCCCACCAAAGCCATCAAATTAGGTTTCAGTTCTTCAGCTCTAAGCCCAATAAAGCACTGGAAAATATAACCAAGAACACCTTGCTTGGACTCCAGTTTGGCTGAGTTCTATAAATCAGAGCCTCTTTCCTATGTGTTACAGAAACTGTAAGGATAAAAGAACCCTAATAGATCACTTACGGTGGGCTTGTACTAAGGCAGACACTTACTGGGCATTCATTTTTACCAGTACTGTATTAGTCAATCGTACAGCAACTTCACTCCTGAACCTCTGCTTGCTCTCCCATCTATCTTGAGAAAAGGGGTTAAGGCAGAGCTTTCCAAACAGTGCGTCGTGACACATTAGTGTATCGTCTGCAGTGTGTGGGTCTGTTGCATGAATGCTCTCTGCACTCCTCCTGTGACTGGAAAGGGGTTAGTTTAACCTCCGGTTTGCTAGTAAAACTGAATTACTGTGTCGCGAAATGATGCATGTCTAAAAAGTGTGCCACCAACATGAAAAGTTTGGGAAGCTCTGGGTTAAGAAGAAGAAGAGGAAGAAGAAGAGTTTGGATTTGATATCCCGCCTTTCACTCCCTTCAGGAGAGACTTCAAAGAAATGTGACTGGCCCAAGGTCACCCAGCAGCTGCATGTGGAGGAGCGGAGACGCGAACCTGGTTACCCAGATTACGTGACTACCGCTCTTAACCACTACACCACACTGGGGTTAATAAGCCTCTGGTCCACAGATATCTGGTACTGAAGCAACTGGCAGCTGCTAGATTAGAAACTGCATGCCACTGGAGGGAATTTGGAATTTAGAATCACAGGTCTGTAGAATTGGAAGGGACCCTGTAGGTCATCTAGTCTAACCCCCTTGGCAAGGCAGGAATCTCAACTACAGTATCCACAACAATGGTCATCCAACCTCTGCTTAAAAATCTCCAAGGAAGGAGGATCCACCACCTTCCAAGGGAGCCTGTTCCATGCTCAAACAGCTCTTACCATCAGAAAGTTCTTCCTGATGTTTATTTATAATCTCCTTTCTTGTCACTTGAAGCCATTTGCATTTTTGTTATAAACAAGCACACCTAGACATTTCGTTGTTGTGCCCATAACCTAGGTTTAAGGTGCCATTTAGCTCCTAGCTTTCATATCTCAGTTTCTAACACTGCTGGCCATTGGCTCTAAATGATAAATTAACACAGAATTGCCAGAAACCAAGGGGAGAAATAAGCAAAGACAAGTTCTCCCAGACATCGCTTCAATTTATAAGGTATTTAATAACAAAGATAAAACATTCTGAATTTCATCATCATATCTTTCACTTCAGCTTCACTCAATAGGCCTAACTAGGCCTGCGATTTCGGAATACAATTTTTCTCACTATGGTGGTTTTGTGAAAAAATTCAGTAGCAACTTATTTATTTATTTTTTTAAAAAAGAAAGAACACGTTGCTGAAACAGACCAAAGGCCATTCAGCTTGCCATGCCTCCTGTACGCTAGCAAGCAGGAGACAGCCAAACCCCTGCTGGAACAAATGAACCAGGGACAAATGACAAATTCTAAGTTACACAGCCAATTAATTCAGCTATATCAAATACCATAGAAGTCCATTTTTATTTTTCAGACGTCATCTCTCAGCTGCATTCCTGAAATACAGGAGTATATCTGTTTCAACCCAAAAATAAATGCAGGCATCTGGGCAACAAACCAATCCATCCTCTTATTTGTATCACGTCCTTCATTGTATTTGTAATCAATTTTGCTCTTTATACTGCTGAGAATTGGCCACCTGATGAGGAGTTATATGTAACTCAACAGCTTCCTTCCATATTCTGGCTATTCCGGAAAACAGAAAGCAAGTCTGAGCAAAAATATACAGAATGCAAAAACAGTTCTACTGGATTTTGACCCAAATCCCCAGCTAGTTTGGTGTTCTGCTCCCAAAAGCGGCCAACCAGATGTTCCTGGAAGTTCACAAGACCACAGCATCTGGACATTCAATGCATACTGTTTCTGTAGATGAGTTTTCAATTCAGCCTTCATGACTAACAGCTGCTGATAAGCCCAGCCATCCATAAATATTGTCAATTCAGAGGTGGGAAACCTTTCCACCCAAGGACCACATTCTCTTCTGGGCAAATGTCAGAGGGGGCACATGGCAGTTATGAGTGGGGGCCAGAGGCAGAAGTGGGAGGGGCAATGAATGCAAATTGTTACTGCTGTACTCTTGGCTAATTTTGGCACATACCCTTCTCTAGCAGACATCCAAGAAAGCAACAGGACTTCAAGAAAAAACATTTCAGTCGGGGAGGGGCAGGCAGGTCATGCTGGACATGCCAAGGGCAGGTCCAGTAGGAGATGTGGCTGGGAGGGGCCCAAGGGCCAGAAGGGAGGCTTGGAGTGCTGCATTCGGGTCCATCCCATCCATTTTAAATGAGTGGCCCACACATTATTTTTTTAGTATTGAATTTTCTAACTTAACTGCCTACTTGAGCCAGAGATGGCAAGCATGACTTACAGCAGGGGTCAGCAACCTTTTCCAGCCATGGGCTGGTCCACTGTCCCTCAGACCTTGTGGGAGGCCGGACTATATTGGGGGGGGGGGGGATGATGAATGAATTCCTCTGCCCCACAAATAACCCAGAGATGCATTTTAAATAAAAGCACACATTCAACTCATGTAAAAACATGCCGATTCCCAGTCTGTCCGTGGGCTGGATTGAGAAGGCGATTGGGCCGCATCTGGCCCACAGGCCTTAGGTTGCCCACCCCTGTCTTACAACTTCAACAAGAATTTTAATGTGTATATTTATTACATTCATATCCCATTTCCCGCCACGGAGCTCTAGATGGCATACGTGGTTCTCCCCTTCCCTGTGATGGAGGTTAGGCTGAGTGGCAGTGGCTGGCCTAGGGTCATCCAGGGAGCTTCATGACTGAGTGGGGATTCGAACCCTGCTCTTCTAGCTCCTAGCCCAACTATACTGGCTCTCCCACTCATGCGCCACCTCAACATAGTACCCCATGGCTAGCTCTCTACTGCCTCACCTACAGCCCCTACCATAATATTTAGAATAGCTTAGCATGTAGATGTCCATGTCTCTCTGCATCCGTAGTCAATGTGGGTAAGAAATGCTACTACATCAGACACCCCCCCCAAAAAAAAAACCTGGACCCCTTTTGTGCAGTTTTGGAATACATACAGGCCAAGTGATTTAGTAAATATAGAAGTCTTGACAATTTGATGTAAAGACTGGAGTTGGTGGACTACTATAGGGTTTAATTATGGGTTTTGCATTTCCCATTTATTTATTTTACACCACATTTACAGGGTTGTGTATTATTATTTAAAACAAATAAAAATGAAAAGGAAGAAGTGACCTAGACACAGATCCTGTAGCTTTAAAGACTTAACACTACAGTGAAGTCAGTTACCTTCCCGGCTCCTGCTCCTCATATTAGAAAATTCTGCACGTCACATATCAGGGATGGGAAACTTAATTGCCAGCAAAGCATTTTGTGACCTTTGCAAGAAAAGCACCTAGAGAAGCACTAACACTATTAGTGAAAGAAAATGAGAAACGAGGCCAGAACTTGAAACAATTACCAAAGCTTTCCCCGTAACCAGGAAGCAAAGGCCAATTCATTCTTGGAATCTGAAGATTAAAAAAACACCACCTCGTTCTCATTCTATGGTCCATTGTTCACCAAACCATCTATAAAAGGTCTGGGAGATGTGAAAGACTTCAACTTGCAGTGTTAACCTGCCAAAAGCCTAGAGGAGTTCTGCAGAGCTACTGGGACAAATACAGCCTATATTCAATTTACAAAAAGAAAACCTTTCAGTTTGACATGTTGTATTAAGGGCTTTCTATGTTCACTCAGGCTCCAAAATGCTAGGAAATTATAGCTGTTAAAAGACCACAACAACCGTAGAATATCAATATTGGCTAAATGATGCTTCTATATTTTTAGGACCTACCTTATTCTTACGACTATTTGTTTTTAAGCATTTTTAATGTTGTAACCTACCCTGAGGCCTTATGGTGAAGGGTGGGTAATAATAATAATAATAATAATAATAATAATAATAATAATAATATAGGAGGAGGAAGAGGAGCATGGACTTTAACAGGTAATTTTCCAGCATTTTGGTGTTTGAGCAAACATGAAAAGCACTCAAACATTCTTTTTTTTGTTTTGTTTAATATGTTGTACAGTATTAAGTGAATTTGATTACATTTTGAGAAGCCCATGCCCACAATCTCTCTCATCAGGCAAAGCAAGCTTGACATTATAAATGATAAACTAATTGGACAAAAAAGAAGAAGGGACCTCATTAATAAGATATCGCACATCATTTAGAAGAGCAAGAATTCACATGCAACCTTACATATGCCTCTTAAATATATAATCTATTAAGCGAATTAAGGTTAGAAATAAAGGTCGCCCATCCTTTTCACCTAACCACACTCTTGCCTCTTTATTGGAATTGCCAACTTTGGGCGGCTGCCACTGCTTTTTTGCCTGCGACAATTGGTTCGTTGGGTAGCATTAGCAGGGGATCATGTTGGTTTCCATGCCACCCAGTCATCCCAATTTATTTCTGCAGATTGTATGGTTGTTAAAGGCACAAGAGCAGGGGGTTCTCAAGTCAACTGACAAGACTTGCTGTTAAAGGCTGCAATGAATACAAAGGAAAATAATCAGATGAAGCGCAAACAGCCAATACAGTGGTACCTCAGGTTAAGAACGTAATGCATTCTGGAGGTCCGTTCTTAACTTGAAACTGTTCTTAACCTTAAGCACCACTTTAGCTAATGGGGTTTCCCACTGCCACTGCACCGTGGCGGCGCGATTTCTGTTCTCATCCTGAAGCAAAGTTCTCAACCCAAGGTACTATTTCTGGGATAGAGGAATCTGTAACCTGAAGTGCCTGTAACCCAAGGTACCACTGTAGTTGCTCCCTCTAGCTCCCTTTCCCCCCCTGCCAAAGGATCTCCTGTGCCTTCAAATGTTGACCATCAGAAATCCAACCACTGTACACCTCAGAGTACTGTCCTTATGAGATGTTCACCATAGTGTAGCACTGAATTCTACCTACAACCTGGTCTTTGAACTGTGTTCTGAGAATCTCTGGACTTCCTCAGAAGCTTAGTGGAAGTTTCCCAATGAGAAAGGCATCAATGACAGAGCAACTTCCCAGAAATACAGCCACAACACCTTTCCCACTGAATATGTGTTTATCCACAAGGAGGTATTGTGAGGTGCTGTTGTTTTCCCCCCCAATTTCCATGGGGTAAGGTCAACATTCTGTGTGACTACCACACCTGGAACACGTCACGTGAAGAAATGTTTCCATGATCAAATAGGATCTATAAGCCGCTGCAGTGAGTTGGCCACAATGAGCCAGATCTCAGATCCTTGGCATTTGCTATCCAACATCCCCTTCAGTCCCTTTTCAATTGATAGCAGTGGTCAATGATTTGGACTAAAACAAAAAGTTGCAAACTGGTATTTGTTAATTTATTAAGTAAATTTTTATTAATTAATCATCTGTAGACCTCGGGGGGTTCGCAACATAAAAATACAATGCAAAAACACAAAATACATAATAAAAACAAGAAGAAAAAAAGAACACACTAAAAAAAAAACCCCTCATCGTAAAGGTAAAGGGACCCCTGACCATTAGGTCCAGTCGTAACCGACTCTGGGGTTGCGGCGCTCATCTCACTTTACAGGCCGAGGGAGCCGACATTTGTCTGCAAACAGTTTTTCCGGGTCATCTGACCAGCATAACTAAGCCACTTCTGGTAAAACCAGAGCAGCGCACGGAAATGTCGTTTACCTTCCCGCCAGAGTGGTACCTATTTATCTACTTGCACTTTGACGTGCTTTCGAACTACTAGGTTGGCAGGAGCAGGGACTGAGCAACGGGAGCTCACCCCCGTCATGGGGATTCAAACCGCCGACCTTCCGATCGGCAAGCCCTAGGCTCAGTGGTTTAGAGTCAGACCACAGCACCACCCGCATCCCGCATGTTGCTTAGCATGGCTTTAAACCAGGTTTCCTCAGCCTCGGCCCTCCAGATATTTGTGGCCTACAACTCCCATGATCCCTAGCTAGCAGGACCAGTGGTCAGGGATGATGGGAATTGTAGTCTCAAAACATCTGGAGGGCCGAGGTTGAGGAAGCCTGCTGTATGATCGCAACATCTGAAGTGGGACCCACACCTTCCAACATTTTACAGATAACAGGGACGCTCTTGTCAAAGGCGTCAGCAGCTGACAGTAAGCCACTGCATGTTGTTTTGCAAACACAGTGAATCCACACAGAATTGGCCTGTGTAACTGTTATAATACATAACTGCCGACTGCCCACAATTCTTGCAGCAAGGCAGGCACCTGACATTTATCAAAATGTACAAAAAGACACGTAGGACGTTGTTGGTAATGGAGAGGTGACCCTGTCCAAGATTTCTCCACATGAGTTGATTTGTCTCTCTGTGAGTCCTCATTTATGTCAGTTAAAGTGGAAAGTGTGGCTCGTGTAGGTGAAAGAATGAAGAGAGGGAAGTTAATTCCAGAAGTGTTGGAGAAAGACTCACGCCTTTAAGATTTCCCTCCCTGTTTGCCCACTGTGGGGGCAACTTTGTCCCACCCCTTGAGATACTGCAACATGAGGATGGGATCAAGGCATCTCCACATTCCTATGTGAAATTATGGGGGAAGGAGCAGATTGGGAGTCCATAATTAAGCAGCATTTCCTACACCCTGCTTATTTACTTATTACATTTATATCCCACCTTCAAGGTGGTAGGCCCCCCCCCCGCTCTACTTTATGGTCACAGCCACTCTGTGAAGCATGTTAGGCTGAGGGACTATTTAAACTGGCCCAAGGTGAACCTCCTGGATGAGTGTCTCCCAGGTCCTAGTCCATGGGTAGGCAAATTAAGGCCCAGGGGCCGGATCTGGCCCAATCGCCTTCTGTGTGGATGGAAACCAGGGAATTCTTGCAGTCATCCCCCACCCCATTCTGATGCTGGGATGCTGAAGTATATCACGTTCCTGTACAGCCTTTCTTGGATTACTATGCATTAAGAGGGCATCATTATAAAACAGAATGTTAACATGCCTAGGTAAGCCACAAAAACCTGGCTGGTTGATACCAGCAGCCACAGATGCATCAGGGAAAATATTAAAAAAAACCACACCTTTTGGTGGATAGAGGGAAATGAGGGAGAAATAAACCCACATTCTAGTCATGTGAACTCTGGATATTTACGAGTTAGAAGCCCTAAAAAAGTCACATCCTCTAATCACCTTGGCAGACAAAGAGGTCACTGGTCCTTTCTATCCTTTCCTCCTTTTGTTTTTGCTTAGATCACTTAATCCTCAAATGACAATCTGAACCAAACCAATTTATCTAGCAGAAGATGGACAACATGGTGAATGGCACTCACAAATATTTTGGTTTTGTGGACAGGAGAAGAGTGCCAGCAAAGAGAGAATTCGAACAGCACACAAAAACCTGAACATGGCACCAGCCGATCTTTAGGATTCTGCACAGGTAACTAGCAGTTTTTTGCAGCTCATTGGGGCAAAATGCAGTTACCTCACTAGAGACAACTGGTCCTTGCAAAGTCAACAAACTTCCAGTTTCTTGATAAATCATTACTTACATAATGGCTAGGCAGCCAGCTAACACCAGCTGTCCCCCAACACTAAAGACTGGCAGTGGATTATCCAATATAAACATGAAATGTACATGTCTTTTTAATTAGAGTTCACTGATTCAGTCTGGAGATAACTCATACCTGCAAGATGGGAATCATTGCTGAATGACAGCAATCAATAAACCATTAAATTGACTCATTGAGTTAGGACCACAAGATTTTTCAAACCTGGAATGGCTGGGTCAAGTCACCATGTTATGTGATTTGGGGTGGGGTGGGGGAATAACATGTGAAATTTACCCCTTAAAAAGGAAAGTTTTCAGATTGCTGCCATTCACTAACACTATCCCTATTCAACATAGCTGAGACACTGATGCAGAGAACAAGACCCTGCCCAACACCATTAAAAGCCCACAAACTCCCACTGGGCCCTTGGTGTTCACATATGGCATATTCTCAATTTCATGCAGTACAAGCGAGTTACAATTTTCCTACAATGGAGTTCAAATGTGTACATGGCAAGCATATGAGACATTCACATGCTGTTGAACAGTGCACCAGAAATTGTAATTCCAGAATTTCACCAAAGGTATTTCACTTCTTTTTCATTGAACCACTTCCACTTTCTTAACTGAACCATTTTCACTTTCCAAAGGCCTACATCAATAAGATGCAAAACCAAACAGCTCTAAGTACACAAACTCAGAGCAGTTAAGACATTTATTTCCAGGCGTACTAAGCTGCAACTCTCTATCTGTAGAGGATATCAGGAATCGTTCAAAAATACCAGCACATGTTTTCCCCCACAAGAGAATGAACGATCTGCAGGCACAGGGAGCTCTGGCGTCTCCATCAACAGGATGGCTGTGTTTACCTCATTCAGTTGAGTTCCAGTGTTCTTCTCTGCCAGCGGACTTCAAGATTTTCCAGATAGCAGCCATGTCAGCCAGAAGCCAGCCCTCATGCTCAGCCAAGTATAGCTTACATGCCCCAAGTAGAATGTTCAAGGGTCAGCAAGCCTGATCTACCACTCCAACCAGGCCATGACTCAGTTCACATGTCGCGGTAAACCACAGTTAATGGCTTGCCACGAATGTCCCCCGGAAGGCTCTTTCACTCTTCCCTCCTAACACCACGATCTCTGGCTTCTTCTAACGTCCAAACAGCAAGCCACAATCTGTAGCCTATGCATTTTTTTTTTTGGCTTACTGATCAGTCTCGTAAAACCAGGGAATGTGACTTCTTACCTCTGTGCATGGGCAGAGGGAAGCCAAAGAACTCTCTTGACCACAATCAGAATAAACTACAGCTTACTGTGACATGCAAATGAGGTCAATGCAGTCTTGACCACAGCAGAATCAGGCTCAGAGTCACCCCAAGCACTGTTTTTACAGTGCAATGGCAGGAAAAATTACCTTAAACAAAAACAAGTAGACAGCAGGGGGTTGAGGAAGCTTTAAAATAAAACATTTCTTTTTATCTGTTTAGTTGTCTAGGTGTCCTACATTACGATGGAAGAAGGAATTATATTCATGAATCTTTGATTTCGCCCAACACTTATGTTTGAATTGCACCTCCCAGTTGCTCAGTACAGATAACTGCAAAGAGGCTGTATTACCCAAAACCAGATTTCCTCCTCTTTCCCGTGAAAAGCTAATTTAAGTTTTCATACCAACTGTTCCAGATGTCAACTTAACTGTATTACAAATACAGTCACAGTTACACCAACTCTCATCTTGGGAGAAGCATTACTCAGTGTTGACCCCAGACATTTCTGCTCCTGAGGCAGTTAATACAAGAGTACCCCACTAATTTATTATGGGGCGCAATTCACTGCCAAAGTCCCAGTGAAATCAACACAAGACCAGGCTCTTATGCAGCTCCTGTTAATCTCAGTCACATTTGTGCAGGCACCCTGGTGAATTGTGCCCCATGGGTCAGATCTTTCTACCACATTTTTACCACATTTCATGATGCCCAAGGTCCGCTGGGAGGCTCCTCCTCCTGAAGAGGAGCATCATGGCAAGGGGGAGACCATCCTGGCCCCATGGACAGGGGCTGCAGAAGCAAGGGGAAAGGGACTAACTGGGGTGGCTGCCTTGACCCATGGTTAGCTCTCTGGGTCCCACATCTGACGCAATCAAGTGGGCATGGCCATGTGGAAACAGCAGTTCAGGGCTGCTTTCCAAAGGCTTCCCCTCAAGCAAATCTACAATATTTTAAATCATAATATGTAATATATTATTCAGTTATTCAATTCAGGAAAACAAATGGACTCACCTTTTGGCAACATGGACTCACAGAAGGGGAAACACAAGAGCCGTCAATCATTTAAGAGCAATGCTTTTTTTAAAAAAAAAAAGATTTTAAAAAATGAGGGAGTCTTTGGGGGGTCACATAAAACCTTTTGGGGAACATATATGGCCCATGGGCTGTGGATCAGCCATTCCTATCCACTGAGTGGAAGAACCAACTGCTATGAAAGCAACAACATGCCCAGGAAAGGAAAATTATGCCCCTATGATAGCTTCCCACTTTGTTCTGGTCTTCAAGTAAAAGCCTCCCTCCTCTACCCTTTTCCTCCATTTCCCTTTTCTTGTCTTTTTTCTTTTTAGTTTTCTTTAAGCTGATGACAGAAACACACACACACACACCCCTTGATTGATTGAGTTTACTTATATTTCCCACAAAGAGCTGTGGTCAAAGTGGCTTACAGCAAACATTCCAAAACCAAGAAATACAGAACACAGAATTACAAATATACAAAGTACAGAACTTATCGGTAATTTAAAAAATGACAAATATCAGCAAACATGGAATAAATTCAATAATTACCGGGGGGGGCAGGCCTGAACAACCCACAATCTAGGCTGAATTACATAATATATCTGAAGGATCATCTCTACCCCCATCGTTCAGCCCAGACACACTGAGGTCTACCTCTGAGGACCTTCTGGTGGTTCCCTCATGGCAGAAAGTGAAGGTATAGGGAACCAGGCAGAGGGCCTTCTTGGTAGTGGCACCCTCCCTGTGGAACACCCTCCCTGCAGATGTCAAGGAGGTAAAGAACTATGCAACTTTTAGAAGGCATCTGAAGGCAGCCCTGTATCGGGAAGTTTTTCATGTTCAATCAATCAATAGACTTTATTTGCGTAGCCGACAGGCCATAGCATCAAAGAACAAACACCGACAAAAATACATTACAAATATAGATACCATAAAATCTTATGACCTATTAAAACCCTAGGTAAAAACTGGATTATCATTCATCAATGACCCTCTGTCCCATGGGCAGTGGCCTTTTCTCTGGTAGATTGTTCCAGGTCGGTTAAGTAAATAGACCAGCCAAATTGCCAGATTATAAATATGAATATAACCTCGGAGGGATGGTCAGGACAGGGAGAAAGATAATAATAACCAGATGCAGATAAATTAATAATCTCAATACTTAAAATGTTTAGATGTTTTCATATTTTGCTGGAAGCTGCCCAGAGTGGCTGGGGAAACCCAGAAAAATGGGTGGGATATAAATAAAAAAAATGTTGTTGTTGTTGTTGTTAAACAGAACAAGAATCAACTGATAACATTTTGGTACTGGACTTGCTGGACTCCAAGGAGCCTAGCTTACATACAGTTAAGAGTAAATGGCATACAGCTGGCATATAGACTAGATAACGTACAGAGGAGGCTAACAGTAGCAAAAGGAAAACACTGGGGAGGGAAGTAATAGTCTCTCCCACAGTCTTCTGGAAGTACCTATACCTGCTACAGGTATTATTGCTCTTCTTTGAGAGAGAATAATTGTCTGAAAAGTTCGATTTCAGAATGGTAGAGCAGGATAGGCTCTTTTGGGCACAATCCATGGAGAAATTCTCTGGAAGTGAGCTGAATCTGTGAAATAGCCTGGAGGATTATTCCCTGTGTGAATCAACCTGAGGGGGTCTATCTGGATTTTCCAACTCGAGACCACCAAAATTTATTCAACCAGACCAAGCCATGCCCTTATCATAGATATTTCACATTGCAATCAAGTCACCTCAAGCCACAAAGTGCAATATTAATGACTAGTCAATGGGGTAACTAACTAATCCCATTTCCCCCCAAGCAAAATTGCAGGCTGTGCAAAGTCCTCAAAGTGTCATAGAGAATGCTTCACCACAGGCAATATCAGCTAGGCCTACAAGATAGCTGATATTCTTTCTTTCCCCATAGGCCAACTGTATTAAAATAGCCTTCACCCATGCATGAATCATACTTTACATAACAATGCAATAAAAAGCATTGAAAAAATCTTTCAACTGATCCTCACCAGAACAACTTGCAATGCATTCAAGTCTTTCAGGACCTGAGTTTTCAAATATGATTGCTGAGGGGTCCAGTTCAAACCAACCTGCAGCCATGAATTCACCAAGTGGCCTTAGGCAAGCCACGGTTGATGACTGGCCCCTCATCTGCAAATGTAGAGGACAACACTGGCCTACCTTACAAGGTTGTTGCAAGTGTGCTATACAAATGCCGCCAACTGCCCTTCCCTTCAGTGCTAGAACATCTGATTTGTGGGCAAGAAGGTTCCAGTTTCCATTCTTAACATCTCTAAGTAGGCTTGGGAAAGTCTCCTGGCCTGATCCACCAGAGAGCTGCTACCAGCCAATGTGGACAGTGCTAAGCTGATGGCCTGACTTCATCTAAGGCAGACTCCTGTGTTCCTCCTATCATTTCCCTCATATGTCTTTGGATTCCAAGGGTGCTAATTATCCCATGATCGTCCGGTCATTTAATATTTCCCTTGTGTGCCAGTTTAACTCTCTGTTAGGTTGCATGGCTTGGAAGACTCCATGTTACGCCCCAACAGCTGGGTACATTTGCACATGCAACAACTTAAGGTTTTTGTTGTTTTTAAAAAGAAAATGAACGAGGACATCATGAACTAAAGTTGTGTTGTGTAATTCAATCAATTGCAGAAATCACTTTAAAATGCCACACAGTAAGAGGGGTGGCAGTTTGAGGGACACAACCAGCATTTTAACACTCAGGGGTTGTTGTTAGGGGTGCCTTTTACACAAAGCCTTTTACACATCTGTTTCAATCAGTGTGTCCCGTTAGCAATGTTCACAGCTCAAGCTGTTAAGGAGAAGATTGCCACAAAGTGCCCAATTTGGGAATTCTGTCCTCTGAACTTTTAATGTACGAAGAAAGGACAGATTGAACACCATTCAGGGGCATAATGCTCTTCCAAAATTGTCTTTAAGGTGTTGGAGATAGTTAAGGGGGGGGAGAGAGAGAGACGTTAATCATAGGAAGAATTATTAATAAAGGGGAATTGGAGGTAATGTTCTCATTCCCACATACCCTACTATGCTTTGATTTGCTGCTGAAATCTCAGATGAATTTTACTTGAAAAGAAACTTTTGAGGCTTTTTAATTTTCTTTTACTCTCTCACAGCCATACATTTTAAAATGCCAGTGCTGCTCTATTACAACTAATGACTATCTGTGGGCAGTAGATGTCTGCTCTCAGCCAGCCCAAAGGCAGCCTATTTCAAAAGAATTTTTATTTCATTGTTTAAAATATATTGGATTACAAGAGCAAGCTGTCTCTGTTCTCTCAGATAGACAAGGGAAGCAGTAGTAGAATTGGACAACTCTACAAGATGCTAGAAGGAAAAGGCCTGAAGAGATACCAAGATGAATTGAAATGGGGAGACAATAGGGAAATTGTGTTTTAAAATTTTAATATTTTCAAACTTGCAAGATGTCAGTTCTAAGCAACGGTGGCCCAAATACTATATTGTTCTACCTGTATGTACACATGCCTTAAAAGAAATTAAATTTGCCCAAGCAACCTAAATTCAACATCAAAAAAGCTGAATTTTGTGGTCTGTGTGAAAATTTGAATGACTTTTTATTTTGTATAGTGTAATCTAGTTTTGCTAATCATGGAGAAGAGCAAAGAGCTGTACTTAAACTCATCTGCCTAACCACTAGAAAATATATTCAGCTTATCACCTACATAGCTAATATTTCAAGGCATTGCCAACATGCTTTTAAACAGGACTACAAACTGATATATGAAACGTAAGATTCTGTGTCCAATAATCACACTCTGAAATTCTTTCTCTATCTTCCTTCCTTCCTTCCTTCCTTCCTCTTTCTTTCTTAAGCACTCCTGCAGGTTAGACTATTCCCAGCTTCTCTAGTTATCCAATAATGGGAAATAAAGTGGGTAACTTTAAGTGGACACAATTATTCATATCCACCTACTGGTTAGAAGACCACATTTGGTCTTCAATGGTTCCTCTATGAGTATACTGTATAGACCAAGTCTCCACCTTTAGGATACCTGCCTCGTGCCACAGTAGTTGGCTGACAGGCCAATATATATATCCGTGCTGTGCACCAACTAGACAACAATTCCACTGTCCTTAGCTTATAGAAAGCAAAAAGCTACATATGACTAGTATTATTAATCAGAGACCATAATTCCCTGCTCCAAAGAGCTTAAATGATTTTTCAGCCCTGATGCAAGACATATCCACAACTGTTTGCACCACCTACCCAAGCATATGACTGGCATGAGCTTTGTACATTTTGCTAACTTATAAGCAGAAGGCAGCAAATGTGTCAAGGATAAGCAGGCTGAAGGACACCCCCCCTCCCCATAAGTCAACCAGAACTCATGTTTGGATGCGATCTCCTGTGGCCATATGGCAGTGCTCTTACTTCATCAACTCCCTCCCTCATCTTCTTCCAATTCTTCTCTCAGCTACATCTAGACATATGTCAGTGCCGTGTGCCAGCTGGAGCTCCCATGTTGGAGCTGCCCATCAGACAAAAGTGGAAGGCAAGGAACCTTGACAACAAGAATTAGCACACAGGGGTTGTACAGGCAGCCACCTCCTTCAAAGGAAGGCAAAGGTGCTTTCACTGCACACTTAAAAAGCTACTGGTAATGGCTGACGGGGAAGGATTGGCTGGAAAACCAAGCAGCGGCAGGTGAGGACTCACGCTCTGGAAAGAGGCTGTTAGCAAATTACACAGGATTCCTTCCACACAGAAAACACAACTGATACCATGATTGAAGTTATTCTAGAGAGTGTCACTGACCAATGAGGCAAGACAACAGACTAGAAGGTAGACTGCAATCACCTTAACATTCAACATTAGAGGGAGTCTGCAAGAACAGCTGAGCAATCTGCCTAGTGAGAAAATCATGCAATCCGTTTAAAGGCATGCTCAGCAGCATCTCTCAGAAAGAGTTTAGGACAAGTGACTCCTGCTGCAGTGGATGGGGCTGAAACTGATGAGCCTTGAGGTCCCATTACAGTTCTTGCTAATGTTACATGAGAGTGGGCCTTTTCTGCAGTGGCTCCCCATTTGTGGAATGTTCTCCCCAGGGAGACTCACCTGGCACCTTCATTACATATCTTTAGACACCAGGCAAAAACGTTCTTCACCCAGTCCTTTGGCTAATTAAACAATCTATGGCCTTCTAAATGTGTGGGTGGTGCAGTTTGTTATTATGTTCCGTAATTTGTGTTTTTACACTGTAAACCACTCTGTGATCTTCGGATGAAGGGTGGTACAGTGGTATCTCTGGTTATGAACTTAATTCGTTCCGGAGGTCCGTTCTTAACCTGAAATCGTTCTTGACCTGAGGTACCACTTTAGCTAATGGGGCTTCCCGCTGCTGCACAATTTCTGTTCTCATTCTGAGGTAAAGTTCTTAACCCGAGGTACTACTTCTGGGTTAGCGGAGTTTGTAACCCGAAGTGTTTGTAACCCGAGGTACCACCTGTATATAAATTTAATAATAATTACTAAGAGTGAGCTGTGCAGAGGATATGGATGACGGAAACCAGCTAACACTGAGCAGTTGAAGAGATGTGGACCCTTTCTCCATCACTGAGTAGCACTCATCAGAAAACCTGCAGGCCTTGAAGGAACAGACTAAGTGGCAGCAGCAGCCCTTCTGCTAATAGCATTTTTCTCCCACCCAAGCTTGTGGGGAGCTACCAGGGGGCACCAGATCCCAATATAGATGTTTATTCAACCATCTAGTCCCTGATGTACATTTTCACTCACCCTTTCTTCCCTGGTGGGGAAGGGGGCACCATTTTGTGGCACACCTACGGTGTCAAAATATCTTGCGTGGCCTTGACAACAGACTCCAGTTCCATCAGCTTACAGCTAATATGAATCACGGCAAGACTAGCACAGGGTTCCTCAAGCCTTTCCGCACAGTTCCACCCGCTGAAGAACTCTTTAAAATATTTGCCACAGGAACTAACATTTCTCAGAGGGGTCCAAGGCATATTTTGAAGCACCCAAACTAGGCATAGCTCCCGGAGCCTAACCTACAGGGGATGACCAGGGGGCTTAAGTGGTTTGGTTTAGGGTTGCTGACTTTTCAAATAGCTACAGCAACTTGAGGGTAGGCAATTAGCAGACAATCGTGTTCACCCCCCCCCCCCCCGATGAGTAAAGCTCTGCAGACTGAGTTGTGTAGATGAACATTACAAAACAGTGAAATTTGTGAGAGTAAGCTATGCTTCCCCGCTCCTGATCCACAGCCCTAATTTCAGTAGAGCCTGACATTTAACTTACTGTGGAGTAAGACTTGCATGAATTTGGAAGAGCTCACATTTTACCACAAAATAAATAAAGACAACTTGTTCCATCAGATTTCAATTTCCTGAGAGCCTTCTCTCCCCACCCTCCTGTTCAGCCTGTTACAAAATGTTAATTGGATTTTAAAGGAAGCCACACATTGTGGGAGAAGGGCAGTTGCTGAACCAAAGAGGCCACAGACAACAATAATAGCAAAAAGCAGGATTCAACGCTTTCTCTTCGAAAAACAGGAAGTTCGGAGGAAGGGACTGGGAGGGTCACAGCTTGGTGCCCATTTGAACTTCCCCTAACAAGCCCTAAACAAAAACCTTCCACTACTTTTGGAAAGCAAGGAACTCAGCTGCCCATATTTTTATTGAAAATCTGTGATTGTGGGGTGATGTCTTCAATGTCCCCCACCGTCCCTAGCTCTTCCTAAAGAAGGGGTAAGGAGCAGTGGGGTTCTGCGGGTGATGTGGCAGCTCCAGCCACCACCAGCCAGCCCAGCAACAACCAGAGGGCTACAAGTCCTTCCCCCCCCCCCCCACCATTGTTCTCAAGAGTGAGGTTGTAGGGTTTGCTCTTTTCTGCACATTGAGCCTCTCCCTTTACATGCCTCTCTTACGCACGATACATGAACAGGGTGTGGAATTATTATTAATAATCAAAATAAAGAACAGGGTTATTTGGAAATGCCGGTTTCATGCCACAGAAACCAGTACTTGACTTGTATGAGAAAGAAGGGAGCTGCTACTAATTCTCTTGAAGACAAGACATTATGAGGCATTATTTTTATTCTCATGAACTGTATGGATGAGAGCGAGAAAGCAGCTAAGGCTGTTGAGATTGCCAAAGGATAAATACAATTTTATACCTGCCTAGAGTTCAGGCCCTGTGCCAACTGCACAAACACAAGAAGTTTCTCTGTACTGAGCCAGCCCATTCCTCCGTTTGGATCAGTATTACCTATACTGACAGGCAGCAGCTCCTCAGGGTTTCAGGCAGGGATCTTTCCCCAAATCTACCCGCAGGTGCTGGGGTTTGAAGCCGAGACCTTGACTGAGCTAAAGCCCGTCCTTACTGGCGCTCTGCGCTGGGCAGGTTATAACTTTAGAAGACACCACTAAAGCAGAGCTGAGGTGGAGTTAAGATTGCACCCGGGGAAGCTGTGAAATAAGGAGGGCGCCTCTAGGCATGTGCAAAGGGCCTCCTGCCCACTACTCTAACGAGCAGCTATCGTTTGCCCAGATGCAAACTGCTCCAGGCGATGGGCAACGCTAAGCCCCACGGATGGGCGAGATTGTTGAAATCAAGCACAAGGCTCAGGGCAACCAAAAGATCTGCGGAGCGGGTCAAGGGGGCGACGCCGTCAAAACACGAAGGGGGCAAGAACCCGGAGCTCAGCAGAAAGCAGCAATCGGATGCGTTTCCCTCCGGTTGCAAGAGTCCCCGGTTCCCCGCGCCAGGCGGCACTTGCCCCGCCGACCCCCGGACGCGCCCCCCACGCCCCGCTTCGGAGCCTACCGCTTGCCGGCGTGGCCGCTGGTGCTGGTGGTCCCGTGGAAAGACGAGGGCCAGGACATGCGGCATTTCTTCAGCCCCGGCCGGTCGCTGGTGTCCATGGCGTCCGCCCTCTCGATCTGCCGGTGCGGGTGCCTCTCCGTGTCCGAGTAGCCGCGGTGCTTGATCTTGATGGGGGTCCGGGGCTGCCGCCAAAGGTGCTGCGGGGGCTTGAGGGTGGCCTGGCCCTCCCGCGGCACGGGCAGCGACAGCGACAGGCTCTTCTTCGAGCAGGGCGGCGGCGGCTCCATCCTGCTCCTCCTCGCCGGCTTCGGACGGAGCTACACGGGCGGGCAGGTCGCGGGGTGGCCGCGGCTGCGGAGTTTGCGCGCCCGGGTCTCGGTCTCCGGCCAGCAACCCGAGTCGCCGCCCCTCGAGCGGGGAAGCGCCTCACAAACTCCGCCAAGAAGCCGCCGCTGCCATCCCAAGCGAGGCTTAGCGCGGAGGCAGCCGCCCAGGGCCCTTCGCGCCGGCTCCGGACGCCCCCTCCATGCTCCGCGGCTGCCGGAGGAGACTGGCGGCGCCACGCACCGAGCTCAGCCCGCGCCGGGAGCCGACGGAGCGTCCCCGCTGCGCGCGTCTGAGGCGCCGCCGCCGCCGCCGAGCGCCTCCGGAGGGAAGGAGGGAGTGCGCCGCCGGCGGGGCTGCGGGGAGGGAGGAACCAGCGGAGGCGGAGGGGACGCGACGAGGGTCGCCGCCTTCACGGCATCCCCCGCTTGGCGAGGCGGCGGCGCCACGAGACGGGCGTGGGCGGGCGTCTCCTTAGGCTCCGCGGTTCCCCGAGGAAGGCTCCGCCTGCGCGGCAGCCGGCTCGCGCGCGGACTAAGTCGAAGCACGGAGCCTGGAAGAGCCCCGCCCGCGGCTGCCCGCGCCCAAGACGCGCCAGGCTTCGCCGCTTTCTCCCGTCCAATGTAGAGCCGGCTCCCTTTCTCCTTGCAAGTCCATCCCCCTCGACGTACTTGGAATAGCAAGAGTGCCTCTGAGCGTGTACAGAAAGCCTTTTCCGTCAGCAAAGGCCTAAGGACAGTTAGCCTTACCGCGTCAAGTGTCAGCACTGGCAGTGTCGGATTTACGTATAAGCTAAACAAGCTATAGCTTAGGGCCTCAGCATAGCTGTCAACGTTTCCCTTTTTTAAAGGGAAATTCCCTTATTCCGAATAGGATTCCTCGCAAGAAAAGGGAAAAGTTGACAGCTATGGGCCCCACTCTCTTGGGGGCCCCCCAAAAAATTCACTATTAATATACTTCTTCTTAATTGTATTTCACTTCAGCCATCACTTTGATAAAATACATATTTTGTTATGTGCAAATGGCTTTAGATACCTATTAGGTCCATAAATGACCATATAGCATATATTCAACACAAAAAACAGCCACAATTTGTTGTTGACAAAGGACAGCTGGACATATAAAGGCCCCCATTACCTTCAGTAGCTTAGGGCCTCATCCAACCTAAATCCGGCCCTGATCAGCAGTGTCCAGTTTATTGTGGCACAGGAGGGGGGAGCTGGGACCTCCCGGTCTTCCTCTTCCATTCTGCAAAACGCCCCCCCCCCCCCGAAAGCGTAGCCACCAACAAAAGCCTGTTGGGACTGAGAGAGTTGGTTAACTAAGTGGAACCTCCATGTTCAGGAGTAGTATACCTTCAGTGGCGTAGCGTGGGGGGTGCAGGGGGGGCCAGCCGCACCGGGCGCAATATCTGGGGTTAGGGCAAATCCACAGGTTAGGGGGCGCAAATCCACGGGTTAGGGGGCGCAAATTACTTGCCTTGCCCCGGGTGCTGACAACCCACGCTACGCCACTGTATACCTTTGAATCTAACACGCTAGGGACAAACAGTGGAGGAATACTGGTGCCCTCATGCTTAGGTACTATCATGTACTGGGTGCTCCGCAGGCACCTGTTGGATCTAATCCTGAATTGTTGTCTCCATCAAGGCAATCAGGCCGCCCTTCCTTTTGGGTCCACATTTGACCTGGAGCTTCCTTCGCATGGCTGTCTCTCTGTCAGTCTTAACCCTCAGAAATGCGGGGTAAGGATTTCAGCAGAACTCCCGGACCTGCCTGCTTCACCTCCGAGTCTCAGTGAGACGCAAAGAGATTTCCTGTTTTGGGGTAAAGTAGGTGGAGCATGGGGGACGCGGGTGGCGCTGTGGGTAAAAGCCTCAGCGCCTAGCGCTTGCCGATCGAAAGGTCGGCGGTTCGAATCCCCGCGGCAGGGTGCGCTCCCATCGTTCGGTCCCAGCGCCTGCCAACCTAGCAGTTCGAAAGCACCCTCGGGTGCAAGTAGATAAATAGGGACCGCTTACTAGCGGGAAGGTAAACGGCGTTCCGTGTGCTGCGCTGGCTCCGTTTACCTTCCCGCTAGTAAGCGGTCCCTATTTATCTACTTGCACCCAGGGGTGCTTTCGAACTGCTAGGTTGGCAGGCGCTGGGACCGAGCAACGGGAGCGCACCCCGACGCAGGGATTCGAACCGCCGACCTTTCGATCGGCAAGCCCTAGGCGCTGAGGCTCTTACCCACAGCGCCATCCGCGTCCCTTTGATCATATTAATGTTTAATTATTTTCCCCATCCATGTTTTCAGCTGTCCTTATTTTATCTGTAAGCCACCTTGAGTTTCTGTCAGGGAAAAATGCAGAGTATAAATAAATTAATAATAATAATAATAATAATAATAATAATAATAATAATGAGAAAGAAGGTAGGCTGAGCCATTTTTCTGTGTGTGTGGAGCTGTTGTTTCAAGTAGGGGAATATTCAACTGACTCCCTTGTTAAACATGTGCAGCAGTCCGGGGTGGGGGAGCTTTTTCTCTTGATGCTGTTGATGTTATGAAGTGGTCCTCAACACATGTAGGAATTAATTGATCTTAGCAGCCTATAAACCAGAGCAGGGCCTTCCCAAGACATTTTAGCATCTGAGGCAAAGCACAAAATGGCACACACACCCTCCCTGCCATGGAGGAAAGGTCGATTGAAGAAGTACATCAGGAACAAGCAGGGAATAAATACTGACATTGGGATCTTCTGCCACTGAGGATCCTGCCGCCTGAGGTGGTCACCTGACCTTGCCTCATGGGTGGGCCGGCTCTGAACCAGGAGCATTTGGGTCCAAATGTGTCCTTCCAGCTTTTGTTGCTGTGACCCAGTTGCTGGGATTCAGTGTTGCTTTTGCTGTGCCACCTTCAGAGCTCTGGTGTGCAAGCAGAGAAAAGGTTCAGGGATGCTGTCAAAATAGTACCAGTCTATAAAGCAGGGCAGCTGCGAGTGGCCAGAGGCAGCCTTTGGCACAGAAGCTGCGTGGTGATCAAATAATGTCATTATTGAGCAATAAAGTGGCTATTAATAGCACGGTGGCATCGCCCCCTCCTTCCTTGTAAATAGTTTATATTGGCAATGGTGATCCGTGTCTCTTGCAGGATCAGATAGGAGAAAAGGAAAGGTTAATGGTGACTTGTGTACACCAGCATAACTGGGGTGGCATTCTCCAGCCAGAGATATTTCAGTGGAAAATCCAAAATGGGAGCCTCCTCCTCGTAGCTAGCATACTGGGAAGCTCTCCTTCACAACCCTCATTGAAACATATGAGAGCTATCTGTGAACAATATTGTGTTCCTTCTAAACCATGGGTAGACAAACTAAGGCCCGGAGGCCGGATGCGGCCCAATCGCCTTCTAAATCCGGCCCGCGGACAGTTCGGGAATCGGCATGTTTTTACACGAGTAGAATGTGTGCTTTTATTTAAAATGCACCTCTGGGTTATTTGTGGGGCATAGGAATTTGTTCAATTTCCCCAAAAAAAATATAGTCCTCCGCCCCGCCCCCCCAAGGTCTGAGGGACAGTGGACCAACCCCCTGCTGAAAAAGTTTGCTGGCCCCTGTAATCTAAACTCTTTCCATGGTTCAGCTCTGTCAGTCTCCCACATAAGGACTTTCTTTCTTAATCATATCAGAATCCATCTAATCTAGCAATTGGTTTCCAACAATGGCCCAACAGACTTCTGCTTCAGGGAGTCCACAAACAGAGTAGGAGAGCAAGAGCCCTCCCCTGTGGTTTGCCCTCAGCGCTTGGTATTCAGAACTACTTCTGAACATGGAGGTTCCATTTAACTACAATTAATCCTCTTCCACTCTTGAAAATGACTAAAATGGGCCACCACAGCTACAATAAGGCCACGTATGGGCAATCCTGGCTGCACATTTAATCCAAGCGAGAAACAGGGTATGGCCCTCCTGAATTCTGCAGGGGAGAGGTAAAATCCAGAGGTCTTGCCCTGTCTATTCCCATGAGACCAGGGCCCTGCAGGATTTAACTTCCTTCCGCAGGGCCTGTGAGACAGAGCTATTCCGCCTGGCTTTCAATTTGCACTTAGCCTGATCTTTCCCCTTCCTTCCCTCCCCTTCCCCTTTTTATGAAGATTACCAGCTCTGGGACCCCACAACTAATTCTCCCCTGGCCTCCTCGCTGGCCCAAATAGGACTAATTTAGCCAGCTAGGACTGGTGATCATCTAATGTTTATTGGATGGATTTTTCCCCAAACTGGTTTTTTAATTCTGAATTTATTATTATTCACGTTTTATACTGTTTTTTAAGCTGTTTTTTTGTTGCATCAATTAAGTGTTTTAAATTTGCTGTTAGCCGCCCTGAGCCCTGTTTTCTGAACTGGGAAGGGTGGGGTATAAATAAAAAATTATTATTATTATTATTATTATTATTATTATTATTACTTCAAAGGCTTGGGAGCAAATTATTCCTGCATTGCAGGGGTTTGGACTAGATGACCCTTGGAGTCCCTTCCAATGCTACAATTCTATGATACAGTCTCATCAAAACAGGTTTATTGCCCACTCTCCCAAGACAACTTCACTCCCAAGACAACTTCACATACACACATGGCTTCACTTTAAATCAATTTTTGCTCAAGAGGATCCCACGCAGGGAATCAAGCATTACATGGTAAGGTGACAGCAGAAATTGTTCCAGTATGTGATTTAGCTATTTCTGTCCCTCCAGATAAAAATAGACGTCTAGAGGATACTTTTGTTCAACATATTTCATGTGCCTTGAGAATCTACATGTTTAAAGCCTCCAGAATAAGAGGAAACAAGCTCAAAGTAGACTCAGAAGGAGGGATAAAGAAGAGGAAAAGACGGAGACAGAAGAAGGATGTGGTTCACAAGTCCAAAACATTTCCCTGCATGAAGTGCTTGTAGGATGGGAGAGGTACAGAGCCTAAAGTGCTTCTGAGCTTGTGCAGAGTACTGCCCTCTCTTTCTTGCTTTCCTCAAGACCTGCTACTTTAGCAGAACCCCTCCTGGGATGTGGAATAAAGACACATGAAACAGTATTTTAGGTTAATGGGTGAAAAAGGCCACAACTTTATTGGTTACAGAATGTGAGTGGTATTGGCTTAGGCATTGGAGACCACACGACTATAGCTGACTCCTGGCCGTCTGCTGGAGTCTTGGAAGGGTTAACCACCAGTAGGGGGAGCCCTGCTGATGCACATCAACTAGGGACTCCCCCAGGGTCACCGCTAGGGGTCATGCCATGGCCCTAGCTCCCCGTCTGGGGCTTCGGATGGAGAACCCCTCATGAAGATCCTTAGCCCTCATTTCTGCCCCTTCCTCAGCTACTTGCCGAATTTTCCAGTTCCAACCTCAGAGCCTTCCTGGATATTTCTCAGAACCCAGTGAAAAGCCAAATGGGGTTTCCTTTGTGCACCCAGAATGGCTCCCAGAGAGGGAGGTTGGAGACAGGAAAAGGCAGCCCACTTGGAACCTGGTGCCAATTTCATGCAGATGGACCATTGCTCCATCTATCTCCTGTGGCTAATAGGTGACGCTCCACATGCTGTTGGACTACAACACCCATCAGCTCCGGCAGCACAGCCAAAGGTCAGGGATTATGGGACTTGTAGTCCAGCCACATCTGGAGGGCACAGCACTGGCTACCCCTGGTCTATGCTGACTTTCGTATGCTATGAATGTACACAACAACATGGCCACAACTTTTGTTGTTGTTGTTTAGTCTTTTAGTCGTGACCGACTCATCGTGACCCCATGGACCAGAGCACGCCAGGCACTCCCGTCTTCCACTGCCTCCCACAGTTTGGTCAAACTCATGTTCGTAGCTTCAAAAACACTGTCCAACCATCTCGTCCTCTGTCATCCCCTTCTCCTTGTGCCTTCAATCTTTCCCAACATCAGGGTTTTTTCCAGGGAGTCTTCTCTTCTCATGAGGTGGCCAAAGTATTGGAGCCTCAGCTTCAGGATCTGTCCTTCTAGTGAGCACTCAGGGCTGATTTCCTTAAGAATGGATAGATTTGATCTTCTTGCAGTCCACGGGACTCTCAAGAGTCTCCTCCAGCACCAGAATTCAAAAGCATCAATTCTTCAGCGATCAGCCTTCTTTATGATCCAGCTCTCACTTCTTCAAATGCCCCAAACACCCAGTAACTTCTCTCATTGATAGGCAGGCATTTCAGATGAGGGCAGCACACTGACGCACACAACCACACACACACACCCCTGGCACACAAACACACACACACACAGAGTTGCTTGCACTTTTCTTCATTCCTTCAGTGGAATATAACACGGGCTGCACCCTGAGTCATCTGGCTGCCTGTCCTGCGTAAGGGATGGCCAGCCTTACTAGCAGGATCTGATGCCAGCATTTTGAATTTCTGAGCAAAAGAAAGGGAAACACCTCAAGACTGAAACGAGATGCCACCGGTGTCTCGACTTTGCTAGTCAAAGGGTCTGAAGCTTCAGCCTGCCACCTGTTAATAAGAAACGTATTTGCAAGGAAGCGGCGAGCAGCACGCAGGCTGCTTGCCAGCTACAGAAGCATCTGCACATTGACTGCTCTGCAGGAGCCTAATTTTAAACTGGGTGATTTCTTCTCAATGAAGCAAAACAGAATGCCCACCCTTTGAACATGTGCCTTGGTAAAGAGTTGCCAAATCTCATTCTGCTCAAAAGCAATTTTGCTGCCCATATGCTCCCCCTCGCAGTACTGTACGTATCTGCTGTCGTCAGAGAAGGTGCCTAGAGAAGGAAAGAAGGACTGGCAGCGGTGCTTGGAAACTCAGAGAAACCTACAGCCCATCCAAAAAACCACGTGCTGTATACGAAGGCAGGAAGGCGGGGGGGGGGGACGGACCCTCAAGTCAATGGAGCAGGTGAAGTCAAAAGGGGCGGAGGCAGCCAGTCACAGACCTCTCTCTTCTCTGACTGCAGGTCATGTTTTAAGAATGTGCTTGATTAAGTTCGGGTTTTGCTCTATCAGATTTTTACATGATCAAATTGTATTTAACTTCTTCATTATTTATGTATTTCCACTTTACTGTTTATATATTTGGAATTTTTTGGAGTGCTTTAAAAGTTGTCAGAAGGGACGCGGGTGCCACTGTGGTCTAAACCACAGAGCCTAGGGCTTGCCGATCAGAAGGTCGGCGGTTCAAATCCCCGTGATGGGGTGAGCTCCCGTTGCTCGGTCCCTGCTCCTGCCAACATAGCAGTTCGAAAGCACGTCAAAGTGCAAGTAGATAAATAGGTACCGCTCCGGCGGGAAGGAAAACGGCATTTCCATGCACTGCTCTGGTCCGCCAAAAGCGGCTTAGTCATGCTGGCCACATGACCCGGAAGCTGTACGCCGGCTCCCTCGGCCAATAAAGTGAGATGAACACCGCAACCCCAGAGTCATCCGCAACTGGACCTAACGGTCAGGGGTCCCTTTACCTTTACCTTTAAAAGGTGTCAGAGGTCTGTGGCTAGTACAATAAATCTGCTGATGACTGAAGCTCAGCGTATAGTTTGCTGAGGATTTTAAATCCCAAGCAAACAACTTTTCTCTTTCCCAATGCCAGCAGTCTTCCTTCATCTGATTATGCCATTTGTCACTTATTCACAATTTTTTATGGGGTGTACAGTGCAAAGCTGATGCATTTTGACTTCCTGTTCAGTTCAATGGGCCTTATTCCCAAGTGACTGCGTCTTGGACTACAGTATCAGCATGAAAGGGCTTTCACAGTAGGCATATGAATCATTAAAAGAGCCCCATGAGGAAACTGGTCATTGGTATTCCCACTGGAATGACTTAATCACAGGATACGGCAAATATTCAGAACTAAGTCCAGATTTGAACCCGGATCCAAATCCTACACTACAGTGGTACCTCGGGTTAAGAACTTAATTCGTTCTGGAGGTCCGTTCTTAACCTGAAACTGTTCTTAACCTGAAGCACTACTTTAGCTAATGGGGCCTCCAGCTGCTGCTGCCACCGCACAATTTCTGTTCTCATCCTGAAGCAAAGTTCTTAACCCGAGGTACTATTTCTAGGTTAGCGGAGTCTGTAACATGAAGCGTATGTAACCTGAAGCATCTGTAACCTGAGGTACCACTGTACATGGTTTTGCAAAGAAGGAAACGCTATCTAATGCTTAATTCAAGGTTTCCTGAACCCACCTGCCTGCTCACCAGCTGCGAGTATCTTTTCACCTTCTGACAAGGACAATCATGCCTGTCAGTTAAAAGCCATTTTGGGGGGGTTAGGAGATAAGCCTTCTTTCTTTTCCTGTGTTCCCCATGGAGGAAAATATGGGTAGTTGATTTCAGTCATTGCCTAAAACACTGAAAGGTCAAGGCGGATTCATTTGTAGAAATCGCTTAGAAGTTTGCCTGAACATTTTGCCTCATATTTCTTTCCAGGAAGCCTAGAAACTTACTTTAAAAATATTTTTAAAGTAAGCTCAGACTCCAGGCCCCCTGTTGGTTGTAGACTGGGTACAACAGTGTTTTCTGTAATCGCTTCTCAGGAGTTCTGTTGGCAGTGACCACAAATAATGGCTAGTAAGTCAAGCCCAAAATTTTCGGTCTCTGCGCTTAATGTTTCACCATTTATACTGGAAACCTATTACCCAAGAGACAGCTTTATAAGGTCTCAGCAGGGCACTGTATATGTTAGAAAAATAAAATTCTACATGGAACTCTGCAAACTGTATAAATTATACAAAGTTAAGTGAGCAGGTATTCTAATTTTCTCTTTGCACAATTCTAGATGTGCTAGGAGGAGGAACTCTGCAAGGCACTGTAGGCCAGCCCCCAAAGCTGGAGATCTTGTTCAGCCTCCTCTCTAGCACTTCAGCTAGTAACACAATCACACTTCCACACACACATATTCCCAGCTTGAAACATGCTTTTACAAAACAATGAAATCCAAGGTTATCAGAAAGCTGAATCTTGCACCCCACACTTCTGCTACGCTTGTGCAGAATGACAACACTTGCACACACAAACACCTGAAACTTGAAACTTCTTTAAAAGGTAAAGGTAAAGGTAAAGGGACCCCTGACAATTAAGTCCAGTCATGAACGACTCTGGGGTTGCAGCGCTCATCTCGCTTTACAGGCCAAGGGAGCCGGCATTTGTCCACTTCTGCAGACAGTTTTTCCGGGTCATGTGGCCAGCATGACTAAGCCACTTCTGGTGAAACCAGAGCAGTGCACAGAAATGCCGTTTACCTTCCCGCCAGAGCAGTGCCTATTTATCTACTTGCACTGCGTGCTTTCGAACTGCTAGGTTGGCAGGAGCTGGGACCGAACAACGGGAGCTCACCCCGTCGCGGGGATTCGAACCACTGACCTTTCACTCAGCAAGTCCAAGCGGCACAGTGGTTTAACCCACAGCGCCACCTGCTAAACTTCTTTAGGTGGTCCCAATTTCCAAAGACTTTCCAGAGAGATCCATTTCTCAGGTAATCACTGGCTTAAGTCTAAGGCATTGGGTACCTCACTGCCTCTTAGCTTTTGTCTTCCATGGTAAAATACAACTCTTAGCTGTTAAGCAACACCAGCACCAAGGCTTGCACGCATGGAATATGTCAACTGTCAATAGTCCCCATAGATTATTTTGATAAACAGGCAATGTAATGGAGAAGAGGTTAGAACAGAAAACAGCTGGAATAGATGCAGAGAAGCTTTAGGCAGGTGGCTTGATCAGAGACTAAATAACTTTCCTGGGGAAAAAAAGCAGAGGGAGGTCTCTTTGATGCATCACAGATGATGGAATAAATTTCAGCTGCTGAGGACCAAAGCCAAGTAAGAGTGGAAAGGCAGCACAAATAGGTCAAAAAATATGTTTTATTGTATTATTTTTTAAGGTGGGGATTAGTCATCGAGGCAACTCTCCAAAAGGAAAATGAACATTCACCAACCTTTGACATATTCTGCAAACAGTGTGGAGTTGAATATCTGTTTTGAAGAACAGAATTGCTCTGTGTGGGGTGTGCCCGGCGCCAGCACCACTCCTCCTCCTAACAAAGCACAGGGATTGACACTGGTATATACAAGATCCACCCAGAAAAGCACAGATTATAACTGAATAAAAACTAGGCTGTACATACAGACATCAGAAGAATCATAGAACTGGAGAATTCGTAGGGACCGCCAGGGTCATCTTGTCCTGCAATGAAGGAATCTCAGCTAAAGCATCCACAACAGATGCTCATCCAACCTCTGCTTGAAAACCTCCAAGGAAGGAGAGTCCACTGCCTCTTGTGGGAGTCTGTTCCACTGCCAAACAGCTCTTACTGTCAGACAGTTCTTCCTGATGTTTAGCTGGAATCTCTTTTATTATAGCTTGAATCCATTGGTTCGGGTGTTATGCTCAGGAGCAAGAGGAAAAAAACTTGCTCCATCCTCCATGTGACAGCCTTTTAGATAGTTGGAGAGGATGACCATATCTCTTCTCAGCCTCCCTTTTCCAGGCTAAACATATCCAGCTCCTTCAACCTTTCCTAATAAGGCTTGGTTTCCAGACTCTTGATCATCTTGGTTGCCATCCTCTGCACACATTCCAGATTGTCAATATCCTTCTTAAATTCTGGTGCCCAGAACTGGACATGGTATTCCGGGTGTGGTTTGACCAAGGCAGAATAGAGTTGGTACTATTACTTCCCTTCCCTGAACAGTATACAGTATGTAGGTGCAGGGCTGGTTCATTAATGAGAGATTTCAGAATGGAGATGGCAAAAATGAAAATCTACTTGGATTGCTTTTAAAAGGAAAGAGTCTGGCAGAACAGTGGTGTTATTACTTCCCTTGAAGTAATAGATTTCTAGAATAGCATTAGCTTTTTTTGCTGCTACATTGCACTGTTGACTCTAGTTAAGCTTGTTGTCCACTAAGACCCCAAGATCTTTTTCACATGTTCTACTAGTATGCCAGATGTCCCCCATCTTATATTTGTGCAGCTGGTTCTTCCTGAAGAAGTGCAGAACATTGCATTAGCTCCTATTGAAATTCATTTTGTTAATTTGGGCCCAGTTCTCCGATCTGTGAAGGTCATCTTGAATCTCAAATCTGTCTTCTGCAGCATTAGCTACTCCTCCCAGTTTGGAGTCATCTGTAAATTTGATGAGCATCCCCTCATTCCTTCATCCAAGTCATTTATAAAGACACTGAACAACAACGGGCACAGGACAAAACCCTGTAGCATCCCACTTGTCCCTTTTCCCAGGATGATGAGGAACTATTAATTAGCACTCTTTGATCAGTCAACCAGCTACTAATCCTCCTAACCTCATTTAGCCCAAATTTTACCAGCATATCACAGGCATATCATGGGGGACTTTGTCCAAAGCCTTTTTGAAATTTAGATACACTATGTCCGTAGCATTCCCCTGATCCACCAAGCTTGTAACTCCATCAAAAAAAGAAATGAGATTTGTCTGACATGACTTGCTTTTGAAAAAAACCATGCTGCGTAATCACAGCATATTTTCTAAGTGCTCACAGACCAGCTGTTGGATTATCTATTCTAGGACTTTTCCTGGTAACAAGCTCACTGGTCGGTAGTTCCCTAGGCCTTCTTTCCCCCCCTTTTTTAAGATGGGTTTTCCAGGCTGCAGGAATGTCACTTGTTCTCCAGGAATGTTCAAAGATTATAGCTAAGGTAATAGTAAAGGACCCCGGACGATTGAGTCCAGTCGAATTTGACTATGGGGTGTGGTGTTCATCTTGCTTTACTGGCCGAGGGAGCTGGCGTTTGTCTGTAGACAGCTTTTCTGGGGTCATGTGACCAGCATGACTAAACCACTACTGGCACAGTGGAACACCATGACGGAAGCCAGAGCGCACAGAAACACTGTTTACCTAGCACAATTGTATGTAGTGAGAAGGGGAAATAATTTGACTTGCTATAAGGCAGCTTCCTGTGTCCCCAAAATAAGGAAAATGTTTTTTCCCCCCTGGATTCCCATTGGTTATAGATGGTGCATCACTGTACAGCCTGGGCAATGGGAGCCGGAAGATCTGGCTTGCCTTTAAAAACTGGGTCATGGGCATGGGAGAAAACGAAGAACACTTCCTTATGTAGGCCCAGGACTCCATTGAGATGGATATTCATTAATTTGTTAATCCTCTTTTTAGAAAGAGAACACCATCTTTCTAAAAGCGCAAGTACACAAGGCACGGCTCTTAATATAGCACTGGCAGCCCTGACGCACACATGTCACAGCCCCAAGGCAGCCTGCTTATGCGCTCACTTCCCTCTCCAATCCTCCTCCAATCTGGGCTTCATGCATGGCCTCTAAGCCCAGTGGCAGGAGGGTTATCTGAAGCCACTTGTGCCATTTGGTACAGGTAACACAATCCTGGCAAAGCAAGGATCAGGGCAGAGAAGCCATACAGCTTCAGGCATAAATGCCATCAGTTTCAATATCTAGAAAAGAGGTAACTGCTGACTATATCAAATATTTGCACGGTCTAATAGAACTTCCCTGCTTATAAATGAGTTCCTCTGGCAGCTGCCATTCAGAAATCACCTCCCAGTGAATAAATAAATAACAGGACTTAATCATAATAATAATACCGTGTGTCTGGAAGAGGGCAGGGAGCCTGGAATGGATTGTGACGACTAGCTGCATTCCAGCAATGCTGAGCCCCAGCACCTGTTTTTCAGTGCCAGCCTTGAAAGAGGTGAAAATAATTGTGAGGATTCTCCAATTCTGTGGTAAAATGCAGCTTTTTCCAGGGAAAGCACCAGGACAAAAACCGCTCGGAAACAGAGCTTTAAAGCCCAGGCGTAAGCCTAGAAACATTGCACAAAAGGAAGTGTGGCTAAGCCCTTACAGAAGTCTAAGGTGAAATGTGCAGGCCACACGCAACTCAGCTGCCCAATAAGCAGAGCTGCTTCTGTCTTCCATTGGAGCCAAAGACTGTAAAAGTACTGGGACGATTGAGAAGCACTTAGCCTGTGTGAAAATATCACCTTTTCCCAACATTATTCACCACCACTGTCTCCCCTGATGGCTTCCTTTTATTTCTGCCTGAATTCGACACATGAGTGAATCTACCTAGTTGATAATCACATTATGTGTGAGATAATATCAGAAAGAAAGGTAAAAAAACACACACAAACCAATCAGATTTGGCTACATAAGAGAAATGAGGGCTATTGAGAGTGAGGGCAAGTGAGGGCAACTTAAAGCTATAAGCAATGAGTTATAAGTGGGGGGGGGGGTTGAGAGCAAGAGTAGTTATCATTGCTGAAAATGTTTACTTGTTGCTCTTGCTGTTGTTGTTGTTAAGGACCTTTCTGGGTATGTTCCTGGTTCACTGCTATAGTACAAAACTGGACTTGTGGTAAACAGTAGCTGAGAAAAGAATTTTGTTATGCTATGTTGAATTTTGAGCAACATAATTCTTCCTATAAATGTGCCACTATTCTCTACATTCCCTACAGTTGAACCATCAGCAGGTGTGACCTGCCTTCTGAAGGTCAGGAAGAGAATATTAGATGTTGGAATCAGCTCAGAAGAACATCGTAGAAATAAAATAGGGAAAGTTAGGTTTTCGTGCCAGAGCCTTGGACAATTCCATCTGAGAGTGGCAGCTGGACAAAATATAGCTAATTCAAGAAGAAGTAGGATCCAAGAGAAACAATGGTGCCGAACAATATTGAGAAGGGTTTTTGGGCCATCCCAAGTGTTTTTCAGGAAAATTCCTACCCTGCCAAATTTGCTAGGATTGGGATATGAGAAAGCCAGTTCTCATGTCATCACTTCAGCTGCAGCTGGAAGACAATAGCCCAATGGACAGTTTGTTATTTGCATTTTCCTATATGGATATACCGGTAACTCCACATAGGAAATACAGTGGTGCCTCGCCAGACGAAAATAATCCGTTCCGTGAGTCTCTTCGTCTAGCGGTTTTTTCGTCTTGCGAAGCAACCCTATTAGTGGCTTAGCGGATTAGCGCTATTAGCGGTTTAGCGGCTTAGCGGCTATTAAAGGCTTAGCGGCTAAAAGGCTATTAGCGGCTTAGCGGCTTAGAAAAAGGGGGGGGGCGGAAAAAAATCGCAAGACTCGCAAGACGTTTTCGTCTTGCAAAGCAAGCCCATAGGGAAATTCATCTTGCGAAGCAACTCAAAAACGGAAAACCCTTTCGTCTAGCGGGTTTTTCGTCTTGCGAGGCATTCGTCTTGCGGGGCACCACTGTAATGTGTATATTGTCAATGTCTGAAATGCATCAAGAAAGAGGGTGGTCCACAGGTCACACATTGCCCTGCTTCTTGTAAAACTATGAATCTGCATGCAAAACTGTAGGTGGGCCTACATCTGCCGAAAACCAGATTACCTCTGGACCACCAGCAATATTCTGCAGGAAGACAATTTATGGTCCAAATACCACAGACGAGCATTAATCTCCAAACCTCGTCTTCTGCAAAGCTTTTCCTCCCAAACCCCTGCTTCTGCAGGCGTATTGCCAAGCAAAATAATATTCAGGAAAACCATGGATTCACTAAAGCCTTAGAAGCTGCTCCCAAATTCAGCCGGGGTCAACTTCTCATTAAGGGAAGACTTTCCTCCTGAGCCAGTTATGAGCCCTTGTGAATTGCTTAAATCCTCTTTTTCTCTAAATGCACCACCTGGCAGACAAAGGAGCCGGTAAACGATAGGAATGAAATCAATACCCACTCTGCAGTGTAATGGTTTTGTGAGGATGCTAAGCTGGTGGAAGAGGCTACAGATCTATTTATCCATCTCCTGCAGGGAGCGAATAAAAGATTGCTATTCAGACTCAGCGACTGTAGAGAGAATCACTCCTTGATTCTCTCTAGCTTGCGCCACCATTCTGGATGATCTGAGAGGCTCTGACCTTGGGAGGTGCTTCTTGGGCTCTCAGAGATGGAGGCTGGCAATGAATGGCAACTTATGAGGTTAGGCAAATGACAGAGGGGACAACATTGCTCATTCCCACTGCTGGGAAAGGAAAAGAACAGAAGAGAGAAATGGAGGATTTTTCTACCCTTGCTACCACCTTCAGCTCAAGAAGTTATTGGAGAATACTGCGGATTCAGAATATTAATTGTAGAATAAACACTGAGAATTGGGAAAGTGGAGTGGGGGGCTGAAACTACTCAAAAAACCCATGACTGCTTTTGCAACTGCCGTGTGTGGGTGGCGCACTGTTTATGGCTCTGTGCACGTCACAATCTCAATCCAAACAAAAGGCCCGTCTAAGAGCCAAATCTCATGAGGTGCTTTATTCATGCTTTTAAGCAAGCAAGCTTGCACCTGGCTGCTTTTGCTTTGGAGAAAAAGCAGCTGCGGGGTTGTGATGAGCTGCCAATCTGAATTGGGGCCCTGCACCGGGCTGTAAAACACCTCTCTGGCTGCTATTTGCACACAAAGGTGCTATTTGCAATAAATCAGCCTTGGGGGCGGGGGCAACAAGCAGGCAGGAGGGAGTGATTTTCAGGAAGAAACTGACAAAGGGCCTCTGGATTGGGACCATGTTCCAGGTTGGGAAGCTTTTAATGTTTGATGTATTACGGTATTTTAATATTTTGTTGGAAGCCGCCCAGAGTGGCTGGGATAGCCCAGCCAGATGGGTGAGGTATAAATTATTATTATTATTATTATTATTATTATTATTGGCTTGGGATTGTTCGTACTTCTAAATAAAAGTGGGCAAGTTAAGCATGTTCGTTTAAACATGTGAGTAATGTTCTTGTGACGCAGGTGGCGCTGTGGGTTAAACCACAGAGCCTAGGGCTTGCCGATCAGAAGGTCGGTGGTTCAAATCCCCGCGACAGGGTGAGCTCTCGTTGCTCAATCCCTGCTCCTGCCAACATAGCAGTTCAAAAGCACGAAGTGCAAGTAGATACCGTATTTTTCGCTCTATTGGACGCACCAGACCACAAGACGCACCTAGTTTTTGGAGGAGGAAAACAAGAAAAAAATAATTCTGAATCTCAAAAGCCAGAACAGCAAGAGGGATCGCTACGCAGTGAAAGCAGCAATCCCTCTTGCTGTTCTGACTTCTGTGATAGCTGCGCAGCCTGCATTCGCTCCATAAGACGCACACACATTTCCCCTTACTTTTTAGGAGGGAAAAAGTGAGTCTTATAGAGCAAAAAATACGGTAAATAGGTACTGCTCTGGCGGGAAGGTAAACGGCGTTTCCGTGCGCTGCTCTGGTTCACCAGAAGTGGCTTAGTCATGCTGGCCACATGACCCGGAAACTGTACGCCGGCTCCCTTGGCCAGTAAAGCGAGATGAGCGCCGCAACCCCAGAGTCGTCTGTGACTGGACCTAACGGTCAGGGGTCCCTTAACTAAATGTTCTTGTATGAGGGGTGGGTGGGCTGTATGAACAACACCTCTGTTCAGGCTCCACTTTTGAAAAACCTCTACTATAAAAAGAGTTCCAAAGCTGTGGATCAGTCACTCACAACAGCTTGCTCTCGGTGCACTTGTTGTCTTACACTGCACAGATCACCTGCAAACTGAAGCACATGAAATATATGCAAGGAATTCTGGACTATGGAATTCTTGGAAGCCCTCCAAGATGCTGATCACACTGGGCAAACAGAACACCTGCAAAACTTGTACCCCTCCTCTATTTTGACATTCTTATCCTTCTGTGGCCAACAAAACTTTAGAGGACATCTAGATTTCATTTTAGCAGCCCAGCCGTTAGAACATTTGTTTCCATCAAAGACATGGATGCCATTTCAGGTTTGTGAAGAAGCAAAATTCACAGGAAGGCTTTTTTTTTTTTTTTTTTTTGGAAGGTTACATTACAAGCAGTACTGATCTGTTGATCTGTCTATATTTGCACAGTTTCTTTACTGCATTTTTTATTCTGATCAAGTTATTCTTCAGAGTTACCCATTTTATTCTTACAACAACCTTAGCTGAAAGTGAGTCACTAGCTGATGGCCACCCAGTAACCTTTGGGACTGATTACAATTCAGAAGGGATTTGAACCCCAGTCTCAATACAACTGACAACTTGTATGATGGAATGGTCCTCAGTACAGAAACCAAAATCCCTGCATATAGAAAACTAGTAAGTCAGAGGCAATGCACCTCACCCCAGCCTGCAACATGGGCAACCAACCAAAGCAGGATTGTTACATGCCGTTCAGATGAAGGATCATGATATCCTCATGAAGGCTTCAAAACACTTTGCAATAATACAGTGGATTCTATGGCCCTGGCAGCTCAAAAAGACCCATGATGGGGTGTGCTCTGCATTCTGCCTTTTCTTTGAACCTCAGTCTAAAGACAGATTGTAGCCCACCAGATATTACTGGACTTCAGCTCCCCTCAGCCCCAACCAACATAGCCAACCATAAGGGATGATGGGAACTGGAGTCCAACAATATCTGGAGGGCACTGGGTTTCCTGCCCAGGCTCTACAGCAGGGTTTCCCAAACTTGAGTCTCCAGCTGTTGCTGGACTACAACTCCCATCATCCCCAACTAGCAGGACCAGTGGTCAGGGATGATGGGAATTGTAGACCCTACAGTCTCCAGCATCCGATTTCCAACTACAGTGAAACCAGAAATCTAATTTAATTTCTTTAGCTGTTTGAAAGAATACTAGCTGTACCCGCTTTGACTGGCAATCCCCATGCTTTATGGACATTCTGCTGGCTCCCTTCCCACCCCCCACCCCATTTCTCTCCACAAACAGCCAATTCTTTTTTAATTGAGCAGAAAAGACCATTTTCCAATCAACCTTCCCTGGGAGCACAAGCTTCCACTGTGTAATTATTCAATAAGTCCTAGCACAAGAACAACAGTCGTTCTCTCCAGTGGAAGGAAGACATAATGCTGCCTGAGAACACCAACCAAGGATGAGACCCACGGCATACAGGAAGGAAAAGTTACTGCACATAGGAGAGAAACAGCATGTAGTTTGTGTTGGGATGGCTGCACCTCCTAATTCTCCTAGGGCTGGGAACCAGGTGATCCCAGAAAGTTAGATCCTGCAACACTAGGGTCTCTTCCATATGCTCTCTGCTCTGCTTCCTTGATATGGGTAACCACCAGACTGGCAGGCAGGCTGCTCTCTAGGTATTTGCCAGCAGCACTTTGGCCTCAGCACCTGACAAGTCACCATACGTGACTTGAGAAAGCCTGGAAAGCTAAGAGAAAGAGAAGCATGTGTGCATGAAAGACAGGTTGAGTGCTCACTGGAAGGACAGATCCTGAAGCTGAGGCTCCAAGACTCTGGCCACCTCATGAGAAGAGAAAACTCCCTGGAAAAGACCCTGATGTTGGGAAAGATGGAGGGCACAAGGAGAAGGGGACAACAGAGGATGAGATGGTTGGATAGTCCATCCAAGAATCACAAGACAGAGAAACCAGTAGGAGAACACTTCAGTCTCCCAGGACATTCTATACAAGATCTCAAAGTAGCTGTTTTACTACAAAGGAATTTCAGAAATAGACTGGAAAGAGAAGCTGCTGAATTGCAACTCATTACCAAACTTAAAACCATGGAGAGACCTGGTCTGAACAAAGACATTGGATTCTTATCTCATTATACATGACAAAGCCATTTTTCACCTTCTCACCCCTTGCTTTTTCCTGTAAGACCTATTGCAGTCGTTAAGAGTCGTCAACAGGCTCATCACAGCTATCTGCCAATCACCCATTCCCACCACCCTTCTGAGTAATACCCCTCCCCACCTTCTCACTATATAGAAGGATCTGGCAACTTCTGTTTCAGTGTATCTGAAGAAGTGTGCATGCACACGAAAGCTCATACCAAGAACTAACTTAGTTGGTCTTTAAGGTGCTACTGGAAGGAATTTTTTTTTTTGTTATGGTTGGATAGTGTTTGCGAAACTACCAGCATGAGTCTGACCAAACTGCAGGAGGCAGTGGAAGACAGGAGTGCCTGGCGTGCTCTGGTCCATAGGGTCACGAAGAGTCGGACACGACTAAATGACTAAACAGCAACATGTCCATGAGGTCTAGAAATGTTTTTGTGAAACAAAACCAAGGGTCCCTAGAGAGCAGTTTCTGCACCTGATTCTGGGCCAATGAGGAACTGCAGAAGGTGAGCAATTCTACTCAAGTGTGCCTGCCTCTGTGAATATAATCCACTAACCCTTTATTTTCAATAGATGAGCTGCTAGAGTTGTTTTGCCCAAGCTCACTGGCAGGGCACAAGCTTCACCTGATAACAGTGCCAGGCTCAGTCCTTAAGCTCTGGGCACGCAGTAGATGTAAAGTGCATTCAAAGCACATGCACTGTAACTCTGTGATGGGTGAAACTACAGTGACCGGGATTCTAGGAGGGGCAGAATATGCTTTAAAGGTACAGCGTGAAGGCAGCCATGAAGATCAGGCAGAAAGACTGGGAAGGACTTTTGCCTGAGGTAATGTAGAACTGCTGCCAGTCAGTAGATTATATCAGGCTAGATGATCTAACAGTCTGACTCAGAATAAGAAAAAACAAGGTCCACCCCCAGAAAGAATGTAAAAAAGCTGAGAAGCAAAAGAAAAATTACACTCGCAAAGAATATATTTAAACAATAGTAATGTATTTGCACAATAATAAAAGTAATGCATGGCAATAATGCGATGAAGTATATAAATGAAGTATATTATTGCATGGCAATAATGCGATGAAGTATATAAATGAAGTATATTATTGCATGGCAATAATGTGATGAAGTATATAAAACACATATGTTACACAAAACAGAGCACGCTAAGCACAAAAATAGGTTTAAAAAGAATGCCAAGGTGTTCAAAAGACAGAAAGCAAGCTAGTCCATTTGTTGGGTTTACATCATGTTTATGCATGGGAAATTGATCAAAATAAGAAAACATCTTCCACGTTGTTGAATTATAATGGATAAAATGTAAACAGTATGTTCCATGTGTACTGGAACCTTGCTAATAAATAAATAGCTTCTTGAAAACTACCCAAAAAAACCCAAAAACCCACACTCATGCAATTTCTCTGCAATCACTGAGAAAAAGTTAATTCTATGGGGTTTGCAGCCAAAATCACAAATGCATGTTTGCTAGACAAGCTCGAGGCTAGTACACAGAGAGTTCTTGTACTTCCTAGAGAGGATCCTCTGTGTGTGGTACAAATTAGACCATCCTGTATATTTCTATCTCCCTTTAAAAAGACTCTCTTCTCACCATGCCTTCAAGCTGTCCTGACATGCTTTCAGCCATCTTAGCTAAGACTACCAACTTTAATTTTACTGTAACTTAGAAGTATCTTTTGCACACTATTTTGCTGTATATGCTGCCTGCATTGAAATGTAAATAAATCCTTTCCCCGTTTATCTTACAAAAACATGTGGTTCATTCTCTGCAACAGGAGTGAAGAAGTGGAGTTCAACGGACCGCAAATAGAAGGGCATAACAAGGTTTAACTGCCTAATTCCTAAGCTTTAATAAGCTGCAAAATTTGTAAGTACATTTATTTTGCTAAAAAGGCTTCACGGCCAGGTTACTTCTGTATTTCTCCCACACACATGGGATAGGAGGTTTAGATCTAAATCAACAGGTTTAATCCTCAATCCACTTCCCACAAATTAGAACTCTCTGAGGCCTGCAATACTGGGCCACTTTCCTGAGGACGAGCCCCACTGAACTCTGTTGGACTTGCTTGGTGTGTACACAGTATTACACCGTTACTGAGTTAAAATAATGTTCCTTGTTCCCATTAGAGTTGGTCAAACCGAATAACCAACTTCTATACCTTTATTCAAGGGACGCGGGTGGCGCTGTGGGTAAAAGCCTCAGCGCCTAGGGCTTGCCAATCGAAAGGTCGTGGGTTCGAATCCCCGTGGCGGGGTGCGCTCCCGTTGCTCAGTCCCAGCGCCTGCCAACCTAGCAGTTCGAAAGCACCCCCGGGTGCAAGTAGATAAATAGGGACCGCTTTCTAGCGGGAAGGTAAACGGCGTTTCCGTGTGCTGGCCATGTGACCCGGAAGTGTCTCCAGACAGCGCTGGCCCCTGGCCTCTTGAGTGAGATGGGTGCACAACCCCAGAGTCTGGCAAGACAGGGTACCTTTACCTTTATACCTTTATTCAGACTTTCAAACCAAGTGTGTGGAGTGCTTTGTGTGTGTCAATGTGCATGGGAGCACAGAAGCATATCCAGCAGCCCCTGCCCTTCATTTATTTGATTTTTCAACTTATAATTTTACAGAGATATATCAAACATAAACAATAAATACAAGATTCCAATGAATCTCCTGGACTTCCATCCTCCCCTATGTGGGTTCTATTATTAATCAGTTCCTCCCACATCTTTTATGATAATCCAAACCCTTCACTTCTTCCATTATGTCCAGAATTCACCCTTAAACTACAAGTGATATTCCAATCCTACTAACAATCTTAACTGTTTACAGTGGTCTTTAAGATAAGATATAAATTTTTCCCATTCCTTATTAATTTTTTTGGTTTTCCTGATTTCTGACTCTTCTGGTCATTTTAGTCATTTCCACATAATCCATTAACTTCATCTGCTATTCTTCTCTGGTAGGAACTTTATCTTCTTTCCATCCATAGCTGTCAATGTTTCCCTTTTTTAAAGGGAAATTCCCTTATTCCGAATAGGATTCCTCGCAAGAAAAGGGAAAAGTTGGCAGCTATGTTTCCATCTCCAGCTCAGCCCTTGACATTGTCATCCCATGTATATTTCACACCCCAAAATTCCCACTCGGGAAGATCTGACGAGAGCTTCTAAGATCAATCCGGTGAACACATTCAGAATGCCTCCTCTACATGAAATACTGATAATGCGGGTTCCTGATCACATGGATACTTCTAACTATATTCAGCTGAAAGCTGTTCGTTGGCTCTTGGAATCAAAGAGTTGGAAGGGACCCCAAGGATCATCAAGTCCAACCGCTGCAATGCAGGAATCTCAACTAAGGCATCCATAACAGATGTCCACCTACCTGTCAGAAGTCCCCTTCAGACTTCTAGACTCACACATGCGGGTCTCCTTTGGGGATGGGGACAGCAGGGGTGGCTTCATCTGTGTGCAAACCTATTTGTCCTGTTCACACATTCTCTTTTAATTCCTGCAAAACTGTGATCACATTGGTTCACGCAATCACCCTTGTTTGGGTCCACGGCTGATAGCCGGCTAGATTGGGGTGTGGGTGTGTCATATGGGAAGAATTCTAAATGGAAAGCAAGGCTACAATAGACAACAGAAAGATTTAGCAAGATTCAGATCCTGACTTAGCCGTTTACCTCTTGACCTTGTCAACATTCTTGAGTTTAAACCTCATCTGGCTCAGTCTGATTATCTGTTCCTGAATCCATTGCAGCCTCTCCCCAGGAGAGGGAGAGAGGCAAAAACAGCCACCCAGAAGCAAACACACCAACCTTCCCAGTTCTCTGCAAAGATTTTAACGCAACGTCCATAGCAAAGCTGCCACATGTCTCATACTTCATTATGCATTCTGTAAAATAATGAAAATTTCACATTAGGAAGAACTATTATTATCATCAGAAATTAAAACATCCCTTTAAATTGCCCAGACAAGATGAGTCAGAGCATATATTTGGTAGACACAGAGCATTATCCCTGCTCCAACGTGAATGTTGTTTTATTGCTGCAGATCCAGCATGGTACTGAACACTCTCAGCAAGCCGATGATGGCTTATTGTTGGCACCGTAGGGCTTGAATGGCAAAAGCATAAGCATTCAGAAATAGGGAGGAATTACCGTATTTTTCGCTCTATAACACGCACCAGACCATAACACGCACATAGTTTTTAGAGGAGGAAAACAAGAAAAAAAATATTCTAAATGAAACAGTGGATGTATGATTTTTGTGGTTCATGCTGTGGCCACAGACATGTGATCTGACAGTGAGTTTGGAGTAGCCCAATGCAAAAATCCTGAGGATCCATGTGGATCCATGCTTTGTAACCACGTTTTTGCACCACTGCGACCCTAGGCAACAGTGGGTGCGTGATTTTTTTGGTGCAGGCTGTAGCCATGGACATGCTATGTTATCTGATGGTGAATTTGGGGTGACCCAATGCAAAGATCCTGTGGATCCATGCTTATAAAAGTCCCTATTAAGGATAAAACAGACAGGATATACGAAGTATGATTTGTTTTTTATTTACGGTATTTCTTTTTTGGCCACCTCTGTCACTGCAACCTTTGCTCTGTGCTTGCACACTTTTGGGCAATAGGGCATGTAACACACTTTTTTTCATCTGCCAAGATGTAGAAAATCAATTTTAATGTCCCTATATAAAATGCCTAGAAGGGTATTACATCAGCCACTGTATTAAGGCTAAACGTTTGAAGAACAGCTCTCTATGGGGGGGACGGGACTAAATTCCATTTTCAATCAATTGTTATTGTGGCAGCAATTATCAGTGTATAGCGCACAATGAGGAAATGAACTTTAAAAAATATATATAAAAAACATTCTCACGTTATACTTCTTCAAAGAAGAGTATTAGGCTTTTAATGAAGGGGAGAGGAGAGATGCTGTAATCCTCCTGGCTCAGGAGATTCTGATTTACCTGCCGCGTTAGAAAGTATAGATTAAGATATTTGATATACAGCATATAAATCCAGAGATTTCCATGTCTCACTCTGCAATCCAGCCTGCTGTTACTTACGAGCAGGGAAGCAGGGTTTCTCTTCCAAACAAGCATACTGTCTCCCTCCAGCAGTACATTGCTTGGAGAAGCTGTAATTTGGAGGGGGCCTGGGGGCAGGGCTCTCTGCTTTTGGAAAAGAAATGAGAAACCTACCATTGTAAAGCAAAAGTCCCCTCCACCAAACCCAAGCCAGCCCCCCCCCCCTCTCTCTCTCTCTCTCTCTCTCTCTCCCCCACTTGCGTGTTTTTCGGCTGCCTGCGAGTCCCTAGAGCACGGAGAGGAGGAGGTGGTGGGCTGGAGCCTGCACGGAAGGACTCGATCATTTCCTTAACCCTCTGCTTGCCAGGAGGGCAGGGGATTCCCTGCTCTTTGTTGAGTTTGAGCAAACACAGCAACAAAACAGAGGCAGGTGGGCAGTAAGACCCTGAGGCAGAATGCAGGAAAGCAACAGCTTCCGCCTTCCCTCCGCCCGCCCGCCCCACCCCCCCCCATCTTATTTTTGCCTATTTTGCCCCTTAGCTCCGGAGAGTCAGATCCAGGGACCACACATTCGCTCTATAACACGCACAGACATTTCACCTTACTTTTTAGGAGAAAAAATCTGCGTGTTATAGAGCGAAATTTACGGTACCTGCCTGAACAACTGGATTATATTTGAGAGGATCAAGCTGATTGCAAATCGTTCAGAATTACTAATGCACAAGAACAATGGAAATTAAAGAAAACAGGATAAACAAAACAAAACAAAAAATAGGTGATGAAACAGAGAGCTAGTCTTCTGTAGTGGTTAGCAGGGCTGGCCCAAGACATTCTCGCACCTGAGGCAAACCACAACATGGCACTCTGTCCCCACCCAGGGAAGAAAGGGTGAGTGAAGATGTATATCAGGAAAAAGGGGGGGGGGTTTGCATTATTTCCTAATGATCCCTAAGATGGAATTTGCCTTTTTCACAACTGCCAAACACTAGATCAGGGGTCAGCAAACTTTTTCAGCAGGGGACCAATCCACTGTTCCTCAGACCTTGTGGGGGGCCGGACTATTTTTTTTTTGGGGGGGGGGGAATGAACGAATTCTTATGCCCCACAAATAACCCAGAGATGCGTTTTAAATAAAAGGACACATTCTACTCATGTAAAAACACGCTGATTCCAGGACCATCTGCAGGCCGGGTTTAGAAGGCGATTGGGCCACCTCCGGCCCCCAGGCCTTAGTCTGCCTACCCATGCACTAGATCAACATCTTCTTGGCAGGGCCTTCTCGGTAGTTGCACTCGCCTTGCAGAACGCCCTCCTGTCAAGGACATAAACAACTATCTGACTTTTAGAAGACACCTGAAGGCGCCTGTATAGGGAAGTTTTTAAAGTTTAATGTTTTACTGTAGTTGATGTTTTAATTTTCCAGATGTCACCCAAGGCGGCTGGGGCAACCCAGTCAGATGGGCAGCAAGCAAGCAAGCAAATAAAAAACAACTCCAAGTTCTTGTTCCTGGCTCTGCTTTAGCAAGGCTTGTTTATGCTTGGTTATTTTATCTTTAACAATACTTTCCACTAGTTTTCCCAGAATGAGAGACCACTGTGATGGCAGATTGAGTAAATAAATACCGTATTTTTCTCCCTATAGGGCGCACCGGCCCATAGGGCGCACCTAGTTTTTTTTTTTTTTTTTTTTATAATAAATTTTTATTAGTTTTCCATAAATAAAGAATAAACAAAACAAAAACATAGACATAAACAAACAAAAACATGACTTCCCCATACCACCCCTTTCCTGCATTCTTGTTTCAAGATTTTTTAGCAACCCTCTGATCATGACTTAAATATATTTCATGTATTTAACTTCAGTTAATTATTAATACAACTGTAGTTCTTTATCTCTTATAACTCTGAGCCCCTAATTTTCCAAATTACAACAGTTTTTAAGATAAACTTTGAATTTGTTCCAGTCTTCATCCACCGCCTCTTTCCCCCGGTCTCGAATTCTGCCAGTCATCTCTGCCAGTCCCATATAGTCGATCACCTTCGTCTGCCATTCTTCCAACGTGGGTAGATCTTGCGTCTTCCAATACTTTGCTAGAAGAATTCTTGCTGCTGTGGTGGCGTACATAAAAAATGTCCTATCCTTCTTTGGCACCATTTGGCCCACCATACCCAAGAGAAAGGCCTCTGGTTTTTTAACAAACGTTCTCTTCAGAACTTTTTTTATTTCATTATAGATCATTTCCCAGAAAGCCTTAATCTTCGGGCAGGTCCACCAAAGGTGATAGAAGGTTCCCTCCGTTTCACTGCACTTCCAACACTTGTTATTGGGCAAATGGTAGATCTTTGCTAACTTAGCAGGAGTCATGTACCACCTGTAGATCATTTTCATAATGTTTTCTTTTAAGGCATTACATGCCGTAAATTTAACACCAGTGGTCCATAACTGCTCCCAGTCTGCAAATTCAATGTCATGCCCAATGTCCTGTGCCCATTTAATCATATTAGATTTCACCATTTCATCTTGAGTATTCCATTTCAACAGCAAGTTGTACATTCTTGACAAATTTTTAGTATTGGGTTCTAACAGTTCTGTTTCTAATTTTGACTTCTCCACCTGGAAGCCTTTCTTTCTGTCCTGTTTAAATACTTCATTTATCTGTCGATAATGTAACCAATCTCTCACCTTAAATTTCAGTTTCTCAAAACTCTGCAATTTTACATTTTCACCATCTTGTTCTATAATTTCACAATATTTAGGCCAATTAGAACCCATATTCAATTTTTTCACCTCTTTTGCTTCCATTGGTGACAACCACCTGGGGGTTTTACTTTCAAACAGGTCTTTATACTTAATCCAAACATTATACAGAGCTTTCCTCACCATATGGTTCTTAAAACCTTTATGCAGTTTTACCTTGTCATACCATATATATGCATGCCAACCAAATCTGTTGTCAAATCCTTCAAGGTCCAAAATGTCTGTATTCTCGAGGAGCAGCCAATCTTTCAACCAGCAAAACGCTGCTGATTCATAGTAGAGTCTTAAGTCCGGCAGGGCAAAACCCCCTCTATCTTTCGCATCTGTTAATGTCTTAAATTTTATTCTTGGCTTTTTGCCCTGCCAAACAAATTTCGATATGTCTTTCTGCCACCTCTTGAAACAGTCCATCTTGTCTATTATTTGTAATGTCTGAAACAGAAATAACATTCTAGGCAATACATTCATTTTGATAACAGCAATTCTGCCTAACAAGGAAAGTTTCAGCCTTGACCATATGTCTAAATCTTTCTTAACTTCTGTCCAACATTTATCATAATTGTCTTTAAAAAGATTCACATTTTTCGATGTCAAATTCACCCCCAGGTACTTCACTTTTTTTGCTATCTCCAAACCTGTTTCATTCTGGAATGTCTCTTTTTCTTCATTTGTTAGATTTTTTTCCAAAACTTTAGTTTTTTGTTTGTTCAGCTTAAATCCTGCAACTTGACCAAATATCTCGATCAGTTCTAAAACTCTTTTTGTGCTAGTGATTGGCTGTTGCAAAGTCAAAACTAGGTCATCTGCAAATGCCCTTAATTTATACTCTTTCACTCCGACCTGAATTCCTTTAACCAACTGGTCCTTTCTAATCATATTTAACAAAACCTCCAGAACCAGTATAAAAAGTAGGGGGGAAATAGGACATCCCTGTCGTGTTCCTTTCTCTATGGCTATCTCTTCCGTTACCACATTGTTCACAATTAGCTTTGCCTTCTGCTCAGAATAAATTGCACCTATACCATTTTCAAAACCTTGGCCTACCCCCATCCCTTGGAGATTCTTTTTCATAAAACTCCAACAAATATTGTCAAAGGCTTTCTCCGCGTCCACAAAAATCAAAGCCGCTTTTCTGTTAATGTTCATTTCCAACAGTTCCACAATGTCTATTATGTTCCTCACATTGTCAGACATGTGTCTACCCGGGAGAAAGCCAGATTGATCCTTATGAATCTCACCTGTCAATACTTTCTTCAGTCTTTTTGCTAAAATGTCTGCAAAAATTTTGTAATCCACATTTAATAATGATATCGGGCGGTAGTTCTTAACCTGGTTCTTTTCAGTCTCGGTCTTTGGTATAAGTGAGATAAAAGCTTCTTTCCACGTTTCAGGTGCCTTTTTCCCCTCCAATATTTCATTGCAAACTTCTTTTAATGGTTGCACTAAACCTTCTCTCAAAGCTTTATAATATCTAGCCGTCAGTCCGTCTGGTCCTGGAGACTTTCCCAGTTGTGCCTTTTGAATGGCCTCCTCTATTTCCTGTTCTGTTATTTTCTCATTCAAAATCAACTTGCCCTGTTCTGGAATTTTCGGTAGTCCATAATTTTTAATAAATTCTTCTATTTCTTGTTCATTTACTGGCCCTTGTGTGTATAATTTCCTAAAAAAACTTTGGAAACAGTTACTTATCTCATTTGGCTTATGAACATTCTTTCCCTCTATCTCCAAACAAGTAACTGTGTTCAATTTTTGTCTCTTTTTCAATTGCCATGCAAGGAGCTTCCCACACTTATCTGCAGACTCAAAAGTCCTTTGTCTCATTTGTTTAATTTTCCATTCTATCTCTTGATTTGTCAGTTCCATATATTGCGTCTGATAATATTTTATTTCTCTCAAAATTTCTTGAGACTTTGGTTTTGACCTCAGTTTCTTTTCTCCTTCCTTCATTTTTTCTAAAATTCTTTCTTTCCTTTCATTTTGCTTTTTCCTCTTGATTGAATTCTGTTGTATCAGGAAGCCTCTCATCACGGCTTTACTTGCGTCCCAAATTGTTCTTTTTTCCACATCTGTTCTCAAATTTATCTCGAAGTAATCTTTCAATGTCTTTAGGGCCTTTATACAGAATTGTTCATCTCTAAATAGGGAGTCATTCATTCTCCATCTAAAGGATCCAGTTGTTGTCATTTTCATTTCCATCTTTACGGCATTATGGTCGGAGCAGGTTTTTGGGCAGATTTCTACTTTTTTAATCTTTGTAGCCATCACACTAGATACCCAGATTTGGTCGATTCTTGTCCATGTCATTTTAGATTCCGAGAAAAAAGTTCCCTCTCTCTCGAGAGGATTCTTTGTTCTCCAGATATCAATCAAGTCCATATTTTCCGTCATCTCGAAGAAAGTCTTTGGTAATCTTCCTTCTTTAGATATTGTCTGTCTTTGTGCCTTGTCCATATTTGTAGAAACCACTCCATTCATGTCCCCCATCATTATTATTTTGCAGTCGAGATAATCTAGTAAGGTCTCATGCAACTTCTTAAAAAATTCTGCCTTCCCATCATTTGGTGCATATACTCCAATTATCAAATATTTTTCCCCCTGGATCTGTGCTTCAATTGCCAGGTATCTTCCTTCTTCATCCTTAAATTTTAGCTTTGGGTCCAATTTTTCCTTTGCATAAATCACTACTCCTCTCTTTTTTACTTTATCGGAAGATATAAATTCTTGTCCCAGTCTTTTGTTCACCAACAATTTCCTGTGTGCTCTAGTTATGTGAGTTTCCTGTAGACATATCAGATCCAGTTGTTCCCTTTTCAAAATGTGGAAAACCTGTCGTTTTTTCCTGGGATGGTTCAAACCGTTGCAATTCCAGCTTAGAAGTTGCAGAGACATTTTGTTTGTTAGATGTTTGATCCTCCGACTGCTCCAAGTTTTTCTTCCTCTTCAGTTGGCAGTTGTGGTAGTCCAAATGATAGATTTGCAATGTCCGTTAGCCCTCCTCCTTCTGGTGTTAATCCTTGTCCTTCTCTTGCCGGATCCACCGTACCTTTCTGTAGGTCCTCTAGGTTTCTCTCCAAAAAGTACTCTTTCTCCTGTACTGTTCTTATTCTTACTTTCTTCCCTTTGTAGTTAAAGGACAACCCCTGTGGGAATTCCCACCTGAAGGGTATGAAGTTCTTCCTCAGCAAATTGGCAAGATCTCTATAAAAAGTCCTCACTTCCAAGATGTATTTAGGGATGTCCTTAAAGATTTGGACTTGAATGTTTCCAA